>NC_053028.1:678645001-678749570 GCF_003073215.2 Triticum urartu
TGGTGTCTCATTATTTTTGACAAACTTATTCAGCTCTTTCTTCCACCTCCTGAATAGTTCTGCCATCCTCTTCAGAGCAAAAGACTTGATTAATTTCTCTTTAACTGGGTTCTCTGGATTATCCTGAGGCGGTAGGGTGAAATTTGACTTCAGCTCAGTCCAAAGATCATTTTTCTGCATATCATCGACATAAGAGACCTCAGGGTCTTCTGTAGCCGGCTTAAACCATTGCTGGATGCTTATCGGGATCTTGTCCCTAACCAGAACCCCGCACTGAGCAACAAATGCGCTCTTTGTCCGGAGGGGTTCAATAGGTTGGCCGTCGGGCGCGATTGCTATGATCTCAAACTTTTCATCCGAGCTCAACTTTTTCTTCGGGCCTCGTCTCTTTACCGAAGTTGTGCTCGATCCAGAGGGCTAGAAAAAAGAACAAAGACTTAATTAATATGTGTACATATCAAAACAATGAATGCATCAATCAGCTAGTCAGCATAGGCTTAACTAATATATATACCTGGCCGGACTCGGTTCGGTCACCGGAGCCGTCCTCATGTTCTTCTTCTTGCACCGGCATTAGGTCACCGTAGCCAGCTTGTTCACCCTCTCCTTCCAGACCATCGGTTTCGTTGAGAAACAACGAGATGGCATCACTTCCTTCTGCGATTATGTCCCTCAACAACGCTTCTTTTGTTGCTTCGTCTAGGGCGGTGTCCATAGTTTCTACAAATATTTACAACATGGAAATTATTATTCAAACATGACAGATGGATATATTAGTGCCAAACGTAGAACTAGCTACCTAATCATAGTAAGCTATCGGGAGGGGGTATATATCGAGAATAGAGGAGAAGAACCCTGGAACCCTCGACCCCTCGGCGACCCTAGACCCCCTCTTCTTCTCCCTCTTCTTCCCCTTCTTCCCCGCCTCTCTTATGAATGTCCGACGTCCCCCCTCCCCCCCTCATCATCATCTATCACCCCCCCTCTCATGTTCGAACTTTTCTGAACATATATAGCCACACATACACATAGCCACATACACATACATAGCCACACATACATATAGAACTTTTCTAAACATTCATATAAACTTTTCTGAACATTCATATACACATACATAGCCACACATATATATAGCCACATTCATATAAACTTTTCTGAACATATATAGATGATTTTCTAAAAATGTAACTTTTGCATATATGAACAGGAGAGCAGCGGCGGCAATGGGTGGCATCGTCGGCGACGGGGATGGGAAAGGGGGGAGCTCACTGGGGGCGGGCGGCGACGGGGAGAGGAGGCCAGCGACGGGAAGGAGGACGGCGGGCTCGGGGACGGCGTGCGCGGGGCTCGGGGACGACGGGCTCGGGGTGGCACACGGCGACGGGGACGGCCGCGGGCTCGGGGCGGCACACGGCGACGGGGAAGACGGGCTCGGGGTGGCACACGGCGACGGGGACGGCCGCGGGCTTGGGGCGGCACACGGCGATGGGGACGATCGAGGAGGCGGGGCTCGGGGCAGGGCGCGCGGACGGCAGCGAGCTCGGGGCAGGGCGGCCGGCGACGGGCAGGAGGGCGCGACGACGACGACAGCGACAGGGCGCGGCGACGGCGATGGGGCAGGGCGCAGCGACGGCGACGGGGCAGGGCGCGGCGACGGCGACGAGGAGGACGAGCAGCCTGGCGGCGTCGGCGATGGGGAATGGAGCAGTTGGCGAAAATTTCCAAAGTGTGGGCTTATATAGCAGAGCCTTTAGTCCCGGTTCGTGGCAGCAACCGGGACCAAAGGTGTGCATTAGTCCCGGTTGGTGCCACCAACCGGGACCAAAGGCCAATTTTCGGCAGCCCAAAGGGCGGGAAGCGGCGGCCTTTGGTCCCGGTTGGTGGCACCAACCGGGACTAAAGGGGGGCATTGGTCACGGTTGGTGCCACGAACCGGGACCAATGCCCCCTTTAGTCCCGGTTGGTGCCACCAACCGGGACCAATGGCCTTGTGCTTCCCCGCGCCCAAAAGTTTAGTCCCACATCGCTAGCTGAAGGGCGCCGGCACTGGTTTATAAGCGCTGGTGTGCCTCCCCATTCGAGCTCCTCCCTAATGCAGGCTTTCGGGCCTAAACTTGCTACTGCCTGTGGGCCTATTGGGCCTTCTGTGGGTCTGAATCCTGGCCCATGTAGGGTTTCTAGTCGTATTCAGGCCATGGAGGCCCAGTAGGAGGCATTTTTTTGGTTTTTTCTTTTTTATTTCTACATTTTTTTGGTTTTTTATTTTTTTTATTTCTACTTACAACTAAATACTTACAGTTTTTTAGTGATTTATTTTTTCTTTTAGGTCACAAAAATTATAAACTTTCTGTTAGTGCCATTAGTTTTAAATTTTGAATAGTTTAAATTTGAATTTTTAAAAATTTGTGTGAATCACTAGTTTATGAATAACTTTACTATAAAAATAGAATTTTTTTTCTATTTATTTTTTATTTCTACTTACAACTAAATACTTACAGTTTTTTAGTGATTTCTTTTTGCTTTTAGGTCACAAAAATTATAAACTTTCTGTTAGTGCCATTAGTTTTAAATTTTGAATAGTTTAAATTTGAATTTTTAAAAATTTGTGTGAATCACTAGTTTATGAATAACTTTACTATAAAAATAGAATTTTTTTTCTATTTATTTTTTATTTCTACTTACAACTAAATACTTACAGTTTTTTAGTGATTTCTTTTTGCTTTTAGGTCACAAAAATTATAAACTTTCTGTTAGTGCCATTAGTTTTAAATTTTGAATAGTTTAAATTTGAATTTTTAAAAATTTGTGTGAATCACTAGTTTATGAATAACTTTACTATAAAAATAGAATTTGTTTCTATTTATTTTTTATTTATACTTACAACTAAATACTTATAGTTTTTTTAGTGATTTCTTTTTGATTTTAGGTCACAAAAATTATAAACTTTCTGTTAGTGCCATTAGTTTTAAATTTTGAATAGTTCAAATTTGAATTTTTAAAAATTTGTGTGAATCACTAGTTTATGAATAACTTTACTATAAAAATAGAATTTTTTTTCTTCTTTGCTATTTATTTTTTATTTATACTTACAATTAAATACTTATAGTTTGATTTTAGGTCACAAAAATTATATTCTTTTTGCTATTGAAGAATATTATAGTTTTATTTTAGTTGATCATAACATAATATTTTAATTGATTGTTTTTATTTTCATAAAAGTTTTGTAGTTCATTCTGTTTGCTATTAATTCATTCTTTGAGCTAAATGACTCTGAAATTGGAAAGCATTTCAAAATGAACTCTGAAAAGGTTGAAAGTTGGCATGGTATCATCATTTCACCCACATAGCATGTTCCAAAAAGTAGAGAGGGTTACGACAAAAACTTGATGCACTTCGTGTACAAAATGGACAATCACTTTTGAAGTATCAAAGTTTCAAACCATAAGACATGAAAGCGTTTCAAATGAACTATGAAAAAGTTGGGATGGTATCATAATTTCACCCACATAGCATGTGCATGTACAAAATGGACAATGGTAGCATGTTCGTCTGTTACAAATTTGGCATGGTATCATCATAATAGTTGCGGGAGAAAGTCTTCACTTTTTCTTCGCTTGTGTCATTTACTTATTGCGCCGTAACCATGAATAATCTTCATTGTTTATCAGGATGCTTGGGTCAGCCTTGACATTGAAGGGAGGAATTTCATGAAACTTTTCATAATCTTCAGACATGTCTGTCTTGCCGTCCACTCCCAGGATGTCCCTTTTTCCTGAAAGAACTATGTGGCGCTTTGGCTCATCGTATGATGTATTCGCTTCCTTATCTTTTTTTTTTCTCGGTTTGGTAGACATGTCCTTCACATAGATAACCTGTGCCACATCATTGGCTAGGACGAACGGTTCGTCAGTGTACCCAAGATTTTTCAGATCCACTGTTGTCATTCCGTACTGTGGGTCTACCTGTATCCCGCCGCCTAACAGATTGACCCATTTGCACTTAAACAAAGGGACCTTAAAATCAGGTCCGTAGTCAAGTTCCCATATGTCCACTATGTAACCATAATATGTGTCATTTCCGCTCTCGGTTGCTGCATCAAAGCGGACACCGCTGTTTTGGTTGGTGCTCTTTTGATCTTGGGCGATCGTGTAAAATGTATTCCCATTTATCTCGTATCCTTTGTAAGTCAATACAGTCAAAGATGGTCCCCTTGACAACAAGTACAACTCATCACAAACAGTGTTGTCACCTCTGAGACGTGTTTCCAACCAACTGCTGAAAGTCCTGATGTGTTCACATGTAATCCAGTCGTCGCACTGCTCCGGGTGTTTGGAGCGCAGACTGTTCTTGTGTTCATCGACATACGGGGTCACCAAGGTAGAGTTCTGTAGAACTGTGTAGTGTGCTTGAGACCAAGAATATCCGTCCCTGCATATTATTGAGTCTCTTTCAAGAGTGCCTTTTCCAGTCAGTCTCCCCTCATACCGCGATTTAGGGAGACCTATCTTGTTAAGGCCAGGAATGAAGTCAACACAAAACCCGATAACATCCTCTGTTTGATGGCCCATGGAGATGCTTCCTTCTGGCCTAGCGCGGTTATGGACATATTTCTTTAGGACTCCCATGAACCTCTCAAAGGGGAACATATTGTGTAGAAATACGGGCCCCAGGATGACAATCTCGTCGACTAGATGAACTAGGACGTGCGTCATGATATTGAAGAAGGATGGTGGGAACACCAGCTTGAAACTGACAAGACATTGCGCCACATCACTCCTTAGCCTTGGTACGATTTCTGGATCGATCACCTTCTGAGCGATTGCATTGAGGAATGCACATAGCTTCACAATGGCTAATCGGACGTTTTCCGGTAGAAGCCCCCTCAATGCAATCGGAAGCAGTTGCGTCATAATCACGTGGCAGTCATGAGACTTTAGGTTCTGAAACTTTTTCTCTGGCATATTTATTATTCCCTTTATATTCGACGAGAAGCCAGTCATGACCTTCATACTGAGCAGGCATTCAAAGAAGATTTCTTTCTCTTCTTTCGTAAGAGCGTAGCTGGCAGGACCTTTATACTGCTTCGGAGGCATGCCGTCTTTTTCGTGCAAACGTTGCAGGTCCTCTCGTGCCTCAGGTGTATCTTTTGTCTTCCCATACACGCCCAAGAAGCCTAGCAGGTTCACGCAAAGGTTCTTCGTCACGTGCATCACGTCGATTGAGGAGCGGACCTCTAGGTCTTTCCAGTAGGGTAGGTCCCAAAATATAGATTTCTTCTTCCACATGGGTGCGTGTCCCTCAGCGTCATTCGGAACAGCTAGTCCACCGGGACCCTTTCCAAAGATTACGTAGTGTAAATCATTGACCATAGCAAGCACGTGATCACCGGTGCGCATGGCGGGCTTCTTGCGGTGATCTGCCTCGCCTTTGAAATGCTTGCCTTTCTTTCGACATTGATGGTTGGTCGGAAGAAATCGACGATGGCCCAGGTACACATTCTTCCTGCATTTGTCCAGGTATATAGTTTCAGTGTCATCTAAACAGTGCGTGCATGCGTGGTATCCTTTGTTTGTCTGTCCTGAAAGGTTACTGAGAGCGGGTCAATCGTTGATGGTCACGAACAGTAACGCCTTAAGGTTAAATTCCTCCTGTCTGTGCTCATTCCACGTACGTACACCGTTTCCATTCCACAGCTGTAAAAGTTCTTCAACTAATGGCCTTAGGTACACATCAATTTCGTTGCCGGGTTGCTTAGGGCCTTGGATGAGAACTGACATGATAATGAACTTCCGCTTCATGCACATCCAAGGAGGAAGGTTATACATACATAGAGTCACGGGCCAGGTGCTGTGATTGCTGCTCTGCTCCCCGAAAGGATTAATGCCATCCGCGCTTAAAGCAAACCATATATTCCTTGGGTCCTTTGCAAACTCATCCCAGTACTTTCTCTCGATTTTTCTCCACTGCGACCCGTCAGCGGGTGCTCTCAACTTCCCATCTTTCTTTCGGTTCTCACTGTGCCATCGCATCAACTTGGCATGCTCTTCGTTTCTGAACAGACGTTTCAACCATGGTATTATAGGAGCATACCACATCACCTTCGCAGGAACCCTCTTCCTGAGGGGCTCGCCGTCAACATCACCAGGGTCATCTCGTCTGATCTTATACCGCAACGCACCGCATACCGGGCATGCATTCAGATCCTTGTATGCACCGCGGTAGAGGATGCAGTCATTAGGGCATGCATGTATCTTCTCCACCTCCAATCCTAGAGGGCATACGACCTTCTTTGTTGCGTATGTATTGTAGGGCAATTCGTTATCCTTTGGAAGTTTCTTCTTCAATATTTTCAGTAGCTTCTCAAATCCTTTGTCAGCCACAGCATTCTCTGCCTTCCACTGCAGCAATTCCAGTACGGTACCGAGCTTTGTGTTGCCATCTTCGCAATTGGGGTATAACCCTTTTTTGTGATCCTCTAACATGCGATCGAACTTCAGCTTCTCCTTTTGACTAATGCATTGCGTCCTTGTATCGATAATGACCCGGCGGAGATCATCATCATCGGGCACATCGTCTGGTTCCTCTTGATCTTCAGCAGCTTCACCCGTGGCAGCATCATTGGGCACATCGTCTGGTTCCTCTTGATCTTCACCAGCTCCCCCCGTTGCAGCATCACCGTATTCAGGGGGCACATAGTTGTCATCGTACTCTTCTTCTTCGCCGTCTTCCATCATAACCCCTATTTCTCCGTGCCTCGTCCAAACATTATAGTGTGGCATGAAACCCTTGTAAAGCAGGTGGGAGTGAAGGATTTTCCGGTTAGAGTAAGACCTCGTATTCCCACATTCAGTGCATGGACAACACATAAAACCATTCTGCTTGTTTGCCTCAGCCGCATCGAGAAACTCATGCACGCCCTTAATGTACTCGCGGGTGTGTCTGTCACCGTACATCCATTGCCGGTTCATCTGCGTGCATTATATATAATTAAGTGTCCAAATTAATAGAAGTTCATCATCACATTAAAACCAAAGTGCATACATAGTTCTCATCTAACAACATATAGCTCTCCAGAGCATCTAATTAATTAAACCATACATTGAAACTATGTAAAGCATTTCAATGCGAAAACAAATGCGATCATAATCGCAACCAAGGTAACAATTGATCCAACGGCATAATGATACCAAGCCTCGATATGAATGGCATATTTTCTAATCTTTCTAATCTTCAAGCGCATTGCATCCATCTTGATCTTGTGATCATCAACGACATCCGCAACATGCAACTCCAATATCATCTTCTCCTCCTCAATTTTTTTATTTTTTCCTTCAACAAATTGTTTTCTTCTTCAACTAAATTTAACCTCTCAACAATAGGGTCGGTTGGCATTTCCGATTCACATACATCCTAGATAAATAAAATCTATGTCACGTTGGTCGGCATAATTTTCATAAACAATAAATGAACCAATAGTTATAAAGATAATATACATACCAAATCCGAATCATAGACAGGATGAGGGCCGACGGGGGCGGATACCAAAACCATCGCACTATATAAGATGCAATAATAAATGTAAGAAAATGATACAAGTATCTATCTAAACATACAAGTAAGAATATTTTTCCTTTCAGAAAGAAGATAAGAACAAGAGGCTCACCACGGTGGTGTCGGTGATGAGATCGGCGCGGGTGATCGACGGCGGTGAAGATGGGGACAGGGCGTGATGGACCGCTAAATCTAGACAAATCTCGAGGAAAATGGAGCTTGGAGGTCGAGCTTCAAGAGGAGAAAGCTTAAGTAGTGTGGCTCGGGCATTCCATCGAACACCTCATGTGCATAGGAGGTGAGCTAGAGCACCACAAAGCCCTCTCCCCCTCGACCAGAAAAAACAGAGCACTGTGCTCTGCTCTTGCGCGAGGGGGTATATATAGGCACCTCATTGGTCCCGGTTGATGACATGAACCGGGACTAAAGGGAAGCCTTTGATCCCGGTTCAAGCCACCAACCGGGACCAATGGTGGTGGGCCAGGAGCGAGGCCCATTGGTCCCGGTTCGTCCCACCAACCGGGACCAAAAGGTCCAGACGAATCGGGACCAATGGCCCACGTGGCCCGGCCGGCCCCCTGGGCTCACGAACCGGGACCAATGCCCACATTGGTCCCGGTTCTAGACTGAACCGGGACTAATGGGCTGAGCCGGCCTGGACCATAGCCCTGTTTTCTACTAGTGTGGCTTGGTTGAGGCCTCAGGTATTAGATGTTAAGTTTGGCTGCGAGGTCTGTTTGGTATTAGGCCCAGACTATCAGCATCCCTGCATCAACTGGATAGGAGTAGCGACAGTTGTTGCCTAGACGGTGGCTTCAGACTTACTGTTGTATTTCTTTGTAAGGTCTTTGTGAATAATTAATAAAGTGGTTGCATGCATCGTCCAGATGCAGAGGTCGGGGGTCCTCCTCCTTTTCTAAAAAAAAATGCCTGGTGTTTAGATCAAAATTTTGCCTGCAAGTTAACTGATAAATGCATGATCCCTGGATAAAGAAGTTGTTTCTGGGATTTGCTCACACTTCTGGGTTTAATAGTTCTAATCGTGTGATACATGAGGTACACAATAATTGTTCCATTCATGAGCCGATGCGACAACTATGGTACATGATATTTGGGTTATCTGCGCCTATGAGTTATTTGATCATGCTAAAATGCTCACAGTAACTAGATCACTCCTGCTTGTGCATAATCGTAGAAATTTTCTATTTAGGTTTGTAGCTTCAGCTATGCAATTTCATTCTCTTATGTTTTTAAATCAATATGGGTCGCTTAGCTTCATGAATTGCTTAACTACTTGCATGATTTTCCAAAAATTGTACACTGGTAATTATAAAATTCTTAATTGTAGAGTAATAGAAAATAATGAAAAACATTATTTACCTTCATTCTTTTATTCCCTTTTAAGGGCCACATACTTGAGACCCAAACTCAACAATTTTCAAGGCCATCAGACCCAAGATAAAAAAAAACACCTCTCCTGCTATTGTACTCCTTTGCTACAACTTACTGAAATTACTCTTAGCAGCAAACTATGCATGGCGTCTCCGACCATGCCTCTGTAGTAGTTCTCTTGGCTCAATGTACTCAAAACAGGGTCGCATATGAAAATTTATATTCCATATCCCGGGTTTATATATTTATATGAACTATAATTCTATTGGACAAATGTATAGGCACGGCAATGCGCGCTACCAATCATCTGGTCTTAGTGAAAACACACATTATTTCGGTACTCCTCAGGCGACGGCGGTTCCGGTGGCAGCGCAGTACCTGGGGCGGCGCAGATCCGGGTGATGTCTGGGCCCTTTGGGGCCCCATCTAGGGTCTGGGCGGGCCTAGTTCGGCTCCGCCTGCGACGGCTCCGGCAGACGGAGGTGCGGCGCATGCGGGGCGTTGTGGAGACGGCGGTGCGCCCGCTGCAGCGTGGCGACGGGAGCATCACGAGCCTTTCAAGCTCGGCCGGGCCTAGGTGCCTGGTTTGCTCCTCCTGCTGCATCCGGTCGGTGATCGCTGATGGCGGTGGAGATTGTCCCATCCCACGTGGCCGCTGCCATTGCCGCTCCTCGTTCCCGTCTGCTCCCTCTAGGATCCGTTGGTCCCGCTTCGGACTCTATGATGAGAAAGTGGTGGTGGCTCTAAGACCATGGTGGTGCATGTTGGTGGTGGGCAAAAGCTGCAGCTGTGCAGGAACTGGGGAGTTGGAGAGACCTCCTTTGGGTCGTTGCAGCACACGACATCCGTGGCTTGGCCAGCCATATCGCAGCAAGTTGTTGGGCATCGAGCAGCGCCGATGCACTACCAATCGGCAAACTGATTTTGGGAAAGATTGAGCCTCGACAACTTTACTAGTTTGTTGAAGGATTTTTTTTTAAACGAAGGCAAAAGCTTTGTCTTTTTCATTAATAAAGAAGGAGATAGTTGCCCAGTTACTATTAAAAACCAGCCGAAAACCCATATAAACAGAGCTAAGCCCTCATCTATAGCCACGTCCACTCCCGCCAACATGGCAGCCACACCATAAGATGCCCAACACCACGCCCAAGCCTCAAGCGGACTACTCCCAAAATAAGAAGCACCGGAGTGAGAAACACAGCCTTGAGACTAACATCTTGCAAGGGTTGTCACATTGCCCAAGCCAGCATTTGTCACTTGGTTGACATTCTTGACCTTCCTTTCATTGACCAAGCGGTCCAAATCTTGGATGATTGAAGGCACGACAAGGAGACCTTTGATCAACTCGGAGAAGACATGAAAATTGGTATCACGCCCTGTTGCCAATCTGCAACCCTTCCCAACAGCCCACTCATCAACATAGCAAACAGTAGCAAGGTTGAACTCATCATCCACCTTGCCAATGGAGATCATCTTGTGGTGGCCATCAGGCGCCAAAGCACAAGTCCCCACGGGATTACGGTAATGGTCCAATTAAGTTATTTCCTCCTAGATTTAATTATCGTGGGTTCTTAAGGGCCCCGATGCTCGGTGGCACTTTCCCGGACAACCTGTTTGCGCCTAGATTTAGTATTTGAAGCGTAATGGATAGGTTACCAACAGATTGTGGTAGAAATCCTTGTAGTTGATTTCTGTGTAAGGAGAGTGTTCCTAGTGAAGGACAATTGCTCAGGGAACTTAAAAAATCCCAGCTTTGTTTGTCTCTTGCTTCAAGCCAGTTTTCATCAAGGGTTGCTTCTTCTAGCTTATTTAGTTTACCCAGATGGATAGGGATTTGGCCAGTGAAAAAATTAGATGACAAATCTGTTGGCGCCGCCTCTCCTTGCAGCGCCGCTCCTTCTTCTACATCTGACTACTCTTCCTCTTGTGGTTTTTCTCAAACACACACCCATGAAAGAAACTCCCAGGAAACACACACACACACGCACACACGCAAGGAGAGCCCCAAGGTCTTTGCGCTGAGGCATTCTTCATCGAGAGCACAAGCGCTACATTGTTTCCTTCAGCCCTCACGACCTCCTTTCATCACTTCGATGCAAGATATGTTGGAAATATGAGTAATTTATCAAATGATTTTATTAACGGAAATACTAAATAAAACATGACTAATATAGCAGAGATAAAGTAAGTCATGCAATCTGACACAGAGAAGGTAAATAGCATCTTCATATATGAACTTGAACTAAACACATATAGAACAGACACTAGATGAAGTTGTATATATGAAGTAGAACTTAACATATGTAGGGCAGAAACTAGAGCAAAGAACTGTTGCAGGACTTCTAACAGAAAGACCAAGAACACGTACGAGACAGCAGCAACAGAAGCACTGGACTTGGGGTCGACATCCTCTCCAGCCATTGATGAGGTTGTCGACGCCGGGGAAGAAGCCGTCGTCGGGGAAGTAGTCGTCGGAGTCAGTGATGAAGAAGTCAGTAGTCGCGCGGAGCGCTCCCCAAAAATCTTATCATCGTTCTCCCGTACAGGACTCAAAGAGGTGCGGTTTCGGAGGCCTACTGTCCCGAGCTGAGGTGCACGCCGCAAGCCCAGATGGGGAAGAATATAGCGGCAACGCAGTGCTCGAAACTTTGTGGCGAGAGAAAGAGGAGTTTCTGGTGTGTCTCTCTGGAGAGGAGTGACCTCTCTTATATAGGCACGGGAGAAGGAGACGAACAGGCTGCAACGGGAGGTGAAGCAACAGAGGGAGACAAAGCGAACAGGCTTCGGCCGAAGAGGCGAGCCGCTCGGATTCAGTGTCCACTACAGAAAAATGTTTCAGCTTCCGCGTGACCTTTCGCATACCCGTCGTGCGTGGCAAAATTTTAGACATCAGCTCATTCCCGCAACCCGCGGCATGGCGAGGCGGGCGGCGGAGGAGGAGCGCGCGTGGATGTCCCTCTTGTTCTCATGCTCATACAAGTGGGGAAAGAACCTTCCTTATAAAGAGGTCCAACCCCCTCTAAACTAGCAATGTGGGACTAAACTTTAGTTCCACCTCTTACCTTGCACGAATGGGCTGCATATGCCTCTAGGATTTATTAAGTATTTCTGAAATTGTTATTGGACTTGACTCAAAATAGACAAAATTCAAGCAAAATATATATACACATAGCCAGGGGCTAATGGCCTGATGCAAATCCCATGCACACGCACGCACACATAGCCCGGCCGGCATACTCGCCACTAACCGCACCACCTCCTTGCATGCAGTAAGCCACTAACTAACTAACCCATATCTACATGCACGTACTAACTGGCCTTATCTCACTCCTTGCTAGAATCACTCCAACTGCCACAAGACTCGGCCATATTCAGCAGCCACCTCAACGGCCAGGCTCAACTTGATCTTGCAACCGGGTAGCTATACATTCTTTAGAACTTTCTTCTTCTCAACTCATGTATGAGACAATCCTTGGGTGGCTGGCTGATTCTTTACAGTTAGATATGCTTGCAGCAAATGAATAAGAAGCCAATTGACGTTTTAGCTTCAAAAAAACTTGATCTTGCAACCTATCACGCTCTAGCCGCCATCACGTCATGCCGCATCTCACGGCGTTGCCGTATCTCACAGCAACATCGACATCTCGTCGTGCTCGCCATGTCACACGGCAGCCTGACATCTCATCTTCTCCGCGTGTCTCCGCTGAAGCTTTACCGGACTAGCTACTCTCTAACCTATCCTACATGCATGACAAAACTAAACTAAATGTTGGAAATATGAGCAAATTACTACGAAATTTAATCCGAATAAATAAAAGACAAATCATGACTACAATAGCAGAGATTAAACTAATCATGTGAACTAGCATAGCAGATGAACAGATCACATGTAGGGCACATACTAGAAACATGAATTTTACCGCGATCTCGAACAGAAAGGATATAATCACATATAGTGCAGCAGGAGCAGTACCGCCGGCGTTGACGTTGTCGCCCATGTCGTCGAGGATGAGGTTGCCGAGGTCGGGGAAGAAGTCGTCGTTCGCGAAGTCGTGACTGCCAGCAGTCGCGCGAGTGCGCTCCCCAAAAACCTGATCGCCACTCTCCCGTATAATAAACCCCACGTCCGAGTCGTCACGATCCAAAAAAATCAAAAACGGTTCAGTAATTAATGCGTTCATTAATTATTAATTGATGACTCATTAATTTTTCCCGAGCAGCAAAAATATAGACAACGTGCATAGCTCTGTCCCCGGCTCGGCTCAATTCCGTAACCCGCGGCGCGGCGCGGTGCGTCGTGACGAGGCGAGCGAGGAGGAGGAGCGCGCGTGTAGGTCTCCTCTTCTCATGCTCATACAAGTGGTAGAAGAGCTCACCTTATAAAAAGGTGCAACTCTCTCTCAACTTATGAGATGGGACTAAACTTTAGTCTCACTCACTCCACTCACATGTGTGCATGAATGGGTCAAGAGAATTTCAGAATTTTATTTGGGCTTTGGACCAAAGGCCTACTAGCAAAATTCCAACACTAAATATGCAGAACATGCATCAAGATTAAAGCTAAGAAAATCTAGCGTTTCCAGCATTGAAGTATTGCCTAGTGAATCTGGAATGTGGCCTTCCAACCTATTTTTGGCCAGTTTCACCGATGTCGGGTGGTAGTGGGCCGCTTAACATATTTGTACTCAAGTTTAGTGCTTGAAGATGTGATAGATTGAACAATGTTGATGGAATACTACCCGATAGACTATTTCCATCAAAAAATGCCCATGCCATATCTGGCAATTGCCCAAGCTCTTGAGGAATGCTTCCCTCGAGCTGATTTTCTGAAAGGATTAATTCTTCTAAGTGAGTGATGTTGCTGAAGGTTGGCGGGATATTTCCGGTGAGGTTGTTTTGCGAAAGATACAAACCTAATAAATTGGAGAGGGAACCTATGTTAGGAACTGGAGTTTGGAACAATTTGTAAGTGCGTCTGGAATGTTCCCGTGCAATAAGTTGTCACCTAGGCTAAGGTCCTTAATTTTCTAGGACGGCCAAGAGGGGGCAACTGTCCAGTAAACCGATTTGATCCTAGATCAAGAGATCTAAGGAAGGTCAGGTTTCCTAGAGATGGTGTGATTTGGCCCGCCAAGCTCAGATTGTAGAGGTCAAGCACCGTAATGGGTCCTGGGTGCCGTGTGCTGCAGTTGACTCCCAACCACATATAATAGTGGATGTTGTCACTCCAAGAGTACAAGGCTCCTGTCGGGTCCTCTGTGATGCCCTCTTTGAAATCGAGCAGGGAATGTCGATCTGTGGTGTTACCATGAACAGCAGAGCAATTGGCGTCATTGACTCCATAGAACAACAGTAATAGTACTGCTACTAGCATGAGCGTGCTGAGTTGCCGAGACCGCCAAGCACCCATGACGTCTATATCCCCTGCAAAGGGCAAGACATATGCATTTTTAACGTAAGAAGCTCCATTAAATTCAGAATGTATATCCATTTTCATAGCGCTTTACTTGTATGCACCAATAAATGAGAGCATTTCTTTTTTGCCTTCTCGGAGAAGGTGGACAGATAGAGCTTGATGTGGTGAAAATGAAAATAAATCATAAATTAGCTATAATTTTTTGTAAAAGTGCGTTGCAAAGTTTAAACACACAATATCTTACCTTGTATTCCAAGCCTCTTCGACCATGTACTCTATATATACCCACAGGGTTCAGATCAATACAAGACTAAAAATTATTCAGGGTTTCAATATTTTTTACATGGAATCAGAGCCTCGCTAGATTCTAAGCCCACCCATCAGTTCCGCTACACGCCACCCGGGAAGATTAATTTCCAATCCCGGGGGCACAACACGTGACCAATCAAAGTTTAGATCAGCACTTTAGATTAGTTTAAATCAACTTCTCCAATTTTGAAATTTCATAAGATTAATTTTTCTTTAGGTGAAAATAATTCGATGATCCTAAAATTCTGGTAAAGCAGTGCAAAATCAACATCATGTCATGGCGGTGTGCGACCAAGGCAAGACGTGTGGATGCTTCGATCCGACGAGCAGCACCCTCAGCTTTCTGCATCGACTTGACATTGTCATTACACACACCATCTCGTCGCTGAAAACCGCCGCATTGCCATCATTCTGTCCGCATGAGGAATTGCTCCGGAACGCCGCAGAGACGACACACACATCCTCCCTTCCCTAACCACGGCTGCCGCTCGCCGCCGCCACCGTGTACCCAGCCGGTCGGGTCTAGGAAATACAACCCCGATCGGCGTTGGACTGGTCCCGAGATGGCTCGCTCGCGCCTGGTGAAAGGAACCAAACCGTGTCCACCCTAGGTACTCCTCCGTACAATAATATAGGATTCTTGCTACATCCAATATGTACGTCCAAACTCAACCTGTGGTTGGATGGTTATAGGGTGTGCATGTGTGCGCGTGTATATGAGCGTTTGTGTCTGTACAGTATTAAAAAAACTCAATATCTAAAACTCCTCGAAGAAAATAAAATCACAACTCTAAGCTTTGAAAAAATTGTGAAAATTTAAAGGTAGATACAGTAACAATCGTGGCAGCACCAAACACTAGATGATTATGATTACTAAGTTAAAAAGTTGCGATGGCTGATGCAGGCGGAGCAATAACTAGTCAGGAGGAGAGATGATGATACGCAACCTCTGCTAGCTCGCGGCCCTTTTCTGCTTGGTTTTTGCCGTGTGGTGGGTGTGGGAGATGGATACTTGGATGCTCTCAGCTCTAGCTCAGACCACAGGGGTTTAAAAGCACCTAGAGAGCATCCTCACATCCACACACTCCGGCCGGTGCGAGTTGGTTGGATACATCGTACTACCTCGCTTGACCTCAGATGGATGAGGCGGAGACCATGACTCCGTCAAATTTGCCTACTTTTCATCTCGCGCTCCTCCACCATTTGCGTCGCTGTTTGAGCTGGACAGGATTGAAGCGGCAGAACGACTCTAGCCGGGCGGAGACCTGCGTCAGTCGCGCGTCGCAGTTTGCACAGACAGAATGTACTCCTTCCGTTCCGAATTACTTGCGCATGTAAGGATGTTATTAGGAAAGCAACTTGTATTACAAGGAGGCCAAAGCCACCATATATATGATGTACATGAGGATGCCAAAAGGTAAGCATACAAAAAGCCAAAGGCCATCATCAATATAACTCTAACACCCCCCTCAAACTCATGGTGGCTCCACAACACTGAGTTTGGAGAGGTGAAATCTATGTTGCGCTCTAGTCTGTGCCTTCGTGAAGAAGTCCGCTAGCTGTAACTCGGCAGGCACATACTGAAGAGCAATAACATGATCCTGCACAGCAGCGCGCACATAATAAGAATCAACACCAATATGCTTGGTAAGCTCATGCTTCACAGGGTCCCGCGCAATACTGATAGCACCTGTACTGTCGGACAAGAGGGTGGTAGGTGTAGTAACAGAAACACCAAAATCCTCCAGTAGCCATTGTAACCAAGTCACCTCTGCCGTTAGAAAAGCCATAGCTCTCAACTCGGCCTCTGCACTCGAACGATAAACTGCAGTCTGTTTCTTCGTCTTCCAGGCAATGAGAGAACCACCAAGAAAAACACAGTAAGCAGAAAGAGAACGACGATCCGAAGGATCACTGCCCACGTAGCATCTGAATAGGCCTGGAGCTGTAACGAGCTGGAACGTGGAAAAAAAGACGATGAGAGATCGTGCCACGAAGATATCGTAGAACACGAAGAAGGTGACTATAGTGAACTGAAGTGGGAGCGGAAACAAACTGACTCAGAATATGAACAGGATAGGAGATATCTGGACGGGTGACAGCAAGATAGACAAGACTGCCAACAAGATGACGATAACGCATCGGATCAGACAAGAGCTCACCATCAGAAGCACGAAGATTAACATTGAGCTCCATAGGAGTCTCAGCAGTGCGCTCATCACTAAGAGCCGCACGAGCAAGAAGATCCTGGATATACTTTTCTTGGGAAATAGAAAAGCCATCAGAGGAGGAGGAAACCTCAATCCCAAGAAAGTAACGAAGGGGACCAAGATCGGACATAAGAAACTGCTCACTGAGACGGGCCTTGACAAAGGCAATGTACTCAGAGTCGTCGCTCGTGATGATCATGTCATCAACATATAGAAGAAGAAGAGTGCGACCACGAGCAGAAAGGTGGACAAACAATGCCGGATCATGAGCACTGGGCGAAAAACCAGCTGCAATGACCACAGAGGCAAAACGCTCAAACCAAGCGCGGGGGGCTTGCTTAAGGCCATATAGAGAGCGACGAAAACGGCAAACCATGCCATCGGGAACTGAATACCCAGGTGGTGGCTGCATATAAACTTCCTCACGCAACTCACCATTAAGAAAGGCATTCTTAACATCAAGCTGAGACACGGACCAGTGGAGAACAGAGGCCATGGCGAGAAGTGTGCGGACAGTGGTCATATGGGCTACAGGAGCAAAATTCTCATCGTAATCACGACCATGCTCCTGCTGAAAGCCACGAGCCACAAGACGAGCTTTATAACGCTCAAGAGAACCATCAGAGCAAGTCTTAATCTTATAGACCCACTTACAAGTGATGGGATGAACACAAGGGGGAAGAGAAACCAGGTCCCATGTGCCGTTGCGCTCAAGGGTAGCAATCTCCTCTGCCATCGTGAACTGCCATTCAGGATGAACAATAGCATCTCGATAAGAAGTCGGCTCAAGAACGACCGAAAGACCATAGCGAGAAGGAGAATATCGGTCAGGGGGCGGACAAGGCCGAGAACGAAGACCATAGGTCGGGTAAGAGGAGGAAGACGACACACCAGAAGTAGAGGGCACATCGGTAGACCCGTTCACAACACGTGAACGACGAGTATAATGGAAAGGAAAGGACGGAAGAGGTGGAATCACTGGAGGTGGAGACGGGGAATGTATCGGTGATGAAGGTGGAGAAGGGGAAGCTATCGGCGATGAAGGTGGAGAGTCATGTGATGACGGAGGAGAAGAAACCGTAGGAGAGGACGGCATCAGATCTGCAACAACATGATGAGGAGTAGGAATACTGGGCATAGAGGGAGGTGTATTCGGAAAAGTAAGAAAAGAGATGTCCTCCGTAGAAAAAGCCGAGGAGGATGGACGCGGGTAGAAGGGACGAGATTCATCAAAGGTCACATCCCGGGAAATACGCATCCGACGACCGACAGGATCCCAACACCGATAGCCCTTATGCTCATCACTATATCCAAGAAAGACACACTCAACAGACTGAGCGGTCAGTTTGGTGCGTTCACGAGGGGCAAGCAAAACATAGCAGACACAACCAAACAAACGGAGCGCCGAATAATCAGGAGAACGACCAGAAATACGCTCGAGAGGAATACCACCTTGTAGAGCAGCAGAAGGCTGAATGTTGATGAGATAGGTGAATGTCATAATAGCCTCAACCCAGAAGTGAGGCGGAAGAGAGGCAGCAATCATCATTGCACGCGCCGTCTCAAGAAGGTGACGATGGTTGAGCTCAGCCACACCATTCTGAGCATGAGCACCAGGGCAAGAGAATTGAGTAAGAGTACCCTGCTCAGCAAGAAATCCTCGCAACGCATGGGAGATATACTCACCAGCTGAATCTGCATGAAAAACACGAATAGGAGTAGAAAACTGGGTATGAACCATGGCAGCAAATTTTTTGTATATAGGTAAGACCTCACTACGAGAAGACATGAAATAGATCCAAGTGTAGCGAGAAAAATCGTCTATGAAGATAATATAATAGCGATGACCCCCTTTCGAAGCGAAGGGAGCTGGACCCCAAACATCAGAGTGAACGAGATCAAAAGGACGCTCGGACACTAACTCGCTATGAGGGTAGGGTAGCTGAATCTGCTTACCAAGCCTACAACCCAAACAATCCAACGGAGCGTTACCGGAGACAGACCCCAGAACCCCGCGATGAACCAAAGATGAGAGACGAGAACCACATAAATGACCAAGACGATGATGCCACTGCTGAAAAGAGCTGGTAGATGCAACTATAGGGGTTGCGAGAGTGGCAGTGGTGGTAGCGGCGGTGGTGGTAGCTGAGGGAAGACGAAGCCAGTCAAGCTCCCATAGACCATCAGAGTGTCGAGAGCCAGCACCAAGCAGAGCGCCCGTGTGACGATCCTGAACAGAACATGAATCAAAGTCGAGAATGACCCTACAACTAGAGTCAACAATCTGACCACCGGATATGAGCTGCATGGTAAGTCGAGGAACATGAGCGACAGAGGGAACATGAAATGAAGAAGTGCTAAGAGTGCCTCGACTAGCTACAGGAAGGGGAGTGCCATCAGCAGTAAGGACACGAGCAGGAGACTCGACAGGTCGAACAGAGGTCGAAGTGGAAGAATCATATGTCATATGAAAAGACGCTCCAGTATCAAGAATCCATGGGGATGTACGTGAATGAGTAGAATGTGGTTTCTTAGTGCCAGAAAAGTTAGTCACAGAACCTGCAGAAACCATCGGTGAAGAATCCCAAGCATCAAGCAGGCATTTCAGTTGTGCAATCTCATGCGCAAACAGGGACTCGACAGAGGAGGTCGAGGTAGAAACACCTGTCAATGATGACCAGTTGTTTCCACCCATGAAAGCCGCGTGCAGAGTCGACTGAGAGTAACGAGTCGACGTAGAGCCACATGTGAAAACCACTGAGGGAGTCGATGTAGAGCGATCACCGCCACACACGGAAGCCGCGAGACGAGTCGACGTAGGGCGACAATCACCAGGTGTGGAAGTCGTGGGAAGAGTCGCTGAAGAACAACCAACTCCATGCAAAGAAGCGGCTAAAGGAGGCGGTGCAACTGCCGAAGGAGTCGATGTAGAGCGACCAGCAACACCGGTGGATGTCACATAAGGTGTCGAAGTAGAGCGACAACCACCACCCCCAAGCGGGCGAGCACCAAGCACCGAGGAACGGCACATGTGCGAGACGGGATCAATGTATGGAGTACTGTCGAAAGACATCTGGTAGCGCTGGAGAGGTGTACCAGACGAAAGCATTGCACCTCTTTCTCTCTCTCTCTCTCTCTCTTTTTTCTTTTTTTTCCCTCTTTTTTTTGAAAAGGACAACAACAAAACAATAGGGCCTCAAGCCAGGCAGCTGAACAAAGCAGGCCAACTGGCAGAGTAGCCCGCCGCCCACCGGGAGCCCAAAAGAGCAATATAGGCCGTGTAGGATACACGCACGTACACCAGCATGCAACAGCCCAAAAAAGAGCAATTGAGGCCGGAGCACGCCGTACACAGACAGACAGACAGACAGGCAGGTGGATCGATTCTCTTGTGTCAGCGGAACGACGGAAATCAAGCGGCAGCCGGCACGGGAGCAACAGGCAGTAGCAGAAAACACGGAGCCAGAACTCAGCGGAACAGCGGCTGGCACTGGACCAGATCGCGCGGGAGCCAAGAAGACGGACAGCCGGCGGCGGCGCACCAGGTGGAGGGCTGCGGCTAGCCAGCGGCTAGAAGACGCAGCGGTGCGTCACCAGATCAAGCGCCGGATCGGGACTGGATGCCGGCACCCAGTCAACGCGGCCGCAGCAGACTGGTGACAGCCGCACACCAGATCGGCACGGGGCAGACGGGTGGGCGATTGGATTGGGCCTGTCCTTCCCGCCTAGCAGAGTAGATCGTGGCACGGGTGTGGGGGAGAAGCAGGGAACAGCCACGCTGAAGGAGCAGTGGCCGCCAGTAGGGAAGAACACAGCGACGCCGAGAGCAACGGCGGACGCGAGATGGGATCGAAAGAAGCACGAGTTGCGCGTGCCAAAAAAAGACCTAGAGCTCTAATACCATGTTAGGAAAGCAACTTGTATTACAAGGAGGCCAAAGCCACCATATATATGATGTACATGAGGATGCCAAAAGGTAAGAATACAAAAGGCCAAAGGCCATCATCAATATAACTCTAACAGATATATCTACATGTTTTACAGATAATTTGGAATGGAGGGAGTAGCATCTAGAAGCGTGTACCTGGCGTGTACACTGGTCCACCTGGCGCTTGAAAAGAGGAAACCTGTGCGGGCTACTCACGGTGCTCAGATGGCCAGGCCAGTTCCGCCGTGGCAGTAACCTAAGGGCATCTTCAACCCCGACCTTCAAAACCTCTCTCGGTAGGCTAAATTTGATGATATGTTCCCGAACATTCGTATCCATCTCCACCTTGCCATTGGCATGTGCAACGGACTCAACATCATGATAATTTGCATCCAAGTCATATTAGTGTCGATTTGAGAAATTAGGTAAAACAAATGCACATTCAATAACTCATGAAACACAATGAAAGAAAACATACCATCAAACTAAAAATAAAATTATAAAAAAGGTGAAAACGAATACACACACTACATATAATGGTGGAACGATTACACAACCTGCTTGTATAATAAGTGCTCCAAAACTTAGTGGAACAATAATTTATATCCAGTATATATGTACTAACTAGGTAACCAAACAAGGCACTCTCACTGCATTCATCTCATTAATAAAGAATTCTTTGATAATATGCTTGAATGAAATAAAAGAGTTTTTTTTTGTAATATACCATATCCGCATTTTGGATTTCAACGCGGCGTTATAAAAAAGTTGCCATTTTTTAACACACCATTCCGATGAATTAGATTACTCTCATAAGCAAATAAGAAAGTCTTAGTATTAAATGATAATTTTGGAACAAATAAATTTCTAAATAATTTCCTATTGTTGAAATTACAAAATAATATCTAGCCATGCAAATGCACGGGTAACCTCTCTAGTTATGAATAATATAAGGTCCATTTTATATGAAAATTGGAGCAATGCAATTTTGCACCCTATCTTTTGTATTTGCTTCACAAAAAATACCCATTTTTGACAGTTAGAAAATAAAAATGATTTTTAAAATGAAAAGTTGGAAACTTTATCTAACAACATTGTTTGTAATGACTACCACCAAAAAACATTGTTTTTAATGGCAATATGCACCTATGTGCTTAATTTGGGCATATTATAATAAACAATGCAATGAATGTGGTCATCACCTTGGTCATTTGACTTGAAAGTGATGAATGTTCATACACAATAGCCTGTTTTGTGAAATAGTTTATTTCCAAACTTATCATATTGTAAGTTACGTTATTTTCTCGCAACTAGTATGCATAAAAGGACTCCATGCAAAAGAATTACATTTTTAAAACTTGTATTCTTTTTCTTTCATTTTTGCCAAAATAGGGTCAAAATGGCCGGCATGGATATTCATGGCAAGGGATTGAATCTCTCAAAGCTCGAAGTGGTTCTTCCATATAATGACTACTTGTGTACCTAAAACTATATTTTGATAATTTTAGGACAGAGCTGTCACACAATTGCAGTTCAAATTTTGATAATTTTTAGGACAAAACTCGAAGTCATTTAAATGTGCGAAAGTAGCTAGAAATCTAAAAAACCCATGAAACTTGGGAATTGTGCATGAAATAAGGTCTAATTACTATGAAAATTCGAGTGGCATCATTTTGCACACTGTTTTTTGTACTTGCTTCACAAAAACAACCATTTTGACACTTAGAAAATGGAAAATTATTTTTTGTACAAACAAATTGGAAAATCTATTTGGCAACATCTTTTTAATGGGAATATGCACCAATATGTGTAATTTCTCAATATTATAAGAAATTATGCAATGAATATGGCCATCACCTTGGTCATTTGACTTGAAAGCCATGAATGTTCATACAAGATAGCCCATTTTGTGCAGAGATTTTATTTTTCAAAATTGTAATATTAAAAATTGGTACTTTTCCTCGTTACTAGTACACATAGAAGGAGTCCATGCGAAAGGATTGCATTTTCGGAACTTCTATACTTTTTATTTCTTTTTGAAAAAACAGGGTCAAAATGGATGACATGGCTACTGAAGGCAAGGGGTTGAATCTCTCAACAATCGAAGTGGTTCTTCCATATAATGACTACTTGTGTACCGAAAGATATTTTTGGATAACTTTTAGGACAGAGCTATTACACACTGGCAGTTGAAATTTTGTGAATTACTTAATCGACATAGTCATTTAAATGTGCAAAAGTAGCTAGAAGTCTAAAAATTCCATGATACTTGGGAATCATGCATAAAATAAGGTTTACTTACTGTCAAAATTGGGCTGGTGCCATTTTGCATTGTGTTTTTTTTACTTGCTTGCTTCACAAAATAGCCATTTTTAAACTTAGAAAATGGAAAATTACTGTTTATAAAAAATTGAAAACTATGTTTGCCAATATTGCTTTTAATGGTGAGATGCACCTAAGTGCCCAGTTTAGGCACATTCTCATAAACTATGCACTAAATATGACCACTGCCCTAGTCATTTGAGACCATGTTTGGGCATGGCAAAAAGTGTAATTAACATGGCTTAAAATGAGAAAGTGCTCGACATGGAAATTATTCGTCTCATCAAAATGAAAAACTTAGTTTTTTTTGGAACATTTTCATCCAAGGTCGTATGCAACCTTGACCCTCTTTTGCCGAGTGTAGCACTCGGGAGAGACCCCCTTTTGCCGAGCCTAGCGCTCGACAAAGCGCTTTTTTGCCAAGTTCCACTGTTTTACTGAGTGTTTTGTCCACGACACACAACAAAGAACATGTTTACAGAGTTACACTTGTTTGCCAAGTATCTTTTCGATGACACTTGGCAAAGACATGTTTGCCGAGTACCCGATGAAATGCACTCGCCAAAGACGCTAACACTCGGCAAATGAATTTCCCAGTAGCGACGGTGACACGATTACCATGATTGGTCAAGCTTCCGCCGATCTAAGATCAAATCGGGCTTGTATGGTATAGTGGATCGATCGTTTGTTGCACAGGGTTGTGGTGTCGATTAAGGGCTATAAAAAAAACTACGAGGTTTCGTGACGTCGCCCTTGTTTTATTTATAATCACTCTTCATACAGAGAGAAAAAACCGTACTTAATATTTGTTCAGGCAGATTGATAGATAGGATATTAGGTATAGATACAAACATTACTCCATTAGTGTGTATTGTCCATAGTGTATACAATGTTTTTTTTAGAACGAAGACGCCGGAGGCGTCCGGCTTTAAATTGATAAAGCCCACATAAGGCAGCATCCAACAGGTTCAACACTTAACAACAAAGATAAAACGGCCGTAGCCAAGGTACGATACATGCTACCGGCCGAAGCCTGCAAGAGGAGATAAGCAACATAGAGCAAGGTGCCGGTCCAAAAGAACAGAGCCTACGGCAGGCTAGTGGCGGGCATCAATCTGGATCGTCCGAATCCACTCCATCGCCTCCGACATCCGATCCGCATCACGCCGTTTCCCCAACGGCGTCCATGTCTGAAAAAATAAGTGGCATTTGAAAATAATGTCAGTCGGGTGAGAAGGAAATTTGTGCTCGATAGTCATCTTATTGCGGGTGGTCCAAATGGACCACAGCAAGGCTCCCACGCAGCGCCATAAGACCCGGCCAAAACCACCCCTAAAAGCAGCTAGTAAAGCGCGCAGGTCCGAGGTAGAGCGAGGATCCCAGGTCTGCCCGAACGCCTCCCTAACCGCACTCCAAGCGAAGCGAGCAAGGTGACAGTTAAAAAATATGTGGTTGGCATCCTCATGTTGGCCACATAGCACGCAAGAGCCGTCAGAGGGCCCATTCCTACGAGCGATATTATTGGAGGAGGGGAGGCGATCGCGAAACATCTGCCACACGAAGATTTTGATTTTTAAGGGAATGGCAGCTTTCCATAACCCCCTAGCTATGTCCAGGGTCGGTCCCTCGGTCAGTTTGTTGTACAAGGATTGGACAGAAAACTTCCCCGAGCTCGAGAGAGCCCAGGAGACCGAGTCGGCCTCAGGACGAAGGTTCACTCCCGCCAGATCAGCTACAAGCCCGTCCCAACAGGCTCGTTCGTTATCAAGCAGGGGTCTTTTGAAAGAGACCGCAGGCGGATTGGTACGCAGCGCATCTGCCACTAGGATATCTACGTTAGTAGCAAGCCGATATGCTAAGGAATGGCTTTTCCACAAGGGTTCCGAGCCAAACCAGGTCCAACCAAAACCGTGTTGAGGACCCATTGTTGACACAAAACTTGGCTCCTAAGGTGAATGTCGGCATAACTTTCTGGATTCCATTCCAAAAAGTTGATCCCTTAGCTTTGGAGGTAAGGAAATTCCCATCTGGGAAGTATTTGGCGCGAAGAATATCCACCCAGAGCCCTTACTCATTTTGGGAGAGTTTCCAAATCCACTTGGTTAAGAGGGCGACATTCATTAGCTTCGCATTAAGAATCCCAAGACCTCCAAATTTCTTAGGGCGACATTCATTAGCTTCGCATTCAATAGCTTTGATTAGGTGGTACTTCTTTTTGATCCCCGTTCCTTCCCAAAAGAACTTGGATCGGGGCGTATCAAGCCTGGCATGAACCCCATCAGCCAGCAAAAACATGCCCATCGTGAACAGAGGAAGGGAAGACAGGCTAGAGTTAGTTAGAATTAATCTGGCCGCCGAGGAGAGGAAACGACCACGCCAGGGGCTAACTCTATTTGCTACCTTGCCATACAAGGGTTCCCATTCCAGAATGGAGATGTGTTTATCTGAGATAGGCAGGCCCAAATACTTAATTGGAAAGCTCCCTAGCTTACAATTAAGTAAATTGGCTACATGAGAAGCGAGCGGAGGATCCATCCCAATGGCTATTACCTTGCTCTTACGGAAATTGATCTTAAGACCAGAGATGATTTCGAAAGCGAGGAGAATAAGTTTGACCAAAGCTACGCTATGATCGTCAGGCTCAAAGAGCAGCAAGGTGTCATCCGCATATTGGAGGTGGGTGAGACCACCCGGAATGAGGTGAGAGACCACTCCGCGTATGTGACCGACGTCCTTAGCCTTATGGATCATGGCTGATAAGGCGTCTGCAACAAAGTTGAAAATCAGGGGCGAGGAGGGATCCCCTTGCATGAGACCTCTTTTATTGCGGAAGAAGTTCCCAACCTCTCCGTTGATCGACACCGCAGTCTGGCCACCCGAGACCAAATGCATGATGCGGTGGACAAAGCCTGACTCGAATCCCTTCCGAGTCAACACCTCGCGGATGAACTCCCAGTTCACGCGATCATATGCTTTCTCAAAGTCGAGCTTTAGGAGCACGGCCTGTTGCCCGGTGCGTTTAAGCTCATGGATAGTCTCCTGCAACACTATCGGCCCTTCGAGAATGTTGCGGCCTTTGAGAAAGCCAGACTGACTACGGTTTATAACGCGCTGCGCGACCGGAGCAAGTCTGGTCGCATACGCCTTTGAGCAAATCTTGAAAGGTACGTTAATGAGAGTGATAGGGCGGTACTGCTTGATAGTGTCGGCCCCTTTGACTTTGGGAATAAGCCTAATCACACCATAGTTAAGGCGCGAAACATCTATCGTACCTAGCGCAAAACCATTGATAATCCCGCAGAAAAGGTCTTTAAACATCGGCCAGAAGCGTCGGAAAAACGCGACCGGCCAGCCGTCCGAACCAGCTGCCGTGTCAATCTTCATTGCACCCACGGCTTCGTCGATCTCCTCCGTGGAGAAAGTCAAAGCCAAGAGGTCATTTTCGACTTGAGACACACGGTCCTCTTCCCCCCAGAAGTCTGCCCGGAGCTGGAGGCGCTTTTCCTCATCTGTTCCCAACAGATTAAGAAAGAAGTCATAGATATGTGCCACGATGTCAGCCTGACTAACCAAAATCCCTTGATCAGATTGAAGTCTCAAAATCGAGCACTTCCGTTTACGACCGTTGGCATAGGCGTGGAAATATCCCGTATTCGCATCGCCCTTGGTAACCCACTTGACGCCACCCCAACGGCGCTAATATTCCTCCTCCTCCCTAAGAATGGCGAGCACCTGGTTCTCAAGAGCGTAACGGTGGGCCCATTCGGCTTCCAGGAAGGGTCTGGAGTCAGCTTGTTCGTCGAGGGCTTTGATTTTAGCAATAATAGCTTCCCGAGCACGCTTCGCTTCGCTCCCGTGATTTGCACCCCACCCACGGAGGAAACCCCAAAGGATCGTAGCCGCCGCGATCCAAGTGTCCAAAGGACCCCTGGAGCAGCCGACCGCCGCTCTGGCATGCTCCCAGCGCGCCATGAGCAAGGGCCCGAAGCCCTCTATTTCAAACCACCCAGTTTCAAAGAAGAAACGGGGGCTGCGCTTGATCCGGTCCTCCCCCGAGGCTAGGACCAGTGGCACATGATCCGACCCAATATGCGTTTCCGCAACCAGCGTACACATGGGGAATAACACTTCCCAGTCGGAGGACACAAACACCCGGTCCAGAACATTGTGCACCGGCGACAGTTGCTTGTTGGTCCACGTGAATCTAGCACCAGTCCTAGCAATCTCCCACAGGGCGCATGATGCAATCGTACTGTTGAACAAGTTAACTCTAGGCCAGTCAATGTTAGGGTTATTCTTATCCGCTCCTGAACGAATAAGGTTAAAATCACCCCCAAGGACAATGGGGATGTTGGCGCCTTGCTTAGACCCAACCAAGCTTTGGATTTGTCCCAAGAAATCCGCCGCCCTAGAGTGGTCAGCCGGGCCGTAGACGCAAACAATTGCCCATGTAGCAAGCAAGATCCTGTGTTTAATCGTGACAGAAATGAAGAACGCGCCCACATCCCAGCTTACAACATCGCATACATCACTGTTACATCCCAAAAGGAGACCACCAGAATGGCCTACAGACGGCACCCAGCCCCAGACAAAAGGATGGAGAGGATCATAGGCAGCCAAATCTCTATATGTGAAATCAGCTTTAATCGTTTCCTGGAGCGCAACCACGTCAATGCGCTCCCTAGCAATGTATTCTTTAAGCTGGGTCCGACGGCCAGCATGGCCGCAACTCCGAATGTTCCAAAAAAGGTAGCGCATCTAAATAATACGGTTGCGAAGGCGCACCCCCCTGGATGTCACCGGTTTTGCCACGCGTTTTTTAGCCGGGGCACGGCTTGTCGAGGGGATAGCCTCCACCTCCCTGGCGTCAGCGCTCCCACTCGCCACCACAGCAGACCCATCAGGGTCGG
Source organism: Triticum urartu (assembly GCF_003073215.2). Taxonomy (NCBI): domain Eukaryota; kingdom Viridiplantae; phylum Streptophyta; class Magnoliopsida; order Poales; family Poaceae; genus Triticum; species Triticum urartu. Next base: position 678,673,043 of record NC_053028.1, read on the forward strand.
AGCCGACCCGCGCCGTGGCAGAGGCCTCCCTGGCCTTAGCCAACGCGGCAGCTGAGGCCAAAGCCGCTTGGGCATCTTCACGAGCACGAATCAACGAAACTAACTCGCCGCTCTCCGCACCTACTTTAAAACCGCTGTCGTCTAGGATCGAGACAAGTTCCGGGTCCGTAAAGGCATTCAAAATCGTAAAGGAGGGTGGGGGATTTCCTAAGGTTTCGAGATTCTTCTCCGCAAGACGAAGCTGCGCATTCTCCATGGAAGAAAGCTCACCCAACTGGGCCTTGGCCCGAGCACTTGGCGCACGCTGGGCCACTGGAGAAGCTCGAGAGCGCCGTGCCTTGGCCGAGACGCCCGCGGAGCCCAGGGCCGCCTGAAGGTCCACGCAAGCTGGCACAGTTGGCGATGGAAGAGAGAGCACCGCAGCGTTGGCCGAGGGCTTGCGACCCGCCGTCTTCTTGGGAGCGCGCCCGGAGCCCCCCGCACTGCGACGGCTAGACAGCGGGGTGTGTGTGGATGGTTCGTTGAGCACCACGCCCGTGTCAGAGCCCAGCAAACTGGGGGATGCCGGGGCACCCGAAAGCATGGGGCCAGCACCAGCCCGCTCCTGCAAGCGAGATTGGTCAAAAGCCCCCAGCAACGCAATCGCTGGTGGCGGACTGCTCCCAGCCGTGTCCGCTATCGCAAGTGCGCCCGGCGCCACCACTTCTCTGTCCTCCTCTAGCGCATGGGAAGTAAGCCCCAACTTGTCCCAAGTCTCAGTATCAATCGACGTGTCCGGCATGTTGTCCTCATTCTCCTCATCGCAGCAAGCCATCTCCACATCTTGCTGGTGGCTGCCAACTGTGGTGACCGGCCCTCCCTGAGCCACGGTCGAACCCTGTGGCAACCCAGGCACACCTCCGGCCCCCGGACCCGGCTGGCCTTGCTTGTCGCTAGAGCGAGGAGGGGCCTTGTCAGAGCCAGACGCCACAGATCCCTCACCCGAGCATTTCGGGAGCCTTTCCACCTCCACCTTGATGTCAAATCCCTCATGGTTGAACCACACTTGCACGTATCCATTCATCTTGTCCGGAGCTTTGCATCCAAACTTCATCCTCACCGGTCCCATCCGGATGAGGGAGAGCTCGTCCACCACAATGGGCCTGCCTAACATCTTCATTCCTTCCATCAGGCGATCAACACGCCGGTGTTTCTTGGGGATACCGTGGAGGCGGAGCCACACCTCCGGCATGGAGAGAGGCACAATGGTCTCCTGGACAGAATCGCGGACCCGCACCGTAATATCATTGATAGAAAGAAACAGTTTACCACTAGACTTAGCCATGTGCAATAGATCCGCAGAAGGAAAGATAACCGCAAAATCATCATCCCCCACTTGAGAAACCTGCCAATCCCAGTCACCCGCAAACATGTGCTTCAGCTCCTGCTTGAGCACACGCAGCGACAGCCTCCCTGGCTCCGCCGACAGAATGGCCCCATTAGCATCCTGGAGATCATATCCCTCTGTCTCCTCTTCATCTTCAAAGTCCAAGCAGAAGAATCCTTCCCCCGGAATCGCGCTGCCCATGATATGAAGGTGAAGATGCTTACCTCGCGTCGAACAAAAGGCCGAGGCGTGCCCTTCCTGCTTACATATCACGCAGAGGGGGGGGAAGGTACACTTGGCTTGGAAATGCCCTGTACGTCCGCACTTGAAGCATTCACCTTCCTCTTCTTCGACTAGGATGGGTGCGTCCGCCGACCCACGCGGCGCATCCGTCAGCACCACAGCAAGCGGGGCAGCCGACGCCCGCGGCTTCTTAGCCAGCGGGTCCCCGTGGCCACCACCACAGAGGGGATGCTCCATCGGCTTGCGCTCCAGTTCACGCCGCTTCGACCCAATCTTGCACTTCTTCTTGCGCTCCTGCTGACCCCACCAAGGTGGAGGAGGACCCCAATCCCCCTCGCGCCCATGGGATCCAGAGCCATAGCCCTGGCCATAGCTACCCCCATAGCCCTGGCCGTAGCCTCCACCTTGACCTTGCTCGTAGCCACCGCTCCCATCTTCACGTCCCGCCGCCCTGGCACGCTGGCCACGCTTCGCCTGCTCCCGCAGCGCCTTCTCCCGCCGCCTCTCTTCATCAGGGATCGGAGGATCCATCGGTCTCTTCTCCGTGCGCCGGTCGCCCATGGCTGCCACCGCAGCAAAGGAACAGGTGAGTGGAGGGGGAGGGGGAAGGGGGGGAGAGATCTGGCAAAGCGCCGGAAACGCCGCACTTCACTGGGACGGGCAGGAAACCCTAGTGAGGGGTCGCGCACGCCCCTGCGCAGCCATAAATAGCGACACGACCCGGGCTTATGGACGCCATCCTGGGAGGGCCGCGGGGAACCAGGCCCAGCCGAGCCTGGCCCATGAGCAGAAGCAGCCCCCTGGCCACCTGCAGCCCCAACGGAAACCAACCCCGATGACGATTGGGCCCCAGAGTCGCTTGAGGCCGGCCCAGGCCCACCGGGCGCGAGCAGGCCCACGACCGGCGCCGCGCACCTCGGCGTCAGCCCTAGCGCCTCAGCCGTTTCCGCCACCCGCGCCGCCTCCGCCGCCAACACCGCCGATGAGGGGACGAGAGGGAACGGCGGCCACTCCTCAGCCACCGCCACGGCCGCCTCGTGGGCAGGGGACGGCGGGGAGACGCGCGCCACCCTCGGGCACCCCGACGAGGGAGACGGGGGTCTCCAGCACCGCACCGCCGACGCACGAGATCCACAACCCCCCGGCGCAAAACGACGGCGGCGGTCACCCCGAACGACGCCAGACTCCGCCGCCGCCCGAACGAAGTCACCGAGGGACACGCACACCGTCGGAGCAGCCAGCCGCGGCGAAGAGGTCCCGTCCTCCTCGTCGGACTCGTCCGTCGCCAAAGCCCAGAAGCGACCACCACACGGCCCCCGCCCTGTCTCCGAGGACCGCACCGACGGAGAGGGGCCCAGAGCACCACTCGGTCCACGCCAGACCTGCACCCACGCACCAGCCGCGGCGAGATCGCCGGGGGCAGGGACGGAGTCGCCCTCGGCACCTAGGCCCGTCGCCAACGGCTCGCGCGAGTTTGAAACCATCAATGGTTGCATCACAATATGTCTAGTGTATACAATGTTTATCAAATATGTGATACTTGTGATGGACCAAAGTAAATACTTTAGCTTACGACGTGCCCAGCCTTTGGTAATTCGCTAGCTCCGCAACTGTTGGTAGCATTAGTCGATGAAGCAATAGTATTTGAAATAATGCAAGATACATCTCGAATTGATGACGCTACTGCAGTGTGGTTACTTGACTGTGTTGTGAGCGGCAATGGCGTTGTCGAATCCCTCCTGCGTGGCCATTGTCACAAACCCGAACCCTCGTGATCGCCCACGATTGTCATACATGACTCTTGCACAGGTCACCTTCCCGTGCTTGCTGAACATGTCTCGCAGCCTGGAGCCATCCACCTTCAGGGACAGGTCGCCGATGTAGATCGTCAGCTGTTGTGGCTGAGTGGTGCTATCGTTGCTGGTCACTGGGTCTCCCTGCTGGCCCTGAGTGATCGGCGCATGAAAAAGAGATAATTGGGGATTGGGTAGGAACCACATACACCTCGCGTCGTGCCACCCGGGCGGCAAAGTCTCCACCAGCGTGGTGGCGCCATCCATGAAGTTGTACCTGTACACGCTGCATGGCTCCGGAGGACCAGAACGTCCGTCCTGCTCCGACGTGTTGTCGATGACAAAGTAGGCGGTGCCACCGCTCACCTCCCCGCCGAACAAGGCGGCATCCACGGCGAAGCGTGCCGGAAAACCCAAGAACAAGACAGCGTCGTCGAGCTTGAGCACGCTTGCCCAATAGTCGGATTGTTCACTGCGCATGGGCAGCAACTCCACCACCCGATTGCAGTAGCGGAGCACATGCAGTGACACCGACAAGTCGGTGCCGCTGTCCTCTTGAAGAACGCTGGCAAGCAGCAGCTCGCCTCCCGATTCAAAGAGGTAGCTGCACCGGCGTACCTTTCCAGGCTCAGACGGTAGCACCGCTCGCAGTTCCGTGGTGTTTTCTCTTTCTACAATGTACAGGTCATCAAACACTAATTGCCAGTCCGGCCAGAGGAGGTGGCACTTAGCCAAGCCCACGCACACGATGTAGCCATGGTAATACTCGGCCGCGCAGCAGCGGTCAGTGCCGATATTTGATGATACGTGGCGCCACTCGCCGTCGTCCTCGTCGTGGCCTCGGAAGGATGCCTGGAATCTGTGGGGCGGCGGATAACATTCCTCTGGCTGGCTCGGAGTGAAGTCGTATAGAAGGACGGTGCCGTCGCCGGAGATGATGCGGTGTCTGTGGTCCAGCCACTTGTGGTCCAGACGTTCGCCGGGGAAAGGCAGGGAGTCGGCGGTCAGAGGGTTGACGAGGCGGAGGTCCTTGTGGGCGCTGAGCACCCACGCCGCCGTGCCGTCGGTGCGGGCGACCCTCCTGTCCCGGACGCAGATGCCAGGCGCGCTGTAGCTGGTCTTGGAGAAGACGCAGCGGCAGCGCTGGTCTTCCATGGAGTCGTCCGCGCCGGAGGGCGCGACCAGCCATGGCAAGAGGATTTTTTTATGGTCAAGCCCGGTGCGCCATGGCCTGCACATGGCGTGGAAGCGGACCACGTCGGACGCGGTGTGGAGACGACCGTAGATGTCGCGTAGAAGGTCCGCCGGCAGATCCGCCCACGACATAGGGCGCGCACAATCAGTCGTCGTCTAGTCGATCCAGTGGGTCGATTGGCTTGGTCTAGAGGTTGACGCGTCGATCGATTATATAAGTGCGCGGCACGATACGAGAAAACCTTTTGGACTCGGCTCCGACTTTTTCTCTAAAAATAATCCCTTCTGTACGGCATCGAGTTTGAGCTAAACAACTTCTGCTAGCTGTTGTAAGTTGTAACTACGTTTCCCTCAAAAAAAAGTTGGAAGTACGTGTTCCCCGCAAAAAACAAAAGAAAACGAAAGAGAGTTTTTTTTAACATCAATACAGACGCAAACGCTCATACATATGCACATACACACCCCTATGAACGCACACACGCACACCTTATCTTTTATGAGCACCTCCGAAAAACTGAACCGGCATGTCATCTTAAAATTTATGAAATTACCGTAGGTGCCTCGTCGTCGATGGGAACGTCTTCTCCCACTGAAAATGCATCGCCGGAAATCCTGAAATAAATCCAGTAATAATGCGAGTATCAGGACTTGAACACTGGTGGGCTGGGGATACCACTATCCATCTAGCCATCCAACCATAGGTTGGATCGTAAAACGAAAGAGAGTTGTAACTACGTGCGTGGGTTTGTGTTTGCCCATATGTATTTTTTTTCTTCCTTTCGCAAAAGGAAAAAACATTATGGATTAGTTTTGTTTTAAGACAAACATCAACCTTCAGTATTTGTAAAATTTTGATGATGTTTGTAGAAGACAAGTGTCCATATTTCAATTCTGAACTCCCACAAATGTCTAAGAATCAAAACTGAACTTTGAAATTGTCTAAGTTAATTACAACCCTAGGCTATCAAAACCGGTCAAGTTTCAAACATGCCCTCTCTTCAAATCAGTTTTTATTGAGTTGGAGTAGTTTGATCAGGTACCGCTCAGTCAGGCTATGTGCAATGGTAGGTGCTTAAACAGGTGCCAGAAAAAAAAACCTGGTTTTGTCCTAAAATTGGACTGCACGGGTGCTTAGGGGGGGGGGGAGGGGGGGGGGGGGGGGGGGGGGGGGGGGGGGGGGGGGGGGGGGGGGGGGGGGGAGCAAACGTTTGCTTCCGATGCAAGTCACGGGGGTGCTTCACACCAGTGCCTCCATCGGAAAAAAAAAACAGTGCCTCCATGTGAGCATGCAGCAGAGCCTCTTCACGTGAGCAGCTGACCAACTCTTTCGAGAGGGACATCAAACTAGCTAGGATCAGAATCATTTATGTCTAGTTCTCCATTCATCTAGATCCCTGAAGTGACGACATAAAAAAAGTTATTATGCTGTAGCAGAAGAGAGGAACTGCATGTGCCATGTATCAATAATAAATTCATCTGATTGTTACAAAAAGAAATTTGTTAGTTAGTCAACTCCGGGAGTAACAAATATCTCCTTCCAGAAGGGGTCATTCATGGAAAGAAGCGATTCGGTGCTCGAGCTCATATGCACCTGATATCTTAGTCGTTGATGAGTGGATTGGGATAGGGTAAAGTGTGGCAGATGCGTCAGACCTGGTTTGTCCAAAAAATGGAATACACGCGATATACGGTCGTGTACAGTGGTCGGCATGGACCCAGTTCGTACATGGCATGGGTGCCCGCCTCGGGCGCTGTTCTGTTCTGAGCCTGGGACAGAACGTGGATTACAAACTGAGCTATGGACCAGTTTGTTATGAGAAGTAGATTAGAAACTGGTCGTCTAAATTAAATTAAGGCTGTAGATGGTTCTGGTGGGAGTTAATTGCACAGAAGTACCACAATTCGGGCATCACATGCAGATTGGTACCATGATTGCTAATTTTTGCGTGTCAGTACCAACACTGGTCTAAGTTTTTGCAAATTAGGCTAAAACGCGTATTTATACGTATTGACGCCCGATCCGACAGCTCGGGCCCACCCGTCAGGTGCCACGTTGGCCAATCGGCGTGTGCCCGCGCGCTGACTAGGACGAGCCGGTGCGCTGCTGCTCTCCAACCTGGTCCGGTCGCACCAGCTCCAGCCCGGCCGCACCATTCCCCTCCCCTCCTCCTCCTCACTCGTTTCCTCCGTCGCCGCCGCCCGCGTCCCGACTGCCGGCCGCCGCACCGCCCCGCCGACGCCATGGTTTTAGAGGACGAAAGCAGCGACGACCATTCTAGCCTCCCGTACATGCAGTCTTCTTCCTCCACAGACGGTCTCAGCGAGGTCAGTATAGGGTTAGGGTTAGGGTTTCAGATTTGGGATTTCTTGATTTGGTTGATATCGCTAGGTTTTGATTTGGCCATTGTCTTTGTGCGAGCTTCTGCAGGTCCCTTTCAGCATTGAAGATCCAGATTACAAGGGGCTTGAGCTGGATGTGATGTCTCCATGTGAGAAGCACGGCATGGCATCTGAGAGGCTTGTTGCCTTTGAAGGAACAGACACAGGCAGGAGGTTTTTAGCATGTGCACAGCCGGTATGGATTGTAGGATTGTAGGCATACTGATTTTTTTTCTTACTTGGTCAGTGCCATATTGAACTCTGTTTGCTGGAGTACTCTGCTTGCTGTCAACATTTTGGTTCATAGTGGTTAGAGTAGCTTATTTAGGTCAAGCATGAGTATATTTTGCTGGAGTACAATGGCATAGTAATTTATGTTAATAGTAATTTAGGTCAAGCATGAGTATATTTTTTCTTACTCAAGTGGCTGCTCCTCTTGTTAAATGTAGTGGTCTGGTGCTAACATAGTATTTTATGTTAATAGTGGTAGTAGAGTAGATTACAAATATTTGAACACTCCTTGATATGAACAGTACAGTAACTAAACTAGTCAGTCAGCTACTCAAGTGGCTGCTCCTCTTGTTCAATGTAGTGGTCTGATGCTAAATTTAGACATTCTTTTTGGCAACTGCAGTGATTTTGTGTAATTACTTGATGTATGAACTGTTTTGTTGTTGTTGTTGTTTTTGCAGGAAGGTAGCAATTGTGGCTTTGTTGAATGGGTTGATCACCAGTGGCCCCCAACAATGCAGAATGCATTGTTGAAGCTATGGGCAATGGTTGAAGATGCCAAAAGTGCTAGGGTGAATGACAATCTTGAAAGTTCTTTCACTATCCACCATCTGACAGAAGAGAAGAACAACCTGGAGGCCAACTATGACAAGCTAGTCCAAGATGTGCATCAGCTTATGAGCTTCCAGGAGGATAGGGTGGTGGATTTCAGACATCTGCAGTCTGCCATTACATATCAGCATGAATGCAGAAGTGAACTGGTGGCTGATATGAATGCAAAGATGGCAAAGAAAGATGCAGAGTTTGAGAAGTTTAAGCAGAATTATGATGTGCTACTGAACCTGACAAGAGCTCAAGCTACAGTCATCCAGAACCTGAAGTTGAAGCATATTACTGATAAGCAATTGCTTACTGAAGCTAAGATGAACTTGGAGTTGAAGAATGCAGAGCTCACAAAGTCTGAGGAGAAGCTCACCCAAGATAAGCTAGAGTTGAAGTTTCAGGTTGCTGATTTGCTCAAGGGAAAGGAAAAGCATGGTGAAGAGAAGGGGAAGCTAGAGCTTCAGATTGCTGGGTTGATTAAGGCAGAGGAGAAGCTGAAGGAGAAGATCAAGGGGATCCAGGCCATCTTAGAGAAGTGAAGAAAATGAATATGAGAGTAGTGGGCAATGCTGACCTTGTGGGCATGATGGTTGTGTAGTGTATGGCTCTACTAAATGTGAACTTCTCTAAGATGAACTATGGCTGTGTATGTATGTAGTAGATATGCTTTTCATCCTTTTGTGAGAAAAGGATGAACTATGCATCTAAACTCCACTATGTATTGTGAACAATGGTTGTGTACTTTATAATATGTTGAACTGTAGTAAGTATTGTGTGTTATGTGTGTTATGTTAGCTGGATCAAATATTCTGTGTTATGTTTGCTAGACTTCAGATTATAATTTCTCATGCACTAGGTTTTTATGATTATGTTAGCATTGGAAGACTATTTGATGGTTATGTTAGCACTGGATTATTAGATGGTTATGTTATATCATGCATTGGAAACCCTAATGGTTAGGCTTAGGTGGCTCTGTCGACCCCGAGTCATCGTAAACCCTAATGGTTAGGCTTAGGTGGCTCCGTCGACCCCGAGTCACCGTAAACCCTAATGGTTAGGCTTAGGTGGCTCCGTCGACCCCGAGTCACCGTAAACCCTAATGGTTAGGCTTAGGTGGCTCCGTCGACCCCGAGTCACCGTAAACCCTAATGGTTAGGCTTAGGTGGCTCCGTCGACCCCGAGTCACCGTAAACCCTAATGGTTAGGCTTAGGTGGCTCCGTCGACCCCGAGTCACCGTAAACCCTAATGGTTAGGCTTAGGTGGCTCCGTCGACCCCGAGTCACCGTAAACCCTAATGGTTAGGCTTAGGTGGCTCCGTGACCCCGAGTCACCGTAAACCCTAATGGTTAGGCTTAGGTGGCTCCGTCGACCCCGAATCACCGTAAACCCTAATGGTTAGGCTTATGTGGCTCCGTCGACCCCGAGTCACCGTAAACCCTAATGGTTAGGCTTAGGTGGCTTCCTCGACCCCGAGTCACCGTAAACCCTAATGGTTAGGCTTAGGTGGCTCCGTCGACCCCGAGTCACCGTAAACCCTAATGGTTAGGCTTAGGTGGCTCCGTCGACCCCGAGTCACCGTAAACCCTAATGGTTAGGCTTAGGTGGCTCCGTCGACCCCGAGTCACCGTAAACCCTAATGGTTAGGCTTAGGTGGCTCCGTCGACCCCGAGTCACCGTAAACCCTAATGGTTAGGCTTAGGTGGCTCCGTCGACCCCGAGTCACCGTAAACCCTAATGGTTAGGCTTAGGTGGCTCCGTCGACCCCGAGTCACCGTAAACCCTAATGGTTAGGCTTAGGTGGCTTCCTCGACCCCGAGTCACCGTGCTTCATTAAGCCTCCATAATTCATCACGCAGATCCCCAATGAGCTCACTCCAGAATGTGGGCAATTTCACCATGCTGACATGCAACAGATAGCAGCAGTATTGGTACTAATTTGTCACAAGTAACTGCCTAAAGTTCAACATTCAGAAAACTACCTAAAGTTCAACATTCAGAAAACCACCTAAAGGTGAACATTTAGATAACCACCTAAAGTTCAACATTCAGATAATCACCTAAAGTTCAACCACATATCCAGTAGCAAGTTCTACATATCCAGTACTCCACCTCAAGTTCAACATTACAAGCATCAAGTTCAACATTACTAGAGTACTCCACCAGTACTCCATCTCAAGCATCAAGTTCAACCAAAATAACACCATAGTATTTCACATTACATGGCTCCTCCTCCTCCCATGCTAGCATTGAAGTAGGACATCCATCCAGTGTGTGTGCCATCAGTAGGAATGCCAGCATATTGCCTGGGAGCACCTCTTCCAGCTCTTCCTCTGCCTCTGCCAGCTCCTCTTCCAGATGGTGGTGGTGTAGTAGAAGTAGCACCAGCTCCTCTGCCAGCTCCCCTTCCTCTTCCAGATGGTGGTGTTGTAGTAGAAGTAACACCAGCTCCTCTTCTTCCAGATGATGGTGGTGTAGGAGCAGAAGCAGCAGGTCTTGGCTGTCTTGCTGTTGGTGCAGTAGAAGGACTAGCAGCTCTTGGCTGTGAGGTACTTGGAGTAGCCTTGCAAAGAAAAGGAAACAATTAATAATGCTAGAAAGAAATGTACAAGAAAGAAAACATTAGTATATTTCAAGGTGAAAAATTATTACCACATGCTTATTCTTCCTCAAAGCTAGCTCAGGCGTCAACTGTTTAAGACAGTTTGTGTACCTATGCCCTTGGAGACCACAATTGCCACATGTTATGGTCCCCATTCTTGAAGTTTCTTTTGGCTTTGGTACTTCAAATTTGCCCTTGATCCTCTTTTCTTTCCTTATTCCTCTCTTGATTTTGAATGCAGGTGGTTCTATGTCTGGACCAGGGGTCCTTGTCCAATCATGCTCACCAGGCACAGGAAAGATCATTGGTTCATAAGCTGCAGCATAAAAATCTTTCTTGAAGAATTTGCTGACATAATCCTCTGGTTTCCTTTTAGCCTTGTTTATTGCAGAGATGGCATGGTTGCAAGGTATGCGACTAAGGTCCCACTTCCTGCATCCACATGTCTGAAGTTCCAGGTTGACAGCATGTCTTTGTTGCCCACTTGTAACTTGCCATAAGTTGACCCCTGCCTGTATTGGCTTGCAGTATCTGGCCCTCTCCTTCTCAGCCTCTAGCTTCTCACTGTAATGAGGTGTTATCTCCCATCTTGCTTCCTTAACACTCTCTCTCTTCATGTGCCACCTCACCATCTGCTTATCTTTTATCCCATCACACATTGTCCTTATAGGTTTTCTCCTAACATCTAGAATGTACTTGTTGAACACCTCAGACAAGTTGTTCACTACCAAGTCAGTCTTGCAGTTTGTGTCAAATGCATGCCTTGCCCATGTCTTTTTTGGTATTGCAGTAAGCCACTCCCAAGCTTCCTCACTTTCATCTCTAAGATCATTCATTGCAATATTAAATTTGTGTTCATTGTAGGCATAGCTAGCATTATCCATGCACTTCTTAAGATCTTCACCCCTAAAGCCAGCATTTTGGAAATTTGCATATATATGTCTAAGGCAGAACCTTTGGTTGCAATTTGGAAACACAGCATTCACTGCATACAGTAACCCCTGACACAAACAATATAACAAGTCTAAGCTACATCCTAAAGAAATATGCACCAATGAATTAAATATGCATTCTAATCTACTATAAACACTTGTGCAAAACATAATGAAACTCTAAACTAATGTAAACACTTCTGCAAAACACATACCTTTTGTCTATCTGACATTATAGTATAAGGTCCAAACTTGCACACTTCTCCCCCTAGGCAAATTTTCAGTTGGTGTAGAAACCAACACCAACTAGCTCTGTCCTCTTGTCCAACTATGCCAAATGCCAGTGGATATATGTTGTTGTTGCCATCTCTACCAGTGGCAGCAAGGAGTTGAGCACCTGTAGTGAGCTTAATGAAGCACCCATCAACACCTGCATAATCAACATTTCCAAACATTAAATACATTCAAGTGAGAAACAAAATGTAGTACTCTACAATATGTAAATGGTGCACAAGGTTTAGGAACTAACCAATGAATGGCCTACACCCATTGAGAAACCCCTCCCTTGCTCCATTCATGAAAAAGAACATGGCATGGAATCTTGGGCCTGGGTGGGGTATTCTTGCAGTTGGTGTTGGAGTAACAGTAGTGACTATTACTCTGCTCCCAGGGTTTGTGTCCATGACAGTCTGAGCATAGTCTTTAAGCCTAGGATATTGCTTCTTGTGATCTCCTAACACAGCTTCAATAGCTATGTTCTTTGCCCTATATGCCATGCACTTGGGCACATCTACACCATATTTTTCATTGCATGCATCAATTATAGTCTGAATACCAGTAGTTATATCAGATCTAAAGAGATGCTCATATTTCTGTGCTAGCCACTTAGCACTAACCCTGGTGGTGTCTGTGGTACTAGGGCAAGTGTGTTCTAGTCTCATCTTCTTAATTACAAAGGTTTTCTCCCCTTTTATAACTGCTGCCACCATTAAGAAGTGGCATTGTTTATCTGTACACTCAACAATTATCCTCTGATCTGAATTCCTGTGATACCTGAAATTCCTGGCCTGGGTGATGTGCAAATTCAACAAAGCATCTCTGAATTGATGCTGATCCCTAAAACACAACTTCAAACACAGTTGCTCATGTGGTTGCTCCAATTTCTCATTATACCACTTCCTAGCAGGCCTTTTCTTTGCCCTACTCTTCCTTTTATTTGGTAGGACAAAAGAGAGTGGCTCAAAACCATCATCATCACTCTCCCTCAACAACCCCTTCTCTTCTTCATCTGATGATGGTCTGAAATCAGGTTCAACCTCTGGTAGCTCACTACAATGTGACCTAGTGGTTGGGCCTCTTCTAACTAGCAGCTTCTGCTTCTTCTTTACAGGTTCAGCTATAGTTTCTTCTTCTTGTTCAAAAGTCCTATCTTGTTCTACCTCAAATGGGTCCTCAACTTCAGTGTCACCCTCATAATGCAGCATTTCTTCCTCTTCTGATTGATCATCATCCGATTCTTCCTCTTGTGCTTCTAGCTCTCTCTGTCTCTTTCCCTCTTCCACCTCTACATCTTCATCATCAACAATGTAATTAGGGTCACTTCCAATTTGACCATCCTCATCAGAGGCATCACTGTCCTCATAAGCCTGAAATCCTTGATATCCCTCTTCTTCTTCTTCCAAAACTGCTTTCAACTTGTCTGTTGCATTTTTGCTTTCTTGTGTGCAAACACCAGCAGGACCAGCAGGGTGATGTGTGATACATTGACTGTCAAAGACTACTCCTTCCTTATCAACAGCTAAGATAGGAGGCTCACTAAGATCATAAACAATAGGCTCTTGGTACACCACAGTGGACAAGTCTGGTTTTTCTAAATGCTGCCTCTCAAAAACAGTATCAGGGGGTGGACAAGCCCTGACTAGCAAATTAAGCACCAATTTGTCCTGGATCTTCCTCTTTATCATCTGTAATTCTGCATGACTGTCTACCAAATCCAGCCCTTTCTCTCCTAAAGATGGATTTTCAATGTGAAACAAACAATCATATGCATTAAATCCTTGGGTTTCCATCACTGCAACCAAATTCAGATAAGTAATATCTGAACCACACAGCTTCATCTCCAATGGCTCTCTTGCATCAAAATGGATCCTTACTTCCCAAATGTCTTCATCCAAACTACAGAACAAATTAAATTTCATGTATTCATTATAATTACTCTTAATTTGCAGAGCAACAGTACAGTACAGTGCAATTTAAAGTAACCTGTAAGTCTATTATTTACTAATTGAGCACAATAGCAAAATTTGGAGAGCAACAGTACAGTACAAAACAATTTAAAGTAACAGTACCAGACAGTACAGAACAATTTGGAGAGCCACAATAATCCCAAATTTTTACTGTCATTGAACTAATTTGAGAGTGCAATACACTATGTTACTAGGTTAGTTTAATTTTCCTATACTAGTCACTTCAATTGGATAAAACCTAATCCCCAACTGGATAAAGCAGAAGATGAACAAACCCTAAAAATGCCCAATTGGATAAATCAGAGGAGGAAGAGGACAAGGGTACTTACAGCACGCCGCCAAGTCCATGCGTCAACTCATGGCTGCTGCTAGGGTTCGCCACCCACTGATGCGCCAACCGCAACCGCTGCTCCATTGTGAGTAACATCGACTCCTCGTCGTCGGTCGAGTATGTGGAGCTGGAGTCGTCGCCGCCATCCCAGTCGACGCCAGCCGTTCCGCTAGGAGGCCAGAACGGCATCTCACCGCCGCCGTGGACGCCCGCGCCGTAGTCGCTGCTTTCGTCCTCCAAAACCATGGCGTCGGCGGGGCGGTGCGGCGGCCGGCAGTCGGGACGCGGGCGGCGGCGACGGAGGAAACGAGCGAGGAGGAGGAGGGGAGGGGAATGGTGCGGCCGGGCTGGAGCTGGTGCGACCGGACCAGGTTGGAGAGCAGCAGCGCACCGGCTCGTCCTAGTCAGCGCGCGGGCACACGCCGATTGGCCAGCGTGGCACCTGACGGGTGGGCCCGAGTTGTCGGATCGGGCGTCAATACGTATAAATACGCGTTTTAGCCTAATTTGCAAAAACTTAGACCAATGTTGGTACTGACACGCAAAAATTAGCAATCATGGTACCAATCTGCATGTGATGCCCGAATTGTGGTACTTCTGTGCAATTAACTCTTCTGGTGGAGGCTTCCTCGTTGACGCTTTGTTCGTAGCTCGCTGGGAGACCGATTTGCGACGACTGCTGATTCTATCAACGGTGAGTCCATGGAGGCCAACGACATAGTTTCTTGTTGATTTTTTTCCGCGGTGATCTACCGTAATTTTCGAGTTGCTCCTAGTCCAGGTTTCACCTTCATAGGAGTTTGGCGACCATCTGCAGCATCCAGATCCAGTGCCCCTTGCCGTGCTGCCGCGGGTCTGAGGGGATCCGAACATAGCGGAGGAGTAGAACTGCCCAGGCCAGACGAAGGAAGAACACGCCGACGCAGTCCGCGCAGTCCACTGGGGTGAATCCTGAAGCTCAAGAATGAACGAACAGGTGACGAACTGTTGCTCGTTCTCACGCTGATTCACTTTTGTAGTTGGAAAAAAATTATGGGGCTAAATGGCTAGAATTTTATTTGATTTGATGCTTTAATATACAACAGCAGCTATCGCTCATCTATGGTTGTGAAAAAATGCTTATGCCTTTTCCCGTCAAAAAAATTGCTTATGGTTTTCAGCCCTTTGTGTGGCTGAGTGTCAAGCAATGGTTGGAATATTAGGACAATCAATCCAGAAATATTGATGTAGTCCTGAGCGAACTGATTAGCTGTTTATTCATTACAGGCTGCCTCGGCAGTGCCCCTCCTATAGAACTCCTTGTCCATAGCGAACGAGAGTGTGTTGGCAAAGGAGCCAACGAAGGGTGTGATTAAGTCTGACTACATAATAAATGCGGCCAGAACCATTGAGGTCACTGCTATGTTCAGTCCAGTGGGCTCATTCATTAGTAGAAAATAAGGCTTTGGTTCAGGCGGATCAGCCCATTAGTTCCGGTTCAGTTCAGAACCGGGACCAATGGAAGCATTGGTCCCGGTTCGTGAGCTCAGGGGGCCAGTCGGGTCACGTGGGCCATTGGTCCCGGTTTATCTGGACCTTTTGGTCCCGGTTGGTGGGATGAACCGGGACCAATGGGCCTCGCTCCTGGCCCACAACCATTGGTCCCGCTTCGTGCCTCAAACCGGGACTAAAGATTAGACCTTTAATCCCGGTTTGAGGCACCAACCAGGACTAATGGGGTTGAGACCTTTAGTCCCGATTCGTGCCACGAACCGGTACTAAAGGTCCCATTTTCAAACTCTACCCCCCTGATCGCCTTTTCAGTTTTTAAAAAAATAAAAGAAAATGATGGAAATGTTAAAAAAAATAAAAGAAAATAAGTTTCCCATGTGATATATGGTCTAGTTGTTGGGAAAATTTGCAAATGTGAATTTTGACTTTATTTGCAAAATCTCTCTGAAATTTGTAAAAATGGGCATAACTTTTGCATACTAACTCGGATGAAAAAGTTTTTTATATGAAAAATCATCTATTCGAAAAGTTACATCCGAATTTAATAGTTGGAACCTCGTTAAACATTTTCAAAATCCTCAAAAACCTAATAGAAAAAATTTATGGGGATTTTAAGATCTAGAGTGAAAAAAATCGAAAAAAATTCAAACAGTGGGCAAACTGTGGTCAAACAATGGTTAAACTAATTATTCTAGAATATTAGTGTTACTAAATATTATTTCAGTTATTTCAATTTTGGTCAAATCTGGTCAAACTGTGGTCAAACAATGGTCAAACTAATTATTCAAGAAATATTAGTGTTACTAAATAATTATTGTTTTTTAAAACAATAGTTTCAAAATAAAACTATGAAATGTGTCACTTCATGCTCAAGCAAAATTCCTGAAGGTTAATAGGATTGACATCTTAGTATTGTTAGGAAAACAACAAGTGCAGACTTGGAGCGAGGGAGAATAGAACCCGGAAGTTAAGCATGCTCAGGCTGGGGGAGTGTGGGAGGATGGGTGACCGTTCGGAAAGTTAGATGATTTAGAATGATGAGGGGTGATTAGAGGATAAATTGAGAAGTGATGAGGGTGGTGATTACAGACTAGAGGTTCAAATAATTTAGAAATTTGAAAATCAAAAAAAATTCAAAAAAAAATTTCAAAAAAAAATCATAAAATTTCCTTTAGTCCCGGTTGGTGTAACCAATCGGGACTAAAGGTGGAGCTCCACGTGGCCCTTATGAACCGGGACTGAAGGCCCTTTTTCTACTAGTGTATCAATGTTTTGACATGTTAGACACCGAAAATCAAAATACAATCAAAATACACTGCCAAATACAGTAGTGATCACACATCCCAAGTTTGCTCTACGGCTGTGATTTCAGGAGCAGATAAGCTCGAGCACCGTTTTGAGTTTTCGTCATTCATGCAGTTTTCTTTCGACGTGATTGTGGCTTTATTAAAAAAGATTTGAGAAAACGCGTGTAGCATCCCAGCGTTGGAGAGAACGGGTGCCAGGCTAGGCGCTACGCCTATGTTAAAGCAACCGAAGCATCTCGGACTAGCACCTCCGCATTGCGAGACCATGTTTATTTGCGACTCAATGCTAGTCTTTTTTCCTTAAGCACCTGGCATAAGCACCCACCATTGTACAAGGCCTCAGCCTCCTAGTCAGCTGCCACGTCGCAAGAATGGAAGTGTTTGGATTTCTTCTTTTTTTTTGAAAAATAAACACTATCACGGTAATCATTCTTGTAATGTTTCCAAATTTTCGCCAAACAAATTGAAAAATACTAGCAAAATACATACTCAGCCCCTTTTTGGTGAAAGTTTAACAAAGAATCAAATGTCCACGAAAACTTTATGTAGAATGAAAATAACCATGCTGATCCATTTGGTAAATGTTTCAAAGCTTTTCGCCAAGAAGAACAAAAAAACTACACCTTCAGCCCTTTTTTTGGTCAGAATTTGCGCAAAAAATGAACGTGTCCAGAAAGCATTCAAAAGTTTCTACAAAATGAACAACGTCATGCTAATCATTCTCGAAAGTTTCAAACTGTTTCACTGAAAAAATAAAAAACACAAGGAAAATACATATTCAACCTATTTTATGTCGAAATTTGACCATAAATGGAAGTTTCCAAAAAATTTTGCAACAGTTCTGTAAAATCAACACTACCATGATGATCAATCTGGGGAAGTTTCAAACCTTTTTGTTAAACAAATTCAAAAATATAGGCAAAAATACTTTATTCAGTAAATACTGGCTGATTTGGCCGCTGACTGGGTAGTAAACTGGTCAAACAACTTCAAGTTGGAAAAAACCGCTTTGAGGAGAGGACATGGTTGAAACTTGACCGATTTTGACAATAGGGTTGTAATTTAGACGGTTTCAAATTCAGGATTGATTCTTACACATTTGTCACAGTTTAGGGTTGAAATATGGACTTTCATCTAGAAAATTAACATTCACAATACCAAATGAATATTTGTTTAAAATATAAATTTTGACTTAAAACAAGACTATGCCCGGTTCTGCACTAGTGCCTAGTCTCGATGGATTGCGTGACTGGCAGCGATGCAACATGCACGTCCGCCTGTTTGGGATGAAACGAGGCTTGGGCCTCCAGCTGGGCCTCGCCCGAACCTGAAAGACCCACGACCATCGTTCCATCTGGCACAACATCCAAACCAGGTCCATGACCCAATAACGTATTCAAACGAGCCCGTCTGGCCGCTCGAACAGTGCTCGCCGATCTCGCCACCGGCGATCTTGGCGGCGGCGGTGGCCGGCTAAACTTTCCTTTCTTCATCTTTCGCGTAACCATAGTCCAATTTTCCGGCAAGAATTGTGACAAGGTCACCGGTTCTCTCATTACCTTAGGGATCGGTCCGATCCATGGCTTCATGGCCGGCTTGGAGTTTTCAAATTTTGAACGACGTCGAACGATCTTACTCATGGGCTCCGGCAACGGCAACGGACCGACACCCGACGAGGCCATGACTCTGGTGGGGGCATGACACTCCGCTTGATCTTCATCATCGCTCTCCAGAAGCGCCCAAAAACGTCCTCCTGGTCGTGCCTGGATCGGCTCCGTCAGATCAATCATCTCTGATGTCTATCTGCACACACTCGCCAACAACTACGTCATATTCATCAAGTTTGAATTGAAGACCTACCTCAATCATGTCTCCGTCTGGAAGATAATCGCCGGCGAGGACGTCGTTGTCCAGATCGAGAAGAACCATCCATCTAGAATGAGGGGTGAATCGAAGCCGCCCTTCGATCCAGACGCCCGGATCCATCCCGATGGAGAACGAAGCTCGCCATTGCATCCACCGCCGCTCCTCCCGCCCGATCTGACGCCGCGGATCATCACGGTCACCTCCCGATCCCGTAGACCCCTCCTTTCTCTCCGACAGCGCCGCCGCATGTGTATTAGGAGATCGCGAACGGATCAGGTGTGACCCCCTAGCGCAGCGATGCGGTGAGGATCGGGGTGACGGCGGTGAGATTCCGGTCGCCTCAGGCGGCCTTGTCTCCGCCTCTCCCTCTCTCATGTGTCAATTTTCGGGAAGTACAGCGGTATAAATATGCACTGACCAGTTGAATAGGAATGGGACAAACATGCTGTCCAATCTCGTACCTAATTGTCACCCATGCACAAGTGGAACGTTTGAGAATCTGGGGCACCAAATCCCAAACAGAGTAATGGAAGCCATCATGTTGAGAGTGGTTGCGGTTGTTGTATCCAGCCGTGATCTACAACGCCACGACGGCAAAACTTTAGGTAGCCACGCCAGAAAGCACTGGCGGAGGAGCCCAGTAGGCAAGGTGTGGCAGCCGCCACACCTTGATTTGACACCAAATTTTTATACATATAAGCATATACTTTTCTTCATGTAAATATCTAAACATATACTGCTTGTTAGTTTTAGACCACGCTGGATCAATTCACCCAAACAAAGCTAGATGAAGCACATAAGTTAGATTGGAAGCACACAAGCAGGCAGCTTGATTGATGTATTGCCCAGCACATGCCCATCTCACTATGTAGACGTACGCGAACCAGCTCGCTTCCGCTGCACAACGATCAGATCGATTCTCTCCACGGCTCACTCTTGATGGAACTTGTGACTAGGCGATCCAAAAACAGAACGGATAAAATTTTGTTGATGCGTGCAACTTATATTTTTTTGACTACCAACATGACCCGACCAAATGTTAGGTTTAAGAGCATCTTCAAGTGAAGATGTATATGCAAAAACAAATATCTCTAAGGCCCAAAAACACCTCCCCAACAGATGGTGTTGATGCAAAACAAATTATATATTCGCCTCACGGAGATGACATCTCGCGGTGCAAATTTGCATCTCCACCTCTAGGAAATGTAAAACTGATGGCAGCGCGCCAACCGCCTTCATTTCACTTCCGCCAATCCGCCCGTCGGTGATTTTTGCCCTGAAACGCGCCGCCGTCGCCCTCGGCCCATACCCGACCCCGCCGCCGGCCGCGCAGTTGTAGCCGCCGCCGACCCACCGATTTGAGTCTGCTACGCTGATGACTGCCCGCCTCCGCCACCGGTGATTTGTGCCCGAAAACGCCGCCGCCGCTGCCGTCGCCCGTCCGTCCATCCCTAACTCCGTCGCGACCTAGCCCTGCCACTGCATGTGTCTTCTAGATGTCAATAAAAGCTTTAGTGCAGTGTGAATTGACTATTATGTTTTTGCATCAATTTTTTAGGGGGCATCAATTTTGTCTAGTTGACAGTTGCCACACCTTAATTTTTTCCCGTCCTCCGCCTCTGCCAGAAAGGACCAGAGAGATAAGAGCAGAGATGAGGGGTGACTCACTGAACCATCGGCGTCGCAGTTGAGGTAGAGGCGGAGCAGCACCGTCGAGCCCGTGGCAGCAGCTGCATGCGCGAAGACGCATGTGTTGGTGAACCGGCAAAAACCAGAGGAGAAGGAGACGCGTCGGTGTTAGGGTTGCTGCAGCCTGCAGGGGCACATGGGTGTGCAGGATGTCACGACGGCGGAGGGAGCCAGGGCGCTGGGGCCAGTGAGTAAGAGCAACTACAATGGGGCGACCCATTTCGTCCGCCCGCGTCTGTTTGGGTCGGTGCGGACAAAAGTGGCAGCCCAACGCGTCGACCCAAACGGACGCGCATCCGTTTTTCGTCCGCGGACGACCCATTCCAGGCCCATTTTTGAGCCAGATTTGCGTCGGCGCGGACACGAGACGGACGCGCGCGCGCTCGATCTCTTTCCTCACCGGGCCCGCTGGTCGGTGGCACATTGGATTCACACCCTCGCCCGCCTGCTACGTGCCGACGCCGCCGGCCATTTTTTCAGATAAAAATGGATACATAGATAATTCTAGCGTACACAGATAAAAAGAGAAGACCACTACTCGTCGATTTTTGACTCCGACTCGGTAATATCCTCCTCCGATGTCTGAATGTAGGCGTCAGCATACGCCTCGTCTTCAAAGTCCCAACCCGCCGTTTCTCGTAGCTTCAATTTCAATTGAGCTGCCTGCTTCCGCGAACGCTTGTCCTCCAGACAGGCGGCTCGCTCCCTCCTCCTCGCGTCCCTCTCCGATCTCAATTGCTTGTAGAACGGGCGCTCGTCGACGATGTCCTGCGGGTAGCCACCATGCCACAGCACCAAGGCTTCCACGTCCTTCTCTGCGATGGCGAGGCGACGCTGCCGCCTCCGATGGACACGACGATCCTCGTCGGTGAAAAGCCGCGAGAGAGGCGCCAGATCCTGCGCCCGCTGGCTCGACACGTTGGGAAAATTCATATCCCGGCGAGGCCTCGGGAGGCGCCACGCCGCCGCGTCGTGCGCGCGGGCCGCCTCCTCTGCGGTGTCGAAGGTGTCGAGGGCGAGACGTTTCTCGCGAAACCATATCTCGGCGGAGAAGGCGCCGGAGCGGCGCTCGCGGACTCCGCGAAAATCCGAAGCGCGTAGGCGGCGGATCGACATGGTGGCGCAGAGGCGGCGAGAGTGGGCGGCCGACAGAGTGTGAAGCGAGCGCCTTCTTTTATAGCGAGCGCCGGCCGCGGCGCGCGTGTGCGAACCTTTCCCGCGCGCTGGAGCGCCAAAACCAGCGCGCGAACCTTTCCCGCGTGCTGGAGCGTCAAAATCAGGGCGACGGTCATGAAAATGGGTCGGCCCGTTGGGCGCACTGCCGACCCAAAACTAAAGGAGGGTGGACGGCGGGCGGGCGACCGACCCAAACGGACAAAAACACCGTTCGTTTGGGTTGGCCCGTTGGAGTTGCTCTAACGGCGCAGGAGAGCACTGGAGCTAGGCCGAATCAAAGATCACGGCAGCGGCGTCGTCGCCACGGATCTCGGGTGAGAGAGGAATCGGGGGGAGAGATGGGATAGGAAAAAATGACTTTTTGGATAAGGTAGAGGTGGGCAAGGTGAGCTTAGTTTTTTCTCAGGGAATGGGGAGGTTAGTGCCGAGTGTGGAGGAGTTTTTTTTCTCAGGAAAACGCTAAGTGGGGAGGTGGGAGATTGAATCAAACAACACTTATCCTAGTTCCGTTGGTAAATATGTGTTGGTGTATGTGGGTTTTTGTTGTAGTGTAGGAGCACGGCTGAAGATGTTCTAAGTCGTTTGTGGACCTTAACGGATGTAAATAGTACTGGCGTTGGACTGTCCCCATGCCGTTCACATATTGAAAAATAGTGGCGCGCGGCCGCAGAGCCAACATCACAAGTGCTTTGTCACTGGCACACGGAAATAGCAGCGGCGTCCCTACCAGCCAACTGTCAGTACTACTATCTATCTTATTTACTGGCGTTGGCTTGTGTATCGCCTCCACTATTTAATTAAGAGCAGAAACTGGAACATTCAGCAGCCATGTTGCTTCCTTATGTTTTGTGGCGTCTTGAATGTGGACAGTGCCACTGATTCTAGACACAAAATATGAAAACAATAATGCTCAACACAAAATGTGAAAAAATAGTGTGAAACCAAAAAGGTTTTGACCTCCCGCGGTTGTTGTTCGTCCCATTTTCACTATACATAGAAAACAACCGAAGATCGTTCCAATGGCAGCAAACATCGATGCCGTCCGTGTTGTGCCTGATATCATCCCTGGCTCATGCATTGTTCATGTCGAGACGAAGAACATCCATCCTAAATACTGCAAGGCATTGGGCCGGGGTGTTCTGAAGACGGAGTTTGCTAACCAATGCGAGTACAACATCACCCCCGGAGCGACATCGCCATCTTAGTCCAATTCTGGTTTCACGACTCCGTGCCCAAGGTCCACGGTCACATTTGGCTGCATAACGGCACCCCGAGTCCGTAACTTTCTACTCTGTCCAACTTGGCGCACCGGATACCATGCATCTTGCATTGAAGAGATGGGTCTGGATTGCTTGAGTATGCGCTATTCTGCTAATAATATGTATTTTCTATTTTTATATATATTTTCCTATTTCTCTATGTGTTTCCCTCCCTTCTCTATATGTATTTTTTTTCTATTTTGATCAAAAAAAATATGGACCCTTGTTTTATATTAGTGTGTGTCTGGTGCATCATCATCATGTCATTAAATGCCATAGGGATACCCACCGGCCACCCAGCAATGGCCTGACTTGCGCCACATCACTCATCCGTGGCACCACGACATCCTTCTCGTTCTCTTTGGCATGGCTTCTAAGAGCATCTTTATCTCTATATATGTTGGAAATGGTCGTCCATCCGCGTGTGGGGTGTGCGTGCGACTTAGGACTTGGGCGAGGAGAGAGAGAGAGGGAAGGAGAGGTACCCGGGTGCATGCTGCTCATCGGCGAGGGAGGAAGATGTACGACAACCACGACGGCAGCCGTTGGTGGAGGGCTCGAGGGGCGGGCGAAGGGGAAGGACGTCATGCGTAGGCGGGGATGGATCGAGAAGAAGGAAGCCCTGATGTAACGCCCCAGATGTAACTTTCCCAATTTGTACTCCAACTCTTGTCGTTTCCGGCGTTAAGTTATATTTATTTCTCGGGTTCGGGTCTTTGTCTCCGTGTGTTATTTTCTTTTGCATGCATCTCATATCATGTCATCAGGTGCATTGCATTTGCATACGTGTTTGTCTCATTCATCCGAGCTTTTTCCCCGTTGTCCATTTTGCATTCCGGCGCTTCATTCTCATCCGGAGGCCATTTCTAGCTTTCTGTCGTGTGTGGGGATTAAACATTTCCGGATTGGACCGATACTTGCCATGCGGCCTTGGTTTACTACCGGTAGACTGCCTGTCAAGTTTCGTATCTTTTGGACTTCGTTTGATACTCCAACGGTTAACCGAGGGACCGAAAAGGCCTCGTGCGTGTTGCAGTCCAACACCCCTCAAATTTGGCCCAAAACCCACCAAACTCTGCTCCATGTCCTAGAGCGTTCGATCACGATCGCGTGGCCGAAGACCGCACCTCATTTGGACTCTCCTAGCTCCACTTATGCCTATATATACCCCCCCTCCAAATTCGGATCTTCTTCCCCGTCCAAAACCTAGATCCATCCCTCCCCGCCGCCGCCGGACAACGTCCGCGCGAGCCGGACGTGTCCGACCTGACCGCCAGCGCCACGTGGCTCCTCCCCATTCGCCGAGCCGCCGCGCCCACTTCGCCGCGCCGCCACCCGCGAGCCGGCCCGGGAGGCCCAAACCGGGCCCCCGCGAGCCCGTCTGCTCCGCCGCCGCCTGCCTCCCGCGCCGCCCGACGCCGCCATCGCCGCCCGCCGCCGACGCGCATCGCCGCCGCCCCGCTCCAACTCCGACGGGCGAGCCCGCCACGGCCACCGCCGCACTCGCCGGCGCCGCCTCCTCCTCCGGCCGCGCCGCCCACTCCGCCGGCCGGCCGCGCCCCTCACCTCCCCGGCCATCTCCTCCTCCTCCTGCCGGCGCGCCGCGTCAAGTCCGGCAAGGCTCCGGCGAGCTCGGATCTCGCCTCGGTTCGCGTGCCCGCCGGTCAAACCCTAGATCTGGGGTAGTTTTTTTTTCACTAAGCCCCTAGATTTTTAGCTCATATGCTCATGTTCGAGGCCCCGTAACTTTGCATCCGTAGCTCCGATTTGGGCATATAATATATCAAAATGTTCGGCTCGACGAGTACATCATTTCATTCCATTGCATCATTTTCATTTGAGTTCATCTTGAAGCACAAAATGCTGTTAGAAGGAGGCTTCGTGAGTTAATTGTCAGATCTGCTAGTTCATCTTAGACTTTTGTCATTTTTGCCATGATTAATGTGTGCATGCTATGCCTGTGAGTCCTTCATATGTTTTGTTAAGCATTTTGTCTTCTTTCCAGAGGTGCAACCCATGCATTTTTAGGGTGTGTGTGGTGACTTGTGCAAGCTTGCAAAGTGAGGCACCCGGTAAATCTGTTTTCAGGGACTTCGTTGTTTTCACTAAGTCTGGGATATTTTAATTCATGATGCCATATGTTCAGCTTGTTTCCTAGTGATCCGTGCCTCTTTTGAGGATGATCAGTAAGGGATTCTTGTTATTCATGTTATTCTCTATCCATCCATATCTTTGTTTGCAATTATGGAGCACCATAGCTTGAGTCAATCGAGCTCTACTTTTGCTTCATGGTGAATCTGGGCAGATCGTCAACTCGTTTGCGATTTTGCCGGCGTTGTTGTAGTTGATCCGTGCATGCTATGCCATTGTTCTTGCCATGTCTAGCTTGTATTTTGTGCCTTCTTAATGGCTATATGCTTGCCTTTCCATGACTTGCACCGTAGTGAGTGCATCGAGCTCGTTTTCATGCCTTCGTGAGTTATATTTCAGCATGTCTCAGTTTTCACCAAGTCTGAAAACTGATTGTGTTTTAGCTATGTTCGTGTGCCCGTTAATATATTTTGTGATCCCTTTTGGCCCCAGGTCACTTTGGGACTTTTGTTAAACTTGTTGAGTAGCTCCATGCCATGTTCTTACTTGTCATGTTCAGGTCTTGTATCATGTTGTTTTGCTGCTCCGAAGAGGGCTTCGTGATCTGAAATTTCAGACTAGTGTTAATTTCACTAAGTCTGGAATCTGTTTTGCACTTGCGTTTTTGCCATGCTTGTTTGAACCTCATAATGGATGAATTGGCCGTAGCTCAGTGCTAGTCTTTTGTTAAGCATCTTGTGGGCATCCCTGCCATGTATTTTGTTGACATGTTTGGTGGCTGTAGCATGTTCATTTCATTGCATTTAGATGCCTACTTGCTGTAAATCGCAGACCGGCGTTATTATCTTAAAACGCTTGCCATTTTCAAACCGTAACTCCGATTCCAATGATCTTTATATCGTTTTCAAGCGATTTCATCCCCTCTATCCAGTGGCACCCTTGGAATTCCAAGTTAAGGCCAGGTTCATGCATTTCCTGTCATATCTTGCATTTTGCATCCCGCATCGCATCCCGCTTAGCATATCATCGTTTCATCTTATTGCTTGGTCTTGCACGTGGTTGATTGTATCCTTGTTGCTTGTTTGTTTTGTTGGGTAGAGCCGGGAGACGAGTTCGCTACCGAGGAGCCCGTTGAGTTTGCTTGTGAGGATCCAGTCAACTCTGACAACTATGCAGGCAAGATGATCATACCCTCGGAATCACTACTATCTTTGCTATGCTAGTTTGCTCGCTCTTGCTATGCCAATGTTACGATTCCTACCATTTGCTTGTCAGCCTCCCAATTGCCATGTCAAACCTCTAACCCACCTTGTCCTAGCAAACCGTTGATTGGCTATGTTACCGCTTCGCTCAGCCCCTGTTATCGTTGCTAGTTGCAGGTGAAGATTGGAGTCGTTCCTTGTTGGAACATTTATTTACTTGTTGGGATATCATTATATTGCTATGCTATCTTAAAGCATCTATATACTTGGTAAAGGGTGGAAGGCTCGGCCTCTCGCCTAGTGTTTTGTTCCACTCTTGCCGCCCTAGTTTCCGTCATATCGGTGTTATGTTCCCGGATTTTGCGTTCCTTACGCGGTTGGGTTATAATGGGAACCCCTTGATAGTTCGCCTTGATTAAAGCTTTTCCAGCAATGCCCAACATTGGTTTTACCATTTGCCACCTAGCCTTTTCTTTCCCTTGGGTTCTGCAGACTCAAGGGTCATCTTATTTTAACCCCCCCGGGCCAGTGCTCCTCTGAGTGTTGGTCCAAACTAGAGCACCGTGCGGGACCGTCCCTCGGCAACTTGGGTTACGTTGGCTCCCGTACGCTTAGCTTATCCGGTGTGCCCTGAGAACGAGATATGTGCAGCTCCTATCAGGATTTGTCGGCACAGCGGGTGGTGTTGCTGGTCTTGTTTTAACCTGTCGAAGTGTCTTGAGTTACCGAGATACCGAGTCTGATCGGAACGTCTTGGGAGGAGATCTATTCCTTCATTGACCGTGAGAGCTTGTCATGGGCTAAGTTGGGACTCCCCTGCAGGGATTGAACTTTCGAAAGCCGTGCCCGCGGTTATGGGCAGATGGGAATTTGTTAATGTCCGGTTGTAGATAACTTAAACCTAAATTAATTAAAATGAATCAACCGTGTGTGTTGCCATGATGGCCTCTTCTCGGCGGAGTCCGGGAAGTGGACACGGTGTTGGAGTTATACTTGCGCAGGCTGTTCCTCTAGTTTCTCGCTCGCGCTTTGCCTCCTCTTCTCGCTCTCTTTTGCGTATAAGTTAGCCACCACATATGCTAGTCGCTTGCTGCAGCTCCACCTATATTTGCCTTATCCATTCCTATAAGCTTAAATAGTCTTGATCGCGAGGGTGCGAGATTGCTGAGTCCCTGTGGCTCACAGATACTATAATTCCAGATGCAGGTCCAGGTGATTTCGCTCCAGGTGACGAGTACGAGCTCAAGTGGGAGTTCGACGAGGACTCTCAGCGTTATTATGTTTCCTTTCCCGATGATCAGTGGTGGTGCCTAGTTGGGGTTTGATTCAGGGCCTTGTCGCATGTTGGGTTATTTTCCATTTTGGCGCCGTAGTCGGGCCATGAGTGTTTGTTTGATGGATGTTATTTATGTACTCTGATGTGACGTGGCGAGTGTAAGCCAACTATGTTATCTCCCCCCTTTTATTATGTATTACATGGGATGTTGTAATGATTGCCTGACTTGCGACACTGCTTTCAATGCGGTTATGTCTCT
The DNA here is from genome assembly GCF_003073215.2 of Triticum urartu. Taxonomy (NCBI): domain Eukaryota; kingdom Viridiplantae; phylum Streptophyta; class Magnoliopsida; order Poales; family Poaceae; genus Triticum; species Triticum urartu. The sequence goes on from NC_053028.1 coordinate 678,700,577, forward strand.
AAGTCGTGCCTCGACACGTGGGAGCTATAGCCGCATCGAGGGCGTTACAAGTTGGTAATCAGAGCCTTCCCCGACCTTAGGAGCCCCATTGCTTGATCGTCTTAGCAGCCGAGTTGTGTTTAGAAAAAATGTTTTGAGTCCTTAGGAATTATATATCGGAGAGCTTAGGAATTCTTTTTACTTCCCAGTCTCCTCATCGCTCTGGTAAGGCATCCTGACGTAGAGTTTTGACTCTTCTCTTCTCAAATTTCACTAAAAAAATTTAGGATCACGCGAGTATCTTGGATTTGTTCCGATGGCTTATGATGAGAATACTGTCTTGGTGCCTCCTGTCAGGGGTTTAGTGGAAGTGTCCCGGGGAGTTGAGCTCTGAGGTGTTGTCATCATAATTTTATCGTTGCAATTCTGGAGTACTTGAGATATGTTCGCCGACATCGAAAATCTATTTTATGCAGTTCGTTGGTGAGATAACCTCGACGCCACCCAGTACTGGGGCGGGAGATCGGGAGTATCGCCATAACTTGTATAACGGATGCTTTTCGAAGGTTGAGGTAGATGGTTTCCGAAGTTTTCTTGGTTATGTGTTGAAGGATGGATACAGCTGGATGTAGGATTTGCTAGTTTGGGTGAGATATTATGCTTCCCCTGTATCCCCAACACCTGATTGCATAACCGGAAAGGTTCGGGAGTTTCATAGGTGGGAATTCTAGTAGCTCTAGTTCTTCTTCCACGGATATTGGTTTGAGATTGGGATTTCTTACCGATTATTCGTTCTTGATCCGTACCTTATTGATTTATTTCTCTACCTTAATTCTACGTGGCTTCTCAATTTATGGATACGTGTCCATTTGAAGAGGAATGCATTCGTTCATTTTGTTCGGATGTGAAGACTATATGTTGCAATTTTCATTCCGTTGGATTCAGCTTCAATATTTATCTGTCAATGTGCTAATGGTGGTCAACCTCTTCAGGATGGCTCCTCCAACGCGCACGACTCCGAATCCAGATCCGCCACCGCCTCCACCTCCTCCAGAGGCATGGCAAGCTGTGATGGCCGCAACCAATGCAAACACTCAGCTGATCATGCAAATTCTCCAAGAGCGCAATCAAGGCAGTCAAGGGAATCAAGGCAGCAATCAGAGTCACTTTGCTACACTCAACCAGTTCCTTGCTAACGGGCCAAAGACTTTCAGTAATTGTGTTGAGGCAACCGATGCTGACGATTGGCTTGTGGATCTGTGTAAGCATTTCGAGTGCAGCAACGTCAGGCCTGAGGACTTTGTCAAGTTCGCTTCCTTCCAACTCAAAGATCAAGGTGCAGAATGGTTTCAGCAGTACAAGGATTCCAGAGGTGGACGTGTTATCACTTGGGATGATTTCCGTCGAGATTTCCGAGCTCATCACATTCCGCAGAGCGTGGTTGAAAGCAAGCGTGAGGAATTCCGCAATCTGAAGCAAGGCTCTTTGTCTGTCTATGACTACAACAAATTGTTCCAGAAGCTTGCCCGCTTTGCCAAGCAGGACGTGCCTGATAAGAAGAGCATGATATATCAGTTCAGGGGTGGTCTCAAAGAAGATATTCAGCTCGCTCTTGTTCTCTTTGAGCCCTTGAGATACAATGAGTTCTACAACGTGGCACTGAAATAAGAGGCTGCTCAGTTGAGGTGTGATGCTTCCAGGAAGCGAGCCAGAGATGTTACTCCTTCTTCCTCTACTCAAGTGGCCAAGCAGCAGAAGTTTTGGCTTCCTCCTCCTCCGTTCCGTCAGCCGTATCAGCAGAAGAGCAAAGGTGGCAGTGGTCCTTCCCACCCACCCAACCCAGGCTTTCAGAACAAGGCTTCGTCTCAAGCTCCAAGATCGAGTGCTCCGTATCACCGTCCGCTTTCAGAGGTCACGTGCAACAAGTGCCAACAGAAGGGTCACTATGCCAACAAGTGTTTCAACCAGAGGCGTCTTCCTCCTCCTCCTCCTGTCAGATCGGCAAGTACAGCTGTGGTCAAGCATAACCCCAAGCATGCCAAGGTGAATTTGATGAATGCAGCTCAGGCAGAGGACTCGTCAGATGTGATCATGGGTAACTTTCCAGTTAACTCTTTTCCAGCAAAAGTTTTTTTTGACTCTGGTGCATCGCATTGTTTCATGTCAAGATCATTTGTTTCCAAGCATGACTTCGTTTCACAAATGTTGGGTAAACCTATGGGAATGGTTTCTCCGGCTAAGTCTATGAGGGCTACTTCAATAGTTCCGGATGTTTCTATCATGATGGGTGATTTCAAGTTTCTAACTTCTCCAATGATTCTTGGTAAATCGGATATTGATCTTATTCTCGGGATGGATTGGCTTTCTAAGCACAAGGCTCAGCTTGATTGTGCAGCCAGACAGATTCAATTGACTCATTCGTCTGAGGATGTAATTGTCTTTGCCGCTCGGGATAATACTATCCGTCTGTTTTCTCTCAATGCGGAGGGTGAATTGGATGCCATCTCTCAAATTCCAGTCGTTTGCGAATATCAAGACGTTTTTCCAGAAGAGCTCCCAGGAATGCCTCCGCACCGGCCAGTTGAATTCGTTATTGAACTTGAGCCTGGCACGGAACTTGTGTGCAAACGTCCTTACAAGCTCGGACCTGAAGAGTTGAAGGAGCTGAAGAAGCAACTTGATGAGCAAGAAAGAATGGGTCTCATCCGGCCTAGTACTTCTCCGTGGGGTTGTGGTGTTCTTTTTGTGAAGAAAAAGAATGGAACGGACTGACTTTGTGTTGATTACCATCCAGTGAACAAGAAGACCATCAAAAACAAATACCTACTTCCTAACATCCACTCGAGGGGCGGGCGAAGGGGAAGGACGTCATGCGTAGGTGGGGATGGATCGAGAAGAAGGAAGCCCTGAGGTCCTAGTGCACGCCACGAGCGAGGTGAGTTGGTAGGAGAGGAGGAATCGAGTCATATCTCGCCGGATGGGGAGGCCGATTAGGGGCTTAAGAACACTTGTGCAGCATCCGTCACATCCACACGCTTGGGCTGCATCTCCAGTAGTCCAGTGCAGCAGAGACCTTGACTCGTGTCCCGGCACTTGTGTTGCTGTTTGAGCCCGGCAAGACGGTCTCCTGCCCCCGCCGTCAGCGGCGGGACGGCGAGTGTCGACATTGAGTCTGTCGCGCTCAACTTCACCGGATGGAAGTCTGAAGAAGCATGTGTTGCAGTCTGCAGATGCCATCCTCCTCCTCCGTGTGCTCACCCTCGTACGGGTCGGCCTTCAATCTCCGGCGGCCAGGCCATCGATCACGAGCCGAGAAGCCCTGGAAGAGATGAGAACAAATTCTGACGATACCAAATTAAGAAGGAAAGGAACCACGTACGTACGACGTACTTGCAGCACCGTACGTACCGGCCGGCCGGAGAAGAACAAAGCAGCGTTCGGCTGTGCCTGTGGGATGGATCGACGGCGGCCATCGTATATGAAAGGGACTGATCCATCAGAGGAAAGATGTGAAGAAGGGTAGGGAAAGCGCAGGCCTTGCCTTTTGGGTTCGTTGGATCGCCCCCGAATACCCGCGATCGTCGTCCCGTACCTCTCTCTCTCTCTTTTTCTGATTACTGGCGATGTACGTATATGATACAGATACAAAAATAGGTGCACACAGCCAAACCGTATGTGCCACACACGAACATGGGAACAAACCCGCTGAAATAGACAGTGCTACCAATCCAGAAAAGGTAAACTGCAGTACAGAGCAACCACAAAAAATGCAGACAGAAACTGCACTACAGAGAGAACCGCACATGCCGACAGAAGATGCAGCTGTGCAGGAACAGGGGAGATACACAGGTTCCCATCGGGTTGTTGCACAACACGCGACATCATTGGCTTGGCCAGACACTCCGCAGCAAGCTGTTAGCCATCAGGCAGCGCCCATGCACTACCAGCCGTCAAAATGATTACCGGAAAGATTCAGCCTCCATAACTTTAAAACGCAAAAAAAAAAACAATTTCATTTTTGTGTTTTCGAACACGAAAATACAAGGTGAACCTCTCTTGCAAAAAATTTTGAACTTTTCCGGACGGAGCACTTGAACTTCTTTCTACAAACTTTTTAAGCTTTTACTTTTCTATACGTTTATTCTCACGTGAAATGCATTCCTTGCAGTACTTTAACTTCTCGTTGTTTTCACTATGAACTTCTTTCAACAGATAAGAATTTTTTTAATACATAAAAACATGTTTTAATTGGTATACATGAGAATTTTAAATCGTTCATCGAAATGTGGCACATAATATAACCAGTGGAAAGCTTATGAATAGCAGCAAGTTTGTCATGTAGACATATGTGTTACAAATTCGTTGCCGTCTGAGAGCAGTTTTTAAAATGGCAAAACAACGTTGTTTTTCAACATATTAATGAATGACTGATGTCTCACACATGAATTTTGAACTATGCTAGGAGGAGCACGTGAACTTCTTGCAATGAAACTTTTAAGCTTTTAGTTTTTTATTTTTATATCCTTCTGATAGGAACCCTGAACGAGAGTTTAAGGTAATCGGAAATGACATTCGACAAGAGAAGATCACATGTTGTGATGTATAAGTGCTTCATCTGAGTCGTTGAACCCTGGATTGGATGATACAAGACATGTGCCATCAATGTAGATCTCTAGTTGTGCCCTTGCTTGCACTTCATGTATTGGTCCATGTATGTTTTCCTGCTGCCGTCCATGACAAGTGTCGACATGGAGTGCGTCGCTCTCAAATTTAACTGATGGAAATCTGAAGAAGTTATATATCTTAGTCACGAAGCGCATTAAGATGCTGCAGATGTGATGTATCTCAATAGATAGGGTACAAAATGATGAATCGAAAGACCCAAGGGACAAGAAAATCAGTTTGGAACTAAGGGGGTGTTTGTTTCCAGGGACTGGGGGGACTTTTTAGTGACTAAACTAGGCATTTGGGACTAAATGAAGAAGACTCTCAAGGAGAGTCTTTTTGAGACTTTTTGAGACTTTTCCAACAATGCCCCTCCATGCACCTATTGGCCCGCCACCCCATGGTGTTGTTTGATTGTTATTTTTCTATATACTAGGGGCAACATGGTCATTTAATAACCTCTAGGAAGAGACTAGGGACTTTTTAGTCTCTGGAAACAAATAGGGAGGGGTTTTTTAGGACTAGAAACTTTTTAGTTGGGACTAGAAAAAGTCTTAGGACTAGAGAAATAAACACCACCTAAGACACACCTAGACCTTCTTGAGTTAATCCCCTCCCAAGGGGATTGGAGCGGATTTAGGGGACTTTTTACTTGCAGTGGATTAAATCCCCATCAATCCTCTCTCATCCCTACCAGTCTGAACAAGCACTCACTTTGTATGGAGGAAAATTAGTCGCGTACGAGAAGAGCTTCTTGATTCACTGTGGGGGTGTTTGGTTAGCTGCGTTGCATATGCCTCGCATCCACCCTCTGCCGCTCTCTCCATCTCTCCATCGCCCTCTGCCGCCCTCTGCCGCCGACACGCCACCACCATGCCACCATGCGGCCTCGCCGCCGGGGAGCTTCGGGCTACCGTGGCGTCCGCGTGCGTCCGCTCGGCACCTACTCCGTCGAGATTCGGTCGGGCGGCGGCATGCGCCTCCGCGTCGAAACCTTCGACACCGCCCAAGAGGGCGCCCGCGCGTACGACGCTGCGGTGTGGCGCCTCCTGCGGTCCCGTCAGGACATGAACTTCGCTGATGTGGCGACGCGGGAGCGGGCACAAGAGTTGACGCCTTTCCCGCGGCTTCTCACCGACGAGGATCGTCGCAAGCACCGGAGGCGGGAGCGTCGTCTCAGGCTGGCCAAGATGGACGAGCAAGCCATGGCGCTGTGGAGCCATCGCTTTCCGCAAGACACCAACGAGGAACAGTTATTCGCCGAGAGGAGGGCGAAGAGGGCCAAGAGGAGGGAGGAGCGAGCCGCCCATCGCGAGGACAAGCGAACGCGGAGCGCGGTAACTAAATACAACATCGCGCTAGGAGATGCGTCCTCCTGAGACTCCGGCGACGAGCGGTTTCTTGACGCCTACGCACAGACGTCGGACGAGGACATCACCGAGAGAGAGTCCGAGTCAGATGAGTAGTACTAGTTTTTTGTTTTATTTTGTATCATAGAAGCAGGCAGAGTCCGAGTCGGACGAACTATGAACTATCTACCGTAGGAGAAAACTATCTACGCATTTTATCAATTATCAAATTGTAGTAGAAAAAACAGATGAAATATAGTCCACTTGTTGGAGCGGCTCGGACGTGCTTTAATTTGCGGCGGCCGCTGATGCCAGCGCACTGCCGCGTGCAAAAGCTGGCTAATCCGGCGCTGTATTCTGACTTTTAGCGCGCGGTGCGTTGTGCGGCTGTTGAAGATGCTCTGACAACAACCTAGAAGTTATAGGCCGGGAGCAACTCCACAGCGGGCCAACACCACAAACCTTATTTGACTGCCCCTAAGATTATCCTCCGCAGGTCTTTTCTGTCTTGCTGTTGGATTTTTCTTTTCTGGGGTTCACCAATGGATGAGACTTTGCCCCGTTGTTAGCACCATGAACTTATCATTTATGCCCTTCAAAGGCTCAGCGCCACCAATCATCTCCCTCAATACAACCATTTCCGGGAGCAGCCACATTGTTTTTTCCCCAAACAGAAGCATTTTTTTCAATTCATCTAGGTGACAGAAATACAAATGAGGTGCGTACATCCACAAACCCTACATACATGGGGATGGATCCGCTGAAAATATAGGAAACCGCTAAGGAAAACAAGCAATAGAAAACTGTAGTCTAGACAGAGCAACCACGCCCGTTGACAGAAAGTGTGACACAGCCATGCAAGAACGGGAAGGTGCAGAGCTCTCGTCGGGTCGTTGCACTCGCACAGCAAACTGCATCCCTGGCTCATTCGGCCACCATGAATAAGTCATTAGCAGTCAGTAGTGTCGGTGTGCTACCAACTATCAAAATGATTATTGGAAAGATCAAGCTTCCATAACTTTGGCAGACTCCCGACGGAATATGGTATTGGTCCAACGAAGTTGTTTCCTCCAAGATCTAAAACTGTTAGGTTCTTTAGGGCCCCAATGCTCGGTGGCACTGTCCCAGACAAGTTGTTTGCACCCAAAATTAGCCATTGAAGCGCGGCAGATAGATTACCGATATTGTATGGTAATGTGCCCCTTAGCTTATTCATACTTAGGTTCAGTATTATAAGCTTGGATAGATTAAACAATGTTGTTGGAACTCTACCCGATAGCCTATTCTGACCGAGAAACACCGCCCGGTTCTTCCCCATATTCGGCAATTTCCCAAGATCTTCAGGAATGCTTCCTTTGAGTTGATTGTGGGTAAGTCGTAGCTCTTCTAAGTAAGTGTTGTTGCCGAAGGTTGGTGGAATGTTTCCTGTGAGGCTATTATTGGAAAGGTCAATTCCCTTTAGATTGTAGAGGGAACCTATATTTCCAGGAATCGAACCCACTAGCATGTTAGAAGAGAGGTCTAGTAAAAGGAGTTTGGAACAATTTGTAAGTGCATTCGGAATGTTCCCCTGCAACAAGTTGTTCTGTAAGTAAAGGATTTCTAATCTTATAAGACGATTGAGAGAGGGCAACTGGCCAGAGAAGAGATTGTTGGATAGTGTAAGTTCCCAAAGGAAGGTTAGATTTCCTAGAGAGGGTGTGATTTGGCCTGTCAAGCTCATGTTGGCAAGGTTTAGCACTGTAACACGTTCTGGGTGCATTGTGCTGCACTTGATGCCCGACCACATACAGTAGTGGATGTTCTCATTCCAAGAGCGCAAGGCTCCTCTTGGGTCCGCTCTGATGGCCCCTTTGAAATCAAGAAGTGAACGGTGATCTGTGGTGTTACCATGAACTGTTGAGCAATTAATGTCACTTGCTCCATAAAACAACCCTAAGAGCACTGGTAGAACAAGCATGGCGAGACCCATGAGGTTTATGTTTCCTGCAAAAGGCCAGACATGCATTTTCAACATAAGCTCCAAAAAATTACAAACCTACATTAGTGCATACTACGTCACTTTTACTCAGTAACTTCCAATACAGATAGACCATTTTTTCACCAATGGGGTTGCAAGGATAAAAATGGAAAGTGGTCATAAATTAGCATTTTATTTTTGTAAACATATTTGTATTATATGCTCACCGGAGAAGATAAGCACACTAAGGGGTGTTCGGTTGGGCTTAACTTTGGCTTTTGCACTTGGCTTAAAAGCCCGGGAAAACACCTATTTATGGACTTTTGGATTATACAATCATAGGTATATTTTATTTTGCTTAATACCATCCTAGGTGTCCTTCTTGCCTATAAGCCAAAATGCAAAAGCCAAAGTTAAACGTAGCCAAATACCCACTAACTCATAGTACTTCGTTGCAAAGTGCAAGTCCAAACATGGGTACATAATTACGTATGAACCTAATATTTAAAACTTCATGAAAAAAAGCATAGCTCTATTTCTGAAAATGTGTGAAGAAAAAACTAAAAGGCAGTACGTATGGTAACAAGCCTAACCAGAAGACACAAATCAAAAGAGATTACTTTTTTGCGGATTTGCTAAGCGTATGTTGTCTAGCCACGTCATCACCAGCAGAAGATATGAAGAGGATTGACGGCTGCAAGGGTGCTTGCCAGCACAGCAGAAGTGTGGGGCTTAGGGGGGTGGCCGGAACGGCGGCGGTAGGCAGGTATGCATGGGCTAGAGAGCGGGTAGAATGGGAGGGGGGAAAGATGAACAGTAGCCACACACGAAGGAATAACATAACTTATCCATAAATACTTTTTCAAGCAACTGACGGATGAGTGCTCCCTCTTTTCGAGGATAACAAGTCAAAAACTGATGATTATTTGATAAAAACTACTAGTAAAATAAGGACGAAAGACCAAGTCTAAGCACCAATTTCAGGCTTTTGGTTATCGGAAGCATTTCATATAAGACTTGTTGTGGTGCCATAGTGGTACGGTGGCTAATCCAACGGCCAGTTGCAGCTTAGCCTTGCGCATGAACGGTGTGATGTGGGATATCGTACAAATATTGGATGGGAAGTGTCCTACGCGTACGTGGCAATGTTGTTTGGGTTTTGCACATGATGGTATAAGCGAAAAGCCCGTAAAATAGGTGAATTTTTGTTGGCTTACAAGCCAAAATGCAAAAGCTGAAGTTAAGCCCAACCAAATACCCCCTAACTCGTAGTACTTTGAAGCAAAGTGCTAGTCTGAGCATGACGAAACTAATATCTGAAACTTCACGAAAAAAAGGATTATACCTCTAATTTTTAAAAATATGTGAGAAAACAGCAAAACAATACATAAGATAACAAGCCTGACAAGAAGACTCAACCCAAAAGAGATATTTTTTGCGGATTTGCTAAGCATCGGTTGCTTAGCCGCATCATTGCCGGTGCCATGTGGAGCATAGAAAAGGGTTGACGGGTGCTCGCAGGCGCATGAAAAGGGTGGGGCTTAGAGGGATGGTTAGAACAGTTGTGACACGACAGGAGAGGCTGCTCAGAGAGGGCAGGGTGGTGCACAGCGGCGATAGCCGGTAGGTAGTTAAGCAGGGGCTAGAGAGCGGGTCGACTGGGAGGGGAACAAGATGAATAGTACTAGGCTGTGAGAATCGACTGATACATGTAAACTTGGCGACTAGGTGCTTCCTTTTACCGAGGATTACATCCCAAGAAAAGATGATTACTCGATAGAACTACTAGTATATCAGGACAAGAGAACAACTCGTGAAATAAATAAATAAAAATCAGGACGAGAGATATAGTTGCGAACCTTTGATGGAGCGCACGGCAGGACGACGACCTCTTCTAGCTTTGGGTTTCCCCGGGTGGTGGTGTGTGAGTAAGGCGAAAGTAGGATGCTCGGCTAGATGGCTAGCTCAGGCCCCAGGGGTTTAAGAGCACTTGCGCAGCGCCCCCCGCATCCACACGGTCGTCAGGTCGCATCAGCCATTGTCACTGCATTATTTCAGCTTTGACATCCAACGCAGCGGCCAAGTCAAAATTTATTTCATCTCCCACCTACTTTGCGTCGCTGTTTCAGCTGGACAGGCCATATTGCGCCGCAGCCAGGCAGAGAGAAACCTTCCGCGCGGCATGTCGACAAAATGCAGGGTGCGCAACTGTTCTCCATTTGGGTTTGGCAACATCGTTAAGAAATCAACATTTACTTGTGATAGCAGCGCTCTGGTCCAGATGTCGGCAGATAGTAGGATACAAAATAACACAAGCTTCTTCCAATTCAACGTCAATAATAGTTTAAGAGATAGGTATTGCCTTTATCGCTCAACTCAAGACAGACAGGTAGTGCTTTTTTCTCTCACAAGTCGCATAATAACTATATCAAAATATCAAATGGCAGCTCATTCGGACCCTACACCAAGATTATGTGAAAACAACCCTCAAGTAGATCCTAGAAGCTCCTGGACCATTGACTTCTTGCATCAACCAAGTGTTCATGTTTCCTATTTGTGACTACTACCTTTTACATATTTTAAAATTAGCTAATGTTACAACAGTGATACACATGTTTCAATGAGTCGCAATGCTCACAGGCTACATTTTAACAACCTAGTTAATCATAGGGTTCACTGAGATCAGCAAGGACAATGTAATAAGCTCTACAACACGAGTCAGCCAAGTAAACATCTACTTTGCTACTTAAGGTCAAAAATGAAAAAAATGTGAATTGTATTCCAGAGTGCATATACAGCAAGCTTAGGAGCCTATAGCGAGAGAGCGCCAGACGCAAACAATAGATTCCTCCGAGAAAACTGCAATGGAGAAAAGCAGTTAGTTTGTTTTCACTGCACACGGTAACTACCATATGTTAACTGATGACAGCGGTTTCTCACCCGCAAGTTATAAACAGGAGTCGATTTTGTAGGGAGAGCTTTCAGCAGCCTCAGTCGGTTCGTAGAACCAGCCTTGCTGTTTCACAAAAAGAAAGGATATTTAAAAACTAGAGTAAGGCAAACCAAAGCAGCCTTTTACAAGCAAGCCAATCAACTTACGTGTCATCCATCTTCAGGGCCTTTGTGCTGGACGCGACATCCCAGAGTTTAACAGTGCAATCAGCTGATCCAGATGCAAGCAATGCTCCCTCGCAGCTATAAACAAAGGAAGAATTGTTTAACTAAGATGATTCTTTGGTATAGCAGATTACCACGCAATTAAGTAATTGTACTTCTCCAAAAACTAAAATCATATGTAACTAGATACAACAGCACAGGGTGACTCATCACTGAAAGAAAAAAAATGTACATTTCAAAACAGAAGAACTATCAGTGATATTCAATATAATATGTTGCAGCTTACATCTACTGAAAATAGTGGATACGTGGAAGACATTTTTTACAGAATTTTTTTTAAACAATAGACCCATAAGATAATCTCCAAAGACTATAATTTCTTTAAAGCGCATAATAAGCAGATACAATATGTTTAAAATTTCTTAAACATGGACCGTCAATGTATACTCAAGAAAAAATAACCACATACGAGCGTTCAAGATACATGACGTGGTCATTTGAAGACAGAATTACGCAACCATCCAGTTAAGTACTCTAAAAAAGGATGGCCAAAATGATTAGTGAACCCATTGCTCATTTATAGGTAAATCTAACCCACTTTGTCAAGCCCTACCATAAACTAATACTCTCTACGCATATTTATTTGGTACGGCAGCTATTGTTTGATTGCCATCAGTAACAAGGACACATGGGATACTAAGCAAGCAAAACAATGTATAATGTGATTACCTGAAAGCAAGTGACCACACACAAGAGTTGTGTCCTGCTAGTGGTGAAACGCAGCGACCAGTAGAGAGATCCCACATCATGATGGTCCCATCTTCATCTCCGGAGGCCATGTATCGGCCATCAGGAGACATTGCCAGGGACAAGACCATACTCCTATGACCAATAAACATCCGTATACATTCACCAGTTTGAACATCCCATAGCCTTACAGTTTTGTCACTAGAGCCGGTGGCAATGTAGTTACAGTTTACATGCCATTGCACACACTGTCAGATAAGTAATATGCAGAAGAGAACATCAGTCAGAATGCAGACTATCAATTCTCAAATCACTACAAGATCTGAGCTAGAAGCACACTTACATCAACATCAGCAAGATGCCCAGCCATTATCCGCAAAGGTTGGATTTTATCCATTGACCATATTCGAGCAGTCCTGTCATGCGAGGCACTGGCAAAATAATGGCCGACTGGACTGAACTGCCACAAAAACATAAATATATGTCAGCAATACAACGCACAATGATGTCTATTCAATAGAACAGAATTAGAAAGCTATGCAACACAAACATATGTGCCGATCATAAGCTATTCAAAAGAATATTAAGCCCAACGGACCTATTCCAAATCCCATCATCAGAAGTGTTCAAAAATGAAGAGCGAACTAGGAATATGTACCACAAGTATTTGCAGTTTCGCACTCGTCTCGCCAAGATCAAGACTAGGGCAAGGACATCTTTTGTAACAATGAGGCCACTATTAGAACTCCAGAAAAGTTTTCTCTCAAAAAAGAACTCCAGAAGTGTTCATTAAAAACTACTGAAATGAGACCACTATTATTAGAACTTCAGAAGAATTCATTTAAAACTACTGAAATGAGGCCACTATTAGAACTTCAGAAGAGTTTCTTAGAAACTACTGAAATCAGGCCACATTAGAACTTCAGAAGAGTTTATTAAAAACTACTGAACAACTGATTGATTGTACGGCATCGACACTGATTGTAATAACAGATCTGAGCATCATTCAAATAAAAACTACTGAATAATCAACTAACTAATCAAATGTTTTGGCCTGAACTAGGCAATCAAGACACCCCATGAAGAAAGAACTCAAATGTTGTTTTCACAACAATGACACGGAGAAAGGATTTGCTCACATACTTGGACATCCCAAACCGGGTAATTGTGTCCTTTGTAACAAACAAGATTGGCATTCAACTTGGTACTCCATAGCCGAACTGTAACAAATATATAGAAAATAGATGAACGGTTAGTTTGATTAAATAAATGAACAAGCAAATGAATGGTACAAAATAAGCATAATGTAAGTGATGCTTTACTTGTTGAATCTGAAGATGATGACAGGAGAAAATCTCCAAATGGACTAAAGGCAGCGGAATAAACTGGTCCAGAATGACCTTGGAATAATGTATACGGTCTTTTCCCCTCAGATGTCGATGACAAGCGCTCGTCCTGTGAAGATCCATTCTCTCCTTGTGAACTAGCTGAGAGTCCAAATTTGACCAATCAGCAAATACCATCAAGATAGAAATGAAAACGCTACTATGTTAGGAAAATTAATGTTCTATGGTTATTCTGAAGTTCTGGACAGGTTCCAGTCAAATACTGCAAAGCCAGTAAAATATTCTAGCATGTCCAACAATAGGTCCAGAAGACATTCATTGCATTGACCATGCATCAGTGCTGCAACACCACCTTAAACTTCAAGGTTATAACTTAAACTAAATGAAATAAACTAGGATCCTTAGAACAAAAAACAACCATGACCGAAATCAGGTGCGCAGTTACAGAAGCATTTCACCATATCACAGTGGAACAAAAACATCAGCAATATGTAGTGTAGAACGACTAACATGTTTTGGCTGGTTGACCAATCTTTGCCATATCCCAAACCTAGTAAAAAAGGAAGTTTTGCCAGTTAATGTAGTGATCACATGAGAAACAAACTATCACCTAAAGGGACTAACCTTCACTGATGAGTCTGAGAACCCACCAACTATCAAAGACCCATCGTTTGATATCGATGAGCAGTTTAATCTGCACTCCACAGGATAATGTTTTCAAACCAAAGTATGCACACTGAAACAGTTGATACTAAATTACAGCTAAGCTTACCCGTTATGTGTATTAAGGAATGTGTAGAAGCTAACAGATGGCAATGCCAAGTTATTCAATTGTGCACGGTTCCGCAGGTCCTCAAGAATTGATTGTTCAACTTCAACAGGCCTGAAGAAAACAAGTAATTTTTCAGGATCATAAACGCAAGGCTGACACTTGACAGATAAAAAAGTAGACAAGTGAGTATGTTCAGCAAAATGGAAAAAGAACAATATTTTGTCCTCCTGAAACTTGTAAGATAACTTTTCCAACAGACCCCCCATAAAACATCTCAGCCTTTATTTTAGGTTCCAAGTCAGGCTCAAGCAAATGACACAGACATGTCTGGAGTATGGATCCACATTCAGTTTATCAGTTATAGGGATGGTATCTATTTTCAAAGAATACAGTTGAGAAATTATTTAGAACTGTAGATAAGAGAATAAATGTTTACGTCGCTGGAAGGGTTAGCCCTGGTTTCACACGAGGTGCTGCAGAAATCATGCTTGTTTCGGATTTCGTATTTTTTCCTGTTGCGCCTACAAGCTTATCCTTTTTGAGCTTTTTGTTAAGAGGACCGCCCTGCTTTCCACCTTCTGAGGATTTTTTCTGTAGCAAAAACAATAAGAAATAATGAAAGATCCAACGTAAATAACAAACAAGGGTATATGGATAGTGGAACCAAGCAATGAACAGCAGCATTCCTGTTCTTAAGATAACAACAGAAGAAGAGAAGAACAAAAACATGCTGCTGAGTGCTGACAAAAAAGGAATGTCCAGGTTTCAATGGCAGAGAGCATAAAACAAACATAATATAACAAGGGTCCCATACTATGGGAGACTTTCTTGCCTTGTTATTATCTTCTGCATCTGCATCCTTGCTTTCTGCTTCAGCTCTATCAGAATCTGAGAGTGCTTTCTCCATGCGCTCCTCAACTGAATCTTCAAGCAACTGCATACTATATATTTAATTTTAACAATAACACATGCCTAAGGATAACGAAGAATCTATATCTATATCTATACTACTCTATAGTGTACGAGTTTTAAATGTTTGGATCTCAAAACCAAAAAGCAATGTGAGCCGTTGATAGAGTCAATCAGAGGGCTGAAAATTGTGGGATTCGCAGCTACAGTACGAGCTACAGTACCAGTGAACATGGTAGAACCAGGGGTCCTACCGGACCTGCTCCGGAGGTTGTAGGGAAAGGATGGAGTGGGATGGGGCGATGATCGGGCGCGCCGGCGGCTGGGCGCCATCGCGTCGGAGGGAGATGGCGGCGGCGGCTAGGGTTCCGGCTCCTCTGGGAGCCGGGCAATAGGGATAATAATATTCTTATTGCTTAATTCCAAAAAGAGTCTTACAGCCTATATTTATAACCTAGATAACTTGCATAAGAATTAACCTAAGATAACTTGTGGACTAAGATTGCCCGGTGGGCCTAGCTAAACCGGCCATAACACTTCTCCCCGCCTGCACAAACAGCTCGTCCTCGAGCTGTAAGGTGGGGAAGCGCTTGCGGAACTCCTCGAGGCAATCAACCAGCGTCAAACACCTTCTCGACAGCTGGGGCGGCCAGGTCGGCAGCGACGGCGACCTCCGGAATGTAGTCTGCAACCTCCAGGTAGAAGAGTCGCGAGCAGGCATGGCCGGGCGTGTAGGGCTCGTCGCAGTTGAAGCACAACCCTTGGCGGCGACGCTCGAGTAGCTCGACTGAGGTGAGCCAGCGGAACGGGCGCGCCGCGGTCTCGGCGAGGGGTGCTGCAGAAGCCTGCGCAGGCCGACCCTGCGTGGAATCCGGCCCAGGTAGCGACCCAGTGGTCCGGGACGGTGATTCCTGCTGGATGGCCACCGCGCGGCGCTCGAACGCGCGGGCGTAGTACATGGCCGACTGGAGATCCTAGGGTCCCCGAAGCTCCACGTCCATGCGGATGTGATCCGGAAGTCCACCGACAAAGAGGTCGGCCCGCTGCTGCGCCGTCATGCCCGACGCATGGCATGCCAAGGCCTGGAAACGGTCGGCGAAGTCCTGCACCGTGGAGGTGAAGGGAAGGCGGCCGAGCTCCGCCAGGCGGCTCCCGCGAACCGGAGGCCCAAAGCGAAGGAGGCAGAGCTCGCGGAAGCGCTCCCAAGGGGGCATGCTGCCCTCGTCCTGCTCGAGGGCGTAGTAGGGCTGGCCTGCACCGCGGAGGTGGTAGGATGCTAGCCAAGTGCGCTCCGACGCGAGCGTGCGCTGGCCACGGAAAAACTGCTCACACTGGTTGAGCCAGTTAAGCGGGTCCTCAGTGCCGTCATAAGTGGCGAAATCGATCTTGGCGAACTGTGGCGGCATCTGGGTCGGCGCGCCATGGCCGACAGGCTCGGCGGTGCGGAGCAATGATGATGATGGCTGATGGCGCCCGGTCAACGGTGGGGAGGCCGTCGTAGGCCCTCGCGGAGCCGGACGAGGCCCCGGACTACATCGTGGGTACCGGTGGGTCCCCGACCTCTGTGTAAACTGGCGGTGGCGACGTCCCGGTTAGCCAGGCCGGGGTCGGGGACGGTGACGGCGGAAACCGGACCTGCTGGATCGGAAGTCCTCCCGGTGTGGACTGGCCCAGTCCGGAGCTGGGCGGCGGCGGTGGGAGCTGGACCGGCGCGGGCGGCGCGGTTGGCGCAGCTGGGGCCGACGTGGGCCAGTGCGGCCACTGCGGCGCTAGGGCGGGTGCGGGAGGCGCGGGTGGCGCCGCGAGAACCGGCGCTGGGGCGGGCGGCGGCTGGAGCGACGGATGGGCCCCGGCGATCGCCACGGGTACAGAGTACCAGGGCGGGTGCAGCAGCGGCGGGGGCCCGTCGGTGTAGCCCCCTTGGAACGGCAGCAAGGGCGTCCCGCTCGGGCCCGATGCGTTCTGGATCAGCCAGTGCATCGCCGGGTGGCTGTAGGCGGGGGGCCGCAGCCGGCGGGGTGGTGTGCGGGCCGGCCAAGTACAGGGAGATGCCCTGGACGGCTGTCACGAGGTCCCGCAGGGTGCTGGTCATCTCCTCCGGCATGAAGACGGAGGTTGTCGGCGGCGCGGAAGTGACGGGGGCCGGCGGCGCGGAGGTGATCGGGGCCGGCGGCGTTGGGGACCCGGCAATGGTCATCGGGGCGGTGGTGATGATGGGCAGCGGCGGCGTGGGTGTTGATGACGACATGATCGAACCCGAGTCTCTGGATACCAAATTGGTAGAACCAGGGGTCCTACCAGACCTGCTCCGGAGGTTGTAAGGAAAGGATGGAGTGGGACGGGGCGATGATCGGGCGCGCCGGCGGCTGGGCACCGTCGCGTCGGAGGGAGATGGCGGCGGCTAGGGTTCCAGCTCCTCTGGGAGCCAGGCAATAGGGATAATAATATTCTTATTGCTTAATTCCAAAAAGAGTCTTACAGCCTATATTTATAACCTAGATAACTCGCATAAGAATTAACCTAAGATAACTTGTGGACTAAGATTGCCCGGTGGGCCTAGCTAAACCGGCCATAACAGAACATACCACTGATTTCTAGAACCATCACTATATACCAATGTAGGAAAAGTTTCACTTGCCTAAGGTTATCCATTCATGCATGCAACTGGTCAAGGTACACACACTGGCAGAGCGTCTGCAACGCGCGCACTAATCGCGTCAGGGAGAAGTAGGAAATTTTCAAGAAGTTGCAAAGTAAGCTCAATGTAGTACGAGATACTAATACTAAGCATGTAAAGCTTTATATACAGGACTGAACCCCTTTTTTTAGGCAACATATATACAAAACAGAATGGCTACAATAATGAACTCGATCAAGATTTACATGCGAAGGTACCATGTTTGAAGGGAGCAAGCAGTGTATCCATGAATTGAACTTTGCACACATATTTAAATGACATGCAAAGCACGTACAATTTACTAGTAAATACTTAAATAGAAAACTGAAAAATTGCACTCATGGAAGAGGTTCGTTTGGGAAGTGGCAAAAACAGTGCTACTAGAGTTTTGTCCCTATTTGATCGGCATTGTTAACCGTTTTGATAGAATAGATAATAGGAAACAAACACATTGATCACGGATGTGCTGAATAACATACCCCCCAATGCACTTCCTTCTGATTTATCTGTTTTGCCAAGTCCTTACTGGTTCCAACCAGAGCAACAACATCCGCATCATCAGAGATCAATGAAGGCTGCCCAGCGGATACTGCCAATATAGATAGAGGGATGTGGTGGAAAAGTGAGAAGCAAGGGTAAGTAAAATGTGTGATATAATCTCGACAGACTGGGAACTGTACCTTCAAAAATTATCCTTTCATTGATTATTCCAAGCATCACGAGAGCTTGTGTTTTCTGGAGATACTGGAGAAGTAATTCATATGAATACTGCAATGAAACACGAGGTAGAAACTCTAAACAGAGCAGTTGACATAATTTTATAGGAAAAACAAAATTGCAGCAAAGGAAAAAGGTGAGATCATGATGTATCATGCAACGAGTTGCCAACTGAACTACAAATCACCACATGGAATGTGCCTTGCCAGCAACATCTGTGAAAAATTGGTCTATATGCGGTTTGTGTCTCATATTTGACACTAGCATTCCGTATATGTATTATGGTATCATGATGACGTATCATCTACTCCTATTTGAAACTAGTTGCCCATTTGGATTCAGGAAGAAAAAGCTTGTAACAAACCTTAGATTGTGTTTGTTTCCCTTGGTCATAACAACACTTACCAAGTAAGTGGTGGAAAAGGGTACACGAGAATAAAGCATCTCAACTTCAAAAACTATTGTCACAACAACAGATATGCATCCAGTGGAACATTTTACCTATGTGCATTGATTTAACTCAAAAGGTGACCCACCCATACAATCGTAGTTGAAACAAAGAGATGGAATGCAAATATAAAAGAACTTGGTGCAGTACTACCTCACATAATTTAATTCTGAATTTATTTTCCCTTAAAGATCGGGCCAGATCCATTTCCTGAAAATTATAGCAGGCAAAACAATAAGTGCATGTTTTGTGAATCCTGAGTAGATAAAATCAAATAAACAAATGAAATCTCCATTCACAGTTGAAGGATGTAAGAGAGCTAAATGACGAACCTCCAAATGCAAAGGAGAAAGAGTGCCTTCCAGCTTTTGGAGATCCCTTGAATGCATCAGTTCATGATCTTCCCGAAATTTAAGGAAAAATTGCCGAGCTGCAAGATTCATGTGTGGTGATATCAACAACAGAAATGCCTCAAATAAACTAAGTGGATGCATAAACTGCAAACAAATATTATCGCAGAAATGTACACCAACTACCAATATCTTCTTGCCTACAAAAATAATTACCTTCTAGTGTATGCCCCTCTGACACTAGATCCATGAAGCAATGGATAAACGCTGGATAAAGGACACGGAGTAATTCATGCTACAATATAAAAAAAATAACTCAGAGGCACGAAATATATATAGCTGAATACAAGGAAATAAAAAAGGCCATTCCATGTAATAGGTACATCAAATTATAGCAAGTAGTCCATCCACCGCAAGCAAATATCCCATTTCCAGTGACTACAATCATGTGAAAAGTACGTGATTATGCTTATGTGAGTGGTTTTTGCTTTTTAGATGGAGCTCTGCAGTGTAAAGACATGCCATAAAACAAAGACCATTTCATAAATGCGACATCTAAAGCTAGTAGGCAAGCATTCAGCCATGATCCTGGAAGCATGGTGCACCAAGCAGGCATGCTCATTTTCAATAAGAGAAACATGAAGATAACTCATGAGTAGCATGCTAGATTACTGAACAGTGTGGATATAGCAGCTACATGCCTCAAAACATCTGTGAATGCTGCAAAGCAAAGTGCATTCAAATGTACTACTAGAGCTGTAAACGTGAATCACAATCCACACTTAATGTAGCACACCTTGTATTGGTCCAGAGAATTGTATGCCCATGATCTTAGCTTGTTGTAGCCATCATAGTATCTTGCTGGGTCGTTATCCGGCCTGCCAACAAAGGGGGACATAGTAAATTTTTCAGATTAACATGGAATTAGAGCAGTTTTCGAGCATATTTGACATGATACTCTAGATTAGCCCCCATAAACTCTGCTCAAGGCTCAAATCATGTCGAAGGTCTGCAATTGCCCAAGCCAAAGTAGTATCAATTTCTCACGCTCGAGACCGCTGCGGCCGCCGAAAGGGGCGGCGGGGGTAGAGATTCAGGGGGATTCGCGGAGGCGGGCGGGCGCACCTGGAGAGCGAGACGTCGGAGAGGGAGGTGGTGGAGAGGCGGTTGCGCTCCTCCTGCAGCGCGAGCTCGGTGAGGCGGAAGCCCTTGCGGTGCAGGTACTGCTGCACCTTCCTCTCCATCTCCTCGTCCTCCATCGCTGGCTCGCTCGCTCGCCGGCCGGCCGCCGCGCCGGGGAGGGAGGGGGGGGGGCGCTCTGGGGTTGGGGGGGGGGGGGGGCGGGATCGGGGGGCGGGCGGGTCGGAGGGGATGACGAAGGCGGAGAGGGATTGTGCGACTGATTTCGATTTGCAGGCTGTTCGGCGAGGGCTCCCGCAAACAGCAGCTCGACGCACAGGCTTGATGCATAACTGGGCCGGCCCACCAACGCGATCCTTGTTTCGTTTCCTTTCGCGCGCGACAAAAAGAGCTAAAAATCAACAGCGACTACCAGGAATCGATCCCAGGACCGCCAACCGCGAGCCATTAACCACTACGCCACACACTACAAACTTAACTTTAGGTGCAGAAATATATAAGAACAGAGAGCAGCGTTGACATTTGGAAAACATTTTCAAAATATATCTTGAAAATTGCGACCAGTTTTAAAATGCCGCATTTTTTTGTATGCCATTTTGTGCAAAAGTGAAGATGTTTCGTAATTCTGATTTCAAAATGAAACACGAACAAAACTTGCAAACTCCAAGCAGATTCCAAAATCCGAACAATTTTCAAAAATGTTTCTGAAAAAAAACAAATTACGAAAAAGACGAACATTTTTGAGATCACAGACAGTTTTTTGTTTTAAAAAAATGGAAAACAGGAACATTTTTTAATTCAGCACCAATAAAAGCAAAACAGGAACTTTCTTCAAAATGCGAACAAAATTGGTATTGTACGCTTTTCTGGAAACACGAACAAAATTTTAAATATGGGAATATTCGTTGAAATTGCGAACAAAATGTTGATATCACAAACATTTTTTGAAAAATGAACATTTTCTGAAATAATGAACAAATATCGAAGATTTTGTAAAAATTTTGAACATTTTTTTAAACATGAAATAATTTCTAGAACTGTGATATTTTCTAAATGAGAACATATTTTGAAATTGTGAACAAATTTTATAAATGAGATTTTCCGAAATTGTGAACGGATTTTGAAATGGTAATTGTTTTTGAAATTTCTATAGATTTTTTAAGAATGAACATTTTTTTTAAAATCTGAACAAATTTTTAAATGAAGAACAATATGAACTTAGTTTAAAAAAGATAAAATAACCTTCAAAAGGAAAAAAGAAAAAAGAAACAGAAAATGAAAAAAAAGAAAAGGAAACAAAAACAAAAAATGAAAGAAAACAGAAAAACCAGTAAAAGAAACAAAAAACCGGTTCAGGGAACCTTTCGGAAGGTTCCCAAAACCGGTTGGCTTTTTTTTTTTGAGACAAAACCGGTTGGCTAGTTGCAATTGTACGCGGCAAAACTGGGCCGGCCCATCACGTCGCTGCTCGGTCGCTCGCCTGTGCAAAGCGCCGGCAGTTTGACGCAAAGAGCGTCAAATAGGATATTCCGTTCGGCGACGCTCCCAATCGAACGGGCACCGAGGCCGGATGGGCTAGGCCCAGCAGGTTAGCAGGCTCGGCCTGGTTTGGATAGCCTGGTTAGGCTGTGTTCACACGGGCCGAGAGGGTCTAGGATTCGGCTTTGTGAATCCGACGGTGAGTCCAACTGGGGGACCCCGACCCGAGCCTCCGGGTTGTAAAAGGCCACGGCCTACGCTGGTTCGGTTCCTCGCGCAGCGCACTCGAGCGAGACTCGTCCAAGGGAGCTCCTAGTCAGCGCTGCAGGCGGCTGTTAACGAGCGGGCGCCTGCAGCATCACTGGCATGGGCCAGCCCACGAGCGCGTACTCGCTTGGGAAAACAAAACGGTCGCTCCTGCTTCAGTCGCTCATCGCTCGCTTTGCTGGATCGGCCACTCACTAGGAGCCCAGTTTTTTCCCCTTATTTTCCTATTTCTTACGAAATAAAAAGGTGAAATCAAAACTGGTTTACAGATTTAAAGAAAAGGCTTCACCCATTTGAAAAAAAAATCATCTCTTTAAAATAGGTTCATCGATTTTTCGAAAAAGTTTATCGATTTTCAAAAAAAGTTCACCAAATTTAAAAAAAGTTCATTGAATTTGAAAAAAAGTTCATCAGATTTGAAAAACGTTCATTGATTCCAAAAAAAGTTCGTCTATTTTGAACAATTTCATCAATTTAAAAAAAGTTCATTGATTTTGAAAAAATGTTCATGGAAATTGGCCAAAAAATTTCAACAAATTTGAAAAGGTTCAGCAAAATTCAAAAAAGTTCATGGATTTTTTAAAAAGTTCATCGATTTGAAAGTAGTTAATCGAATTCAAAAAAGTTCATCAATTTGAAAAAAAAAAGGCTCATGTATTTGCGTACAATTCATCGGGCAAGGGAAAAGAAGACAAAGAAAAATGAAAAAATGAAAAAAAAACAGAAATGGAAAATGGAACGAATAAATGACGTATAGGTTAGAATGTTAGCACAGCTGCCCTTGTTGGTGGGGTGGCTAGAACAGGCAACCTTCGATGGGGATTTCACAGGTTCGAATATGTCTCGTATCGCTCCCTTTTTTGCCTTTTAACAGAAAAGGTTGGAAAGCAAAATGGGCCGAGCCCAAGTAGTCGCGCCCTTCAGGCGCCCGTTTGCTCGCGGGCGCATAAGCGCCAAATAGGATCTGCCCTCGTCCAATCGCACCTCTCACGGCCGCAACACGGGGGAAGCCGGGAAGATGGAAGGGACGGCGGCGGCCACCGTGCCCTCGCTCCCGGACGACGTCGTCCGTGAGGTCCTCGTGCGCCTGGACAACGTCGTCGACCTCTTCCGTTGCACCGTGTTATACTCGGGGCCTCCTTCCTTCACCGCCTCCGCTGGCCGGACTCTACACGATCGTTCCTCTCCGGGCTCTTTGATATGTCCCCGGCGTATCTATAATTTATTAAGTATTAATGCCATGTTTGCAACAATTCTATATGATTTTGGTATGATTTGATTAGAACTAACCCGAACTGACGTTGTTTTCAGCAGAACTATTGTGGTGTTGTTTTTTGTACAAATAAAAATTCTCGGAACGAGCTGAAAATTAATGGAGAATTTTTCTGAAAAATATAAAAAATACGGGAAGAAAAAGATACGAAAGAATAGTCCTGGGCTAACCACAAGGGTGGAGGGCGCCCCCACCCCCCTAGGGCGCGCCCTTCGACCTTGTGATCGCCTCGTGAGGCCCCCTGACGTGAAACCGACGCCAACCCCTCCTATAAATCCTAAAAACCCTAAAACAGAAGAGAGATCGAGAGTTCCGCCGTCGTAAGCCTCTGCAGCCACGAAAAACCAATCTAAACCCTCTCTGGCACCATGCCGGAGGGGGCCATCATCACCGAAGGCCATGGAGGAGGATCCCAGAGGGGGCCATCGTCGCCATGGAGGCCTAGGACCAGAGGGGGAACCTCTCCCCATCTAGGGCGAGGCCCTGGAGGAGCAAGCACAAGGGAGAGAACCTCTCCCCCTCTCTCTCGGTGGAGTCGGAGTGCCATCGGGGGAACCATCACCGCGGTGATCGTCTTCATCAACATCACCATATTCATCACCATCCTCATCTCTTTTACGCGGTTCACTCTCCCGCACCCCGCTGTAATCACCTACTTGGACATGGTACTTTAAACCACATATTATGATTCAATGATGTGTTGACATCCTATGATGTTTTAAGTAGATTTCTTTTATCTTTTTGGGTTGATTGATGATATAGATTGGTTTGAGTTGTATGTATTATTTTGGTGTTGTCCTATGGTGCCTACCATGCCGCACACACGTGAAGGATTCCCGCTGTAGGGTGTTGCAATACGTTCATGATTCGCTTATAGTGGGTTGCTAGAGTGACAGAAGCTTAAACTCGAGTAACGGGGTTGTTGCGTATGAGATAAAGGGGAATTGATACTTTAATGCTATGGTTGGTTTTTACCTTAATGATCTTTAGTAGTTGCGGATGCTTGCTAGAGTTCCAAGAAGAGAAAGTATGTTAGCTTATGCCTCTCCCTCATATAAAATAGCAATAATGATTACCGATCTTGTTAACAATTGCCTAGGATAATTCTGCACACCGACCCATCATTATTCCACACTCGCTATCTATAATTTATAGTGATATATTCTAACTTTATACTAACAACACCTACTTTTATATATTAGTTCTTCGATATCATGCAAATCTATCTTCTTCATGCCCATAACGTAGTTTTATTTCTCGTTTTTAGTTGGAAGCAAACGTTTGGTGTACGTAGATTCGTATCAGCGACAGATAGGACTTGAGAGAATATTGATCTTACCTTTAGCTCCTTGTGGGTTCGACACTCCATACTTATCACTTCCACCTTTGAAAATTGCTACGATGATTCCCTGCACTTGGGGATTATCAAGCTCTTTTTTTGGCGCCGTTGCTGGGGAGCAATAGCGTGGGGTTGGTATTGTTGTGTATGCTTGTTTGCTTTCTTCACTAAGTAGATTTTGTTTTCCCTTTTATTTTCTTTAGTTGTGTGTGAATAACAAAAAAAATACAAAATGAAAATACCAAAAAAAAATTACTTGCCTCTTATGCCTAAAAACGTTTTTAAAAAGAGAAGTGATTGGAAGGTTGTGCATTGGAGAAGTGAGGGTCGACCTTCAACACTTGTGTTCATGCTCATGAAAACAATGTATAATTTTTCAGATTGCTACATAAGTATACTAAATATTCAGATTACTACAGACTGTCCTGTTTTTGACAGATTCTATTTTCTATGTGTTGTTCACTTATTTTGATGAATCTATGGGTTGTATCGGGGGGTATGAACCATGGTGAAGTTAGAATACAATAGATATAATAATAATATGAAATTGAAATGAGTTTACAACAGTGCCTAAAGGCGAGAAAAAACATATTTTACCTCGCCTTTCTAAAAAGGACACAAATCCTAACTAAACTTTAAAAAACACATAAAAACAGAGCTCTCCCAATGGCAAAGACTGAATCCACCGCGCCTCCATGGCCGTAAGGCCGCCCAAGACAAGGGAAATCGGCGGCGGCACCTACAAAAGGTAGATGAAACCTTATCATTGTGCGTCCGAGAGAACGTAGGGGTATGCCTTGTAGCTGTTTGTGATTTTTTTTCGCTCTTCTTGCTAAGCTTTGGATGAATCGTCATCTTGGTCACATTGTTTCATGGTAACAATGTCTTTTGCGGGTGAACGGTGGTTGTGTAACTAATTAAAAAAATAGCGGCTGTGTAAAATAATGCAATACAATGGTGTTCATATTATTCTTGACAACAAATTGGTTTCTGTAATTAAGTATACCGTGACAGCATATTGTTCTGAATATTGAATTGACCCAAGGCACTCACTTTTTCTGGAGTACCTATAAGGCACTCACGGCCTATCAGTAAACCTATATTACTGCGGTGGACGGACCCTTCTCCTACTACTCCATCTGGGGCCGCCGACTTGTCTGCGACTACAGTTGAACAGTTGACCGGTGACGAATTTGCTTGCTCCATCCTCACGAGCAGATTAACAACAAAGAAAATGCCCTGTGAAATTGGTCAAAGAGGACAAAGGAGACTGCTCACTGGTGGACCCCTTGTCCAATTAACCATATGTTAGTCAGCGCCATAACCTCTGTCATGTCATCCTGACAGGCGGGACTCAGCTGTTAAACCCGGTCAAAATGGTCAATATCTGATTTCGGACAAAACTTACCCGGTTTTCAGACTTGAAAGACCAAATATCTACCAAGCCGGCTGATCCGCGCACAGCCGGGACACCTAGGTGGGGACACATCCCAGCTTCGAACTGTAACACGCCACGGGCATGAATTCGACGGTGACTCCAATTAGGATCCGGACCTTGAGGCCCTTCAAAACCTTGGTTATCCTCCTCGTACGCGAGACACTCGCGGAGTCGCGTGGTACGGGAGAAGATGAAAGGGACAGCGGCGTTGGTGTCCGCGGCATCGCTCCCGGACGACACGGTCCGCGAGATCCTCGTGCACGTGGACGACGTGGCTGATCTCTTCCGTTGCGCCATGACGTGCAACCACTGGTGCCGCCTCGTACTTAAGGCCTCCTTTGTTCGCCGCAGCCGCTGGCCCGACCACGAGACGGCGTCGTTCCTCCCCGGTTTCTTCCTCTGGGAGAAAATCGTCATCAAGGACGACCCGACCTTTGTGACACGCTTCGTCCCCGCGCCGGGGTCGGTGTTTGGTTCTGACCGTTGCTCTCTAGAGTCATTTTTGCCGAGAGCAGCAACAAGTGGCACAGAAGGCCGTAAAAGAGGCCCGCTGCACAATGTTGTGCCCCTCGTCGTTCACCACGGCCTCCTCCTCGTACGCCTGGATACACCTACTAGCAAAGGCAAAGGTTGCTTGGCCTCATCTGTCCGCCTGGCCGTCTGCAATTTGCTTTCCGGCGCATGTGACAAGCTCCCTTCGTTAGATTTGTGTGGGCTACCGCCGTGGGCGTTGGCGGTAGGTACGTAAGTAGCCGTTAACGGATTGACGGCCGTCAGGCACACCTACCGCCGAAACCTGTGGCGGTAGGCTGTGCAACTCTACTACCTGAGGGTCTGGCGGTAGCAAAAGGGTCAGATTCCGAAATGTTTTCAAACTGGGGTCAAATCTCGATTTTGTTTCACAAAAGGGTCAAAACACGAAATTTAGCCCCGGGAGGAGAAGGTGGTGCTGCAACCATGGTAAAGATGCGGTGGACGGACCCTTCTCCTACTACTCCGTTCGGGGCCGCCGACTTGTCTGCGACTACGGTTAAACAGTTGACCGGTGACGAATTTGCTTGCTCCATCCTCACGAGCAGATTAACAGCAAAGAAAGTGCCCTGTGAAATTGGTCAAAGAGGACAAAGGAGACTGCTCACTGGTGGACCCCTTGTCCAATTAACCATACGTTAGTCAGCGCCATAACCTCTGTCATGTCATCTTGACAGGCGGGATTCAGCTGTTAAACCCGGTCAAAGTGGTCAATATCTGATTTCGGACAAAACTTACCCGGTTTTCAGACTTGAAAGACCAAATATCTACCAAGCCGGCTGATCCGCGCACAGCCGGGACACCTAGGTGGGGACACATCCCGGCTTCGAACTGTAACACGCCACGGACATAAATTAGACGGTGACTCCAATTAGGATCCGGACCTTGAGGCCCTTCAAAACCTTGGTTATCCTCCTCGTACGCGAGAGACTCGCGGAGTCGCGTGGTACGGGAGAAGATGAAAGGGACGGCGGCGTTGGTGTCCGCGGCATCGCTCCCGGACGACACGGTCCGCGAGATCCTCGTGCACGTGGACGACGTGGCTGATCTCTTCCGTTGCGCCATGACGTGCAACCACTGGTGCCGCCTCGTACTTAAGGCCTCCTTTGTTCGCCGCAGCCGCTGGCCCGACCACGAGACGGCGTCGTTCCTCTGGGAGAAAATCGTCATCAAGGACGACCCGACCTTTGTGACACGCTTCGTCCCCGCGCCGGGGTCGGTGTTTGGTTCTGACCGTCGCTCTCTAGAGTCATTTTTCCTGAGAGCAGCAACAAGTGGCACAGAAGGCCGTAAAAGAGGCCCGCTGCACAATGTTCGTACGCCTGGATACACCTACTAGCAAAGGCAAAGGTTGCTTGGCCTCATCTGTCCGCCTGGCCGTCTGGAATTTGCTTTCCGGCGCATGTGACAAGCTCCCTCTGTTAGAGTGTGATGGGGATTTCGATAAGAGTGGCTATGCCATCCTAACCGGCGCAGACTGTACGAGGAGTGGCGAGCAGCAACCCTCGGTGCCGTCCGGCTACTCGTCCTTCTTCAAAGTGCTCGTCGTTGGCACTGACAAGGATCACCGGCCGCACAACCTCCACAAGTTCACGTCCGGTAAGCTAAGATGGAGTTGGCCGAGTAAGCTAAGTTTTCCTGGCAAGGAGAGCGGTAGTTACTACTTGCCGCTTAGGCACCCCCGCGCCGTTGTATGGCGTGGCACGGCAAGCTGGCTCGCTCATTACTTCACAATGCATGACCCGGTCTTGCATACAATTGAAGTGGATGCCGGGACCTTCAAGACCTCCTTGACTAAGATTGATACCCCGGTCGATTTGATCATCAAAGCTCCAAAGTATAAACCTCACAATTACGACGAACCACAACATACTCTCCTTACCGTAGATGTTGACGGGCAACTCTCGTTTCTTCATGTGCAAAGGAGAGGCTCCCAACTGGAGAGATGGACGCGGCAAGAGGATGCCGCTCCTATAAGGTGGCTCCGCACTCGGGTTATTGAGCTAAACCCACCTAGCAAGACTTTTATGTTAACACTTTTGGAAGAGAAAGGTGGCATGTTGTTCGTCAAGGACAACTGCGGGAACGTGTACACTACAGATCTTGAGACAGGGGCGATGAAGAAATTTACCAACTTTGGCACAATCAAGCGCCGGCAGCTTGTCCCCCTCGAGATGGATTGGCCGGCATTCTTCATTTCTTGTCTTGGTGCACACGAACCTCACTCGAAGAAACCATTATCATAATTGCCTTTTCCTTTTCCCTAGTTGTAAGATACATGAGGTAAACCAATATATATATATATGATTTAGTGTGGGTGAACTCTCGCCTTTGTCGGTATTTTCATCATGTTGCATGTAACAGTGGATTGATTTTTTTGCAATATAATTGTGACGCCTCCGAAATTAATCGTGCACTAAATATCCATGCAACATGCACGATCAAAATCAGTTACTAAACATCCACGCATCATTTACTGCATTAATTTCTCATGGCAGATAGAGACATATGTACCATATCCATTAATCCATTGCCTCATCACACTAATACAAAATTCTTTTCTTCCACTTGCCAATCAAATGTACTCCAGTCCCCAAGTAATTATATGCCGAAATCTCGCAGGTTGATTTCCTACATTTTTTCAGTAGGGAGTCTTGGTGTAGACCTTGACATCCCTCCACCGCGACTCCATGTAGTGCGAGGGATCTGTCTGCGTGTACACCCCGAACTTGAAGTAGTGGAGGTCGCCGCCGTAGCCTGGGACGACCAGCCTCTTGTCGCCGTCGATGAACACGGTGAGGGCCGACGCTTGGACGTCATGGACCACGTTGAGCCTGAACCAGCGGTCGTAGATGTGGTCGTCGACCACCTTGGTCTCATCGTTGTAGTACACGAGCCGTCCGCCGTAGACGTGCAGCATCAGCGTCGTGTTGCGCGGCGGGCCTGGCGCGCCGAACACCTGCATCACGGACACTCCCGTGGTGCCGGCCCGCACGTAGCCGTACCCCTCGAACTGCCACACCCCGGAGCTGTACGTTACCTGCTCCACCCCGGAATGGGAAACCAAAAACGACATGTCAAACTAACAGAACTCGATGGCTAATCTGTCAGAAATCATAGTGAGAGGGAAGGGTTGGTTTAGAGAGATTGATGCGACCTACATTGAGGAGGATCTCGGAGCGCGGCTTGGTGGGGCTCCCGGCGCGGATGGGCTTGTCGTCGCAGTAGACCCAGAACCGCCGCACGCCATCGGCACGGAGCTCGTAGCGCTGCTCCTGCGGTAGGTCGTACGGCTTGTGGAGCTTGAACCGGTCCCCCGTGACCTCGACGGCGATGAAGCCGGCCGTCGGGTCGGCACCAGCTGCCGGGCTGCACGAGCGCCACAGCGTCGACAGCACGACCAAGACACTGATCCATGGCAGCAAGCGCTTGGTCATAATCAAGGGAATTACCGCTCCGATAGCAACACGTTCTGTTGGACTGCTTGGTTGTGGATGTATAGTGGCGCCGTATGCTTGATTTCTTTTCAGTGGTTGGCAGATAACCGAACGTTTATGCTATTCTGTTCGACATTTGACAGGATGCTTTATAAAAACCAGCGGAGCCTGCAGCGACGGATGCTGGCCGGCTCGTTCGTCGGTTCACGAGCCGCCTGCCATTGCTTTTTTTTTTCTGTACATCGTTTCATGTCGGTATCGATGCAGCATCAGCGGTCTTTTGTTGTTTTTGATGAAATGGCCGACGCTAGGCGCCGGTCGGCCCAGCATTCGGCCGGTCGAGCGTGCGCCACCCGATTTTGCCAAAGCCAACTTTGGATCCCGCAACCGCAGGTCGTCTTCCTCCCCCGACGTTTCGGATATGGCTACAGGGGGAATGCGCACCCACCACACGCCCTGCAAGAGTGTTAGACTTGTCGCTGCAGCTCCCCGCCGATATAGAACATATCCAGTGCAACGAGCCAACTCGTGCACCAGGAGCACCAGCTGCACATGAGTGGTCAGATTGGAAAGGAAGGGACAGGATCCATCTACAAGGAGTGCTGCTAGTACATTTATAAAACAGTCCTCGGAGTGTACTTAAATCGAACAAAATGACCTCCGAAACCCTGTTCGTCTCTTCCCTTTCGCCATCTCCTGTACCACTGAAACAGGGAGTCAGGCTGAGCTAGGGTTCGAAGAAAAACTGGGAGACCCGCCTCTCTCCCTCTCCTCTTCCGCGAGAACTCCCTCTCCGGCCCCCGGCATTGAAACAACAACGCCCAAGATCCAAATCATGTGGTCCAGCTAACGGGCCTGCCGGCTCATGATCTTTTAGAAGTAGAAAAAGGCCCTTTCGCCACTTCGGCCCGTGTCGGCTGTTTTTCCTTTTCTTTTGAGATCGGCTGGTTCTATACACTGATCACTGATGAATCATTCATGCAAGAATCATGTCACGGCACACACGAGCATACACTTGTAATGGCACGTCCAATCATTCAAATTAGTTTCCCCCGCAAATAAATAAATAAAATTGGTTTCTTTTTAGTTTCCCTTTTTTCAGCCACGGTCAAGGTTTTTAAGTCGCCGACTAATCGCCAAATCGTTGGAGCGAGGTTGGCTTGCACAGGCGACTTGGCTAGAGGAGCAAGTCGCGTGGCTGGTAGGCTAGTCGGGCGACTAGGACCTCGAAGCAGGGCGGCTTGATTCAGCAAGGCCAAGGGAGGAAAGACTGGGAAGTTGAGGAGGCCCGAGTCCAAGGCGGGGGAGGAGGAGACGAAGCTGGAGAGTGCGCCACCTGTACGAGGAGAAGCACGAACGAGGCGAAGGAGAAAGGCACATGGGAGAGTAGATGCACGGTCGAGATTAGAGCATATGGACGGGTTGGATTTTATTTGGAAGCTAGGGTTACATGATGGGCCTATTGGGCCAGCTCTCTGCCACAAAACAGAGGAGGAGCAAGACGCGTGCTCCCATCCCACATCAGAATCGCCGCCTTCTCCGAGCTGAAGTACACTAGTAGAAAAGGGGGCTTTGGTCCAGGCCAGGTAAGCCCATTAGTCCCGATTCAGTTCAGAACCGGGACCAATGGGTGCATTTATCCCGGTTCGTGCGGCTAAGGCATTAGTCCCGGTTCACCTGGGCCCTTTAGTCCCGGTTCGTGGCACCAACCAGGACTAATGGGCTTTGAGGCATTAGTACCGGTTCATGGCACGAACCGGTACTAAAGGTCCCATTTTCAAACTCTCCCCCCTCCCCCCCTGTGGATCGCCTTTTCAGTTTTAGAAAAAACAAAAGAAAATGATGGAAATGTCAAAAAATAAAATAAAATAAGTTTCCCATGTGATATGTGGTCTAGTTGTTGGGAAAATTTACAAATATGAATTTCGACTTTATGTACAAAATCTCTCCGGAATTTGTAAAATGGGCATAATTTTTGCATACGAACTCGGATTAAAAAGTTTTTTATATGAAAAATCATCTACTCGAAAAGTTACACCCGATGGAGACCGCCTATGGCTTGTTTGCAAATTTGTAGAATCCTCAAATTCCAAAAGGAAAAAAAAGTTATGCTCAAATTTCAGTTTTTTTAAATTTTCATTAAATCTGGTCAAACTACTTATTCAAGAAGTATTAGTGTTACTAAATAATTATTCAAGAATATTAGTGTTATTAAATAATTATTTCAGTTTTTTTGAATTTTGGTCAAATCTGGTCAAACTATGGTCAAACTGTGGTCAAACTATGGTCAAACTACTTATTCAAGAAGTATTAGTGTTACTAAATAATTATTCAAAAATATTAGTGTTATTAAATAATTATTTCAGTTTTTTTGAATTTTGGTCAAATCTGGTCAAACTATGGTCAAACTGTGGTCAAACAATGATCAAACTACTTATTCAAGAAATATTAGTGTTACTAAAAAATTATTGTTTTTTAGAACAATAGTTTCAAACTCAAACAGTGAAATGTGTGACTTCATGCTCAAGCTAAACTCCTGAGGGTTAATAGGATTGACATCTTACTATTGTCAGGAAAACAACGAGTGCAGACTTGGAAACGAGGGAGAATAGAACCCGGAAGTTAAGCGTGCTCAGGCTGGGGGAGTGGGAGGATGGGTGACCGTCTGGGAAGTTAGATGATTTGAAATGATGAGGGATGATTAGAGATTAAATTGAGCAGTGATGAGGGATGATTAGAGATTAAAGGTTAAAATAATTCAGAAATTTGAAAATAAAAAAAATTCAAAAAAACATCAGAAACTTTCCTTTAGTACCGGTTGGTGTTACCAACCGGGACTAAAGGTGGACCGGCCACGTGGAGGGCCTTTAGTCCCGGTTCTGGTTTGAACCGGGACTAAAGGGTCAGGGCATTAGTACCGACCCTTTAGTCCCGGTTCTTGAACCGGGACTACAGACTCTTTTTCTACTAGTGGTATCCTCCAAGCAGCTGCCTTCCCCCTCCTCCGCCTGCAACAACACCTATTCCCTTCCCTCCTCCTCTTAACACCTGGGGCGACTTGGGACGATTAATCACGACGAGTCGCAGACTAATCGCAGCGAGCCACTAGTCGGAGGCATGGCGACTCGACTTGGCTAGGCGACTCAAAAACCTTGGCCACGGTATAATTTTGTTTACAGATAATACAACCACTATAGGACAGAAACTTTTGGTCTATATTATTATATGCATCCTATATGGAAAAGAAATGTAGTAATTAAATAAAAGGTTAAAAATTTCTGAAAACCTTCCATTGTATTAGTAAAAACATTTCACAAAAAAGAAAATTCTTGTTGACTTCTTTTCAGAAAAGACCAAAAATATCAGTCAAACATGTGTCCTATAATAAATAATTTTTTTGCCCCGAAGTCAACGCTGGTATTTTTGTCTTCTTATTAAAAAAAATTCCATATGAGGTGTATATCGAAGAACGATTCCGAGTACCTACTGCGCCGTCTCCATTCGACGCCTGTCACCGAGTATCCTTATTTGAAACTCGGTAATGCTTTTGCCGAGTGTTGCGCTCGGCAAAGGCCACTTTAAACTCAGCAAAGCCTTGGCCGAGTGTTTTGGGAACTCAATTGGCTGCCACAATTTAACGTGGCCACATCAGGCGGAAACGAAAGCATCATGCTAAGTCTGAATCACTGCATTGCATTCACCACCGAATTCAGAGAAGCAAGTTCACAATTCAGAAAAGAAGCTCTACTAGAGAATCGACACGAACGAACAAAGGGATCGATGTAACAAACTAATCGTAGATTTGAAGCTTGTGGTACTCGTCGCCGGCGATGGCCTGGGTCATGATGGCCTCGGGGTTGACCACGCCGTCGTTCTGCAGGAAGATCTTGAGCACGTTCTTGGAGAAGCCGCTGACCATGGCGGCGCCGGGCTGGGTGGACGTGACGGGCGTCGACTTGGAGTCGCGCAGGTTCCAGAACACCACCTGGGGCACGGCGTCGCCGTAGCCGGCGTCCCTGAACTTGCGGCAGATGGCGGCGTAGTCCGTGTCCCACGACCCCTCGCCGTAGGGCATGCCGTTGTAGACGCCCCGCCCGCACGCCTCGCCGAACTCCATGTCGCTGTAGACGAAGACGGTGCGGACCATCTTCTCCGGCGGCAGCTGGGCCTCCCTGGCCGTGGCGAGGATGCGGTCGAACACGCCCTGGAAGTTGGTGCTCCCGTGCCACTCGAGCTTGGCGACGAACCGCATCTTGTCGCGCAGCGTCTCGCCCTTGATCACGTGGATGGAGGGCCTGGTGTGGAACGTGATCACCTTGCCCGCCCACGGCTCCTCGCTGAGCTCCGAGGTGAGCACGCCCAGCGCGATGGCCACCTCCATGGGGGTGCCCTCCATGCTCCCGGACACGTCGCAGATGGAGATGCAGTTGCGGAGGGAGCCCTTGGCGCGGAGGTCGTCCACCATGCGGCGCCACTGCAGCTCCGCCACCTCGTCCTCCTCGCCGCGGTAGGCGGCCGCGGCGATCTCGTGCGGCAGCACCGCGCCCGCCGCGATCTTGGCCTTGCCGGCCTCCACGTCCTCGAGGTACTTGGCGAAGCGCTCCTCGTCGTGCTTCTGGAAGAGGGCCTTGTAGCGGCGCATGGCCACCGAGGCGACGCGGGCGTAGGGCAGCTCGTCCCACCGCTGCGCGCACATGTAGACCTCCGGGAGCTCCAGGGCCTTGCGGATCGGCACGAGCACCTCGCGGCGGAGGCGGCGGAGGACGCGGTAGCTGTAGTGCTCGTCCGAGAGCTCGGCGTACTCGGGGTCGGAGTCGCGCGGGAAGAGGCGGCAGGCGATGGCCTCGCAGAGCAGCGTGGCGCGGTCGAAGGAGGAGCCCGGCGTGGGGCACCACTTGGCGGCCAGCCCGATCTTCCTCTTCTTGCCGCCGAGGGCCATCTGCTTCATGTCGGAGGAGAGCAGGGCGGCGAAGAAGTCGGCCACGGCGTCGAACAGGAAGCGGTAGGCGCGGTCGCCGTAGTAGGTCTCGAGCGACTGCACGGCGAGCTTGGCCATGGTCCGGACCTTCTTCGGCACGCCCCGCTTGGAGGCCTTCTTCTGATCGACCTCCATGGCCTCGGTCTTCTGCTCCGCCACGGCCGCCGCCTCCGTGACGACGGACCTGGTAGCGGCCTCGCGGGCGCGCTTGCGGCCGGCGAGCCTGACGCGGAGGCCGACCCGCTGCTCGGCGAGCTGCTTGCCCTCCCTGCGCGCCTTGTCGGCGGCGGTGCCCTCCTTGGCGAGCCTGCGCACGTCCTGGCCGCGGACGAGGCGGAAGAGCAGCTCGGGGAAGTCCTTGAGATACCCAAACTCGGCGAGCGCGGCGACGTTGCAGGCGAGCGTGCGCGGGTGGTGGTCGTGCAGCCAGAGCGCGGCGGCATAGAAGCCCTCCCGGTCCGACTTGCCGGTGCCGCGCACGCCGCGGAGGTTGCAGGCGAGCCTGAGCGCCGTGAGCGGGTCGCGGGCCCAGGCGGCGGCGAGGAGATCGCGCACGCGCGCGGCGGGCGTGGACGGGACCACGTGGAAGAAGAAGTCGACGCAAGGGTCGCCCGAGTTGGCGTACGTG
This sequence comes from Triticum urartu, assembly GCF_003073215.2. Lineage (NCBI taxonomy): Eukaryota > Viridiplantae > Streptophyta > Magnoliopsida > Poales > Poaceae > Triticum > Triticum urartu. Next base: position 678,736,123 of record NC_053028.1, read on the forward strand.
GCGTTGCAGTTCTCCGTGCGCGCCCGCCGCGGGGCCAGCGCCGCCTTGGCCTCGGCGGCGGAGGGCGCGTTGAAGGCCGCGTCGAGGAGGTCGAGGAACGGGTGCGACTCCGGGGCGTCGTCGGCGGCGTTGGGCGAGGGGCGCGCCGCGCGGACCAGCGGCGGGCCCAGGAGGAGGCGCGGCGCGGCTGCGGCGGCGGCGGTGCCCGTCTCCGTCGCCATGGATACTGGGTGGGTGCTAGGGTTTGGAGGTCGGGGATTCGACGGGGACGTCGGGTTTGGTTTTCGCGGCGGTGGAAGACACGATTCGAGGCTGAGAGATTTGGTATTAATAACAGGGAGGGTTAAGTCGGTATCTCTCGGCTTTGGTCGGTCGGCGCCGGATGGAGTCACGGCCCAGTCCACGTGGCATTAGGAAAAAGAAAAGAAAACTGTTAAAAATAATTCTGTAATTAGGGGAAAATCTCCCCTTGCCCAAACCATCGTTGCGGTCTGTCCCGCAACCGACGTCTCCGTTCAATCTCCTGGAACCGACGCCTCCTCGAGGGATCGTCGTATCTCTTCGGGACATATAACAGGGGGCTTGTAACCATCGATCAAGAGGATTCGATCATTCTGATTCAAACACGTTATCACGCACGTAGAACAACCAGCGAGAGTAAAAGGGAATTGAGAAAGGAGAAGAGAGGAAGCACTCGCCGCCGGTGAGATGACAAGCCTCGTCTCCTTCTTCCTCCGTCTGATCCGCGAGGACGGTCGCCGCTACCACCTCATTGCCCTTCGTCGCCATGGAATTGGTAGCCACCGCCGTTTCCGTCGCCGGATGCAAGCCATCCGACGGTTCGGCCGTAGCGCCACTGGATGCGCCTGTCGCGGTGCTCACCATGTCCCTGGACACGGTCACCGTGCTCCTGGACGCGCCCACTGTGATGCTCCCCGCGCCCGTGGCCATGCGCCCATAGGGCTCGACCCTCATATGGTGGCCGGCCCGAGCGCCCCGATGATGAACGGGGCCGCCACTGCGCCTGGATCGCCCCCTGGGTCTCCGCCCCCACCACCTCCTCCGCCAGCCGCGTGGCTCGCGCCATCGACGCCAACGCCTGCCGCCGCCCGAATTTATCCCTGTGCCGATGGGCGCCATCGTGAACGAGGAGGAGGCACTCGCCTTCGTCTCCGCGCCGACCGGTGCCTCTGGAGTGGTCCGCCTTGGAGCCGGCATGGAGGGCGCTGACGCCACCGCCACGCCTCAGCAGGAGATGGCTGCGGGCTCGAGCAGCCGCGCTGCGTGGCGCTTCGGCCGTCTCTTCGGGCGTGCCGTCGCCGCCATCGACCATCGCCCCAGCCGCCGCCCCGGTTCATGGGCTCCGACGAGCCTTGGACTCGCCAGCACCGCACCAGGAACCGCTCGCCCGGATCACGTCGTCGTCGACTCTTCTTCGGACGAGGAGGGGTCGTCGGTGCTACGCCGGTGACCACCGGAATCGCGAGGGCCTGCGACGGCCACTCCTCCCGCCGGCGCTGCCGAGTGATAGTGGGATCGAGCAGAGGTGGTGGTGCGGGGTTCGGATATTCTGACCCTTATCCGATCTGCCCGCTCCCCCTATGTCTTATGCGGTGCGGCGGCGCGTGGGCCGGCTAAAGGCCGGGCAGGCCCAGGCCCAGGCGTCCGCGGTGGCTGCTTCCTCTCCTGTGCAGTGCTGTGGCGGGTGGGCCAGCCAGATGTGTGGATTTTTTATTTTGTTTCTCTATTTTCTTATCATTAGTACTAATTATTGTATTTGTGCAATTTTAGTCTATGTTTAGTACTGTTTAGTACATAGATTGATTACTACTTACATTTTAGTCCTGTTCTAGATTCATTCTATGTTAGGACTTGTGTAATTATTAGTAGGTGTGTTTATATTATGTAATGTATTGATAATATAAATAAAGTACCAGATTTCATCTGGGAAGAATGACATGTTCCATGTGTTTATCACATCTCATTTTTATCGAACATGTCTTTGCGATTGAGATATTCTCTCGCATTTCAAACTTGCAAATTTTTGAATGCTTCTCCCTCATCTTATTTGGAATCACAAGGGAATGAGTTGTGATCTACTGCTCATTTGCAGACTATCCTCTCTTACTGTGAGGTCTACGCTTTGTCATTCTCGACAAACGATTACCTCCAATGTGTATTCCTTATATCTGAATTGTAGCATACACAAGGTAATGGTGAAGTAGCCTATTACTGTGAGATCTAAGTGATCTTCAAAGTGTTATGTTCACACAATTGAGGTTGAGAATTTTTCAAGTTTATACTTGAGTATCAAATTTTTGCATTCTTATTACACAACCATGATGGTTTTTAATTTACCACCCGTAAATTAATTATCTCTGGTTTCCCATGTAGGCGAAGATGACTGCCAAAGAGTTTGAGGAGCTTGCCCTCAATGGCCACAATTACCCTATATGGGCTATGGACATCAAGATCAGTCTTGCGTCCCGTGGTATAGCGCGTGCAATACAACCCCCGGAGACTCCTCTACCGGTTGGGGCCATGCCGCTGACAGAACAGCAGAACTATGCTGCCTTATTCATCATAAGGCACCATATTCATCCAGATCTCAAGTCTGAGTATTTACAGGAGGAATCTCCTAGTACTCTGTTTCTGGCCCTCAAAACGAGGTATGAACAGCAGAAGGCAGTAGTCCTGCCCGAAGCACTCCATGATTGGACTCATCTTCGTCTTCAGGATTTCAAGTCCATCGGTGAGTACAATCATGATGTTCATAAGATATGTTCCAAACTGCGCTTTTGTGAGAAGGAACCTACTGAGGGGGAGAAGATAGAGAAAACTTTGTCTACTATGCTCCCTTCAGATAGGATCCTCTAACAGCAATACCGTGCTCGTAACTACACTGTCTATTCCGAGCTTATTCACATGTTACTTCAGGCTGAAAAGCATGATGAGCTACTCGCTAAGAATGGCTCCCAGCGCCCAGTTAGGGCACAACCTTTACCTGAAGTCCATCTGAATGTTGCGAATAGACAGAAGTTTAATGGTACCCCTCGGGGTAAACAATCCAATTTCGAGCATAAGCGAAAGCGCAATGGGAACAGGAGATCTAGATACCCAGGCAAGGGAAAAGGCACTTCAAAGCCCAGGTTTGATAAATCCAAGCTTTGCAACAAGTGTGGATGCTCCACGCATTCTACTGAAAAGTGCACAATGCCCAAGCATCTGGTTATGCTGTACCAGCAATCTCAGGGACGCAAAGCACCTCAAGGGAAAAGGTTTGAAGCCAACTTCAACCTTCATCCGGATAGCGCAAAAGGAGCTGGTGGTTCGCATGATGTTCCTCCTGGACCGAGCAACGCCGTGAATCCTTATCTGCCTGAGGCTACTGCTGAAATGGAGAACACGTTGATTGAGTACACCGCAAACAACGTGTTTGGCGACTTCGACTAGTCCCTCAATCTCCTAGTGATCTACTTAATTATGTCCATTTGTGATGATTGTAATAAGAACATAAGTTTGTTGTTGTCTTTATATTGTATTGTATCAGCACATTTTATATAATAAAGATTGTATTCTATATATTACTATGAGGTTTTCTTATTGAAAATTCTTTGTTTTATATAGTTTTCTACGGGGACAATCCGATGGAAGAGGAATTATGCCTTGTGAACAGTGGTGCCACAAACTCCATACTGAGGGAGATGAAATATTTCCAAACTCCGAAAAAGACGAATGGAGATATTCTAACTACCGTTGGACGCGATACTGTGATTGTTGGTACTGGACGTGCCATATTCACCCTCCCAAGTGGTACATATGTGACAATTGAGGATGCTTTACTGTATTCCGATTCTGCACGTACCCTGATCAGTTATCAAGATATCCGTAAAAATGGTTTTCATATTGAAACCCATGAAGACAACAAAGAGGAGTATCTACTCTTTACTAAAGATGACGGATATGGCAAAAAGGTACATGAGAAAATTCCTTCTCTGTCATCTGGTTTGTACTATACGTACATCAAACCCGTGGAACATGTTGCATACAAAGTAATTTTTCAGAATGTTAACGCATTCCAAACCTGGCATGACCGCCTAGGCCATCCTGGAATAGGGATGGTGAGAAAAATTACTAGCAATTCTATTGGTCATAATTTGCTTGAGTCAAAATTTCCTCAATCTTCTGATTTTGTGTGCACATCTTGTGCCACGGGAAAGCTAATTTTGAGGCCCTCACACCTCAAAATACAAGTTGAACCACTTCAGTTTCTTGAACATATTGAAGGAGACATTTGTGGTCTCATTCAACCATTATCTGGACCTTTCCGGTATTTCATGGTTCTGATTGACGCATCTACACGATGGTCACATGTGTGTCTTCTATCCACACGAAACCATGCATTTGCCAAGATAATGAGGCAAGTCATTAAGTTGCAAGCTCATTATCCTGAAAGTCGAATTAAATCAATTCGAATGGACAATGCTGCAGAATTCTCCTCATGTGCTTTCAATAATTATTGCATGGCTTTGGGGATTTAAGTTCAGCACTCTGTTCCATATGTCCATACACAAAATGGTTTGGCTGAAGCATTGATTAAGAGGATCAAACTCATTGCAAGACCTTTGTTGACGAATTGCAACTTGCCAACCTCTTGTTGGGGTCACGTTGTTTTACACGCTGCTGACTTGATATAATTGAGGCCAACTGCATATCACAGTTCTTCCCATCTGGAATTGGTACGTGGAAATCCTCCAAGCATTTCCCGTCTATGTAAGTTCGGGTGTGCTGCATACATCCCGATCTCACCACCACAGCGGACATCTATGGGCCCACACAGGAAGTTGGGGATCTATGTGGGGTACAAATCGCCGTCGATTATTAAGTACCTGGAACCCCTGACTGGGGATCTGTTCACAGCCCGTCACGCTGATTGCATATTTAATGAGGAACATTTTCCGGCATTAGGGGGAGATTTCAAGTACCAGAAAGAATGCCCGGAAATTGATTGGAATGCTCATTCCATTTCATCCTCTGATCCACGTACCCATGAGACCGAACTTCAAGTTCGGAAGATCATTAATTTGCAACATCTTGCAAATAATTAGCTAGATTCATTTACTGATTTGAAAGTTGTTACAAAATCCTTAAACCCGGCCAGAAACATGCCAGAAAGAGTGGAGGTACCAATAAAAACCACTCAACTCCCTATTCCTAAAAAGAGGGGGAGTAGTACAGCCTCTGACCCGGAGCATGCTTCTAGCAAGCAGCAAAGGAAATCGAGGAGAAAAACCTCGGAGTCAGTAAATGCAGGTCAACTCAACGTTGACAAACACCTGATGGGTAGTATACACCCAGTGGAAGGGCAACCTCCACAACCCAGTTCCAGTGTGCACAAACTGACTGGGACATCGGAACACCCAGACTCGATCGTATTGGGAAATCATGAAGAGTCACTAGGGGTGCAGGAAATTTCCATCAACTATGTTGATTTTGGAGAATCATTTGACCGTAAGACTACGACTGTCGACATATTTTTTGCTGAAAAGATTGCAGATACCCTTCTCACTGATCATGATCCAAGGTCTATCGTTGAGTGCCAAAAGCGCTCCGATTGGCCTAAATGGAAGGATGCAATCCAAGCAGAAATTGCCTCGCTTAACAAAAAAAAGGTATTCACTGAAGCAATACCAACACCTCCCGGTGTTTTCCCTGTGGGATTCAAATGGGTTTTTCTCCGGAAACGGAATGAGAACAATGAGGTGGTGAGATATAAAGCAAGGCTCGTAGCACAAGGTTTCACGCAGAAACCTGGCGTTGATTTCACTGAAACATATTCTCCAGTAATGAGTGCAACCACTTTCTGATATCTTATATCTTTGGCAGTGCAAAATCGTCTATCTATGCAGTTGAGGGACGTCGTGACCGCATATCTTTATGGGTCACTAGATTCGGACATATATATGAAGGTTCCTGATGGAATCTCTGTCCCGAATAAAAATGCAAAACGCAACATGTATTGTGTAAAGCTGAATAAGTCACTATATGGCTTAAGGCAGTCGGGACGGATGTGGTACAACCGACTCAGTGAGTTCCTTCTTCGGAAAGGTTACTCCAATAGTGCTGATTTCCCATGTGTTTTCATCAAGAAGTCCTCTACAGGATTTTGCATCATTTCTGTGTATGTTGATGATCTCAACATCATCGGCAGCACACCAGACATTGATGAAGCACGCAATCATCTAAAGATGGAATTTGAGATGAAGGATTTGGGTAAAACTAAATTTTGCTTAGGTATTCAAATTGAGCATCTTCCCTCAGGAATCATGGTACACCAATTTGCCTATATCCAGAAAATATTGGAGAAATTCAATATGGACAAATCCTATCCATCTAAAACTCCCATGGTGGTTCGATCTCTAGACGTAGAGAAAGATCCGTTCAGACCAAAGGATGATGGAGAAGAGGTGTTGGGACCTGAAATTCCATACCTTAGTGCTGTTGGAGCGCTTATGTATCTTGCAAATTGCACAAGACCTGATATTGCATTTGCAGTGAATCTACTTGCTAGACATAGCGCAGCTCCCACAAAACGTCATTGGTCTGGAGTGAAGAATATCTTTCGATATCTCCAAGGCACAAAGGATCTTGGCCTATTTTTCCAGTTCCTGAAAAATCAGGACTCTGATGTGATTGGATATGCAGATGCCGGCTATTTGTCTTATCCCCATAATGCCAGATCTTAGACCGGCTTCGTGTTCCTACATGGTGGCACTTCTATATCATGGAAGTCTTCGAAACAGACTCTGGTGGCAACATCTACCAATCATTCTGAAATAATTTCATTATTGGAAGCAACATGTGAATGTGTATGGCTTCGCAGAATGATTAACCACATACAACAGTCATGTGGAATGGATTCGATAAAATCACCTACCATTATCTATGAAGATAATGCGGCCTGTGTTGCGCAGATGCAAACATAATACATCAATAGTAATATCACCAAGCATATTTCTCCTAAATGGTTTTCTCCCATAATCTTCAGAAAAGCAGGGAAATAAGTATTCTGCAAGTTAAATCATGCGACAACCTTGCTGATTTATTTACCAAGTCTCTACCAAATTCTACATTCCAGAAATGTGTTCATGGAATTGGTATGCGAAGACTTAGGGACTTGCGGGTGTAAGGGGGAGTCTCTTCTTGAGATATCCTCATTTTATTGACATCACATTATGCTATCTTTCTTTGTGAGTATATGTTTCAGGGTCTCATCAAAGATTTTATGAAGAACTTTTGAAGGAGATTTTTTGTGAGATGATAGAGCTTTCCGGACAATCGTGAAGATGATCTACATGATCAAGCATAGATTAGGGGGAGTGTTAAAAATAATTCTGTAATTACACTGGTAGAAAAAGGGCCTATAGTCCCGGTTCGTAAGGGCCTTTAGTCCCGGTTCCTGAACCGGGACTGATGGGCCTCCACGTGGCCTGTGCCGGCAGCCCAGGCAGGGGGGCCTTTGGTCCCGGTTGATGACATAAACCGGGACCAATAGGCTTCCACACGTTAGCATCTGGCTGGAGCTGAGGTTTTTCTTTTTTTTTTAAAAAAGTGGCTGTTTTAGGGGTTTAGGGGGTTATTTTTAGGTTGTTATTAGCTAGCTAATAGAGAGAAGTGTCCTCTCTTATATCTTCATCCTTGGTTTACCTATGCTACTGCTATGTTCATTTCACCCGTAGATATATATATAATAACTCATGCATGCTCGCATCATACATCATCATATATAATAACAAGTCCTACTAATTAATCAAGCATCATCATACAACTTCTACTCGTTATTAATAATAAGTCATACGATCATCATCCTCATAGTCATCGAACCCAACCCTACATAATTGTTCTTAGCACATGATCATCAGTATCAGGTAGGACCTAAACACACTTAAGGTAAAATAGCATAAAACAATATAGACCCTGACTCTCCATTATGAAGAATGGAGATCATCCTGTCTCCAATTCTTGCGCCTCGCTTCCTTTTGCTTCCAAGAAGCTCCTTACGACTGTCCATACATTTTTCCCATCCTTTGATTGTCATGTCTCCACTTCTTTTAGAAATCCGGTATGGACAGTTGAGATTCGTAGGACGACCTGGATATATGTTCAAAACACGAAGGCTGCCGCCATTCTGATACATCAAATGAGGCACACAATCCTCTGGGATAAGCTGTTGAAAAACATAGTAATAACTTCGTAGTTAGCAATGATGTACTAGTTTTAGAAGTATGCAAAAAGATGCACGGATGTCGTAATAGTAAAAAAACTTACCAGGGTATCTCCATGGTAGTTACCGTAGTTCAACACGTGCACTAGTGGCACGTATTGACCATAATGTTGAGGAGTTCGATTGTAGATATTGTAATTCTCAAGATCGTTACAAAATCCAACCAGATGAGTTTTCTCCTTGTAAGTTAACTCAGAGCCATCGGTGTAGTAAATTCTATCTACCATCTTCTGCACATTCTTTGATACTTCAAAATAAGCTGTCAATGGAAATAAGCTGTCAACTATTTTGAAATGAACAATATAAATTAGTTAATAATTAACTATGTTTGAAAAACTCACATAGCGGTAGAACTGGAGGAGTATCAACAAGGACCCAAATGTCCATATTGTCTTGCTCTATTTCAGGATCACCAAGATCCATGGTGACAAGCATACCCTCATCAAAACCATACAATTTGCAAAATGCTTCCCAATTTTTGCAACCAAAATGAGTTACGCTCTCAGCATTATACAACTTTACTTCAAAATCCACATCATGATGGGTCCTTAGGTGAATTTTCTTCGTTTCAAAATTTTCATGGTCTTCAAAATCCATCCTCTCCAAGACATAGCGCCTTGCATGGCATGGGATAAACTATACTCGAATTGTAAAAGATGAAAATTACACGTTGAAATAGTTGAAGTCATGCTTAATTATGAAAAAAAACACTTGTCGTCGTTGCGTACCGTTTCAACTTCGAAAGTCTCCTCGAGCTTAATGCTGAAGCGCCGACCATCGTCCAGGTGAGGTCGGTCGCACTCACCTCGATCGTCGTGGCACCAGTCGCACTCCCCCGGAAGACTTTCGTCGTCCGATGATGACATTTCCTATACGTTCATAATTCAAAGACTAAATTAGATCATTATTATTCAACTAATCATATGCATATGCCTTGCATAGTGCTCTCCAATTTGAGCATTCAATAAGAAAAATCAAATCACAAAATAAAGTAGTAAAATAAACTACTTCTATAGTAAAATAAACCGCAAAATAAACTAGTTCTATTAATTTTCTTGCTAAAAATAAACTACTTCTATAGTAAAATAAACCAGTTTTATTAAATCAACTAGTTCAACTACTAAGCACTTACTATAAATAGAATAATGTAGTACTTACTAAAAATAAACAAGTTTACCTAGTTCTAACTAATTCCATTATTAGTTCTAACTAATTCCATTAAACACTTTCTAAGTAGTACTAATTACTAAAAGTTAATTATCGGGGAGGGGGGTATGTCGACAACGACATACCCGATAACAAAAAATAAGTAGAGGAAGAAGAAGAAAAAAAGAGGAGAAGAAGAAAGGAAAAGGAGAAGAAAAAAAAGAAAAAAAAGGAGAAGAAGAAGGAATAATATAGGAGAACAAGAAGAATTCTTCTTCTTCTCCTCTATTCCTTCTTCTTCTCTTCTTTTTTTCTTCTTCTTTTTCATCTTCTTATTTATTTCTCCTGTTATTTCTCTCCTCTTCTTCTTCTCCTTCTTCCTCTTCTTATTTTCCTTTTTTCTCTCCTTCTTTTTCTTCAAAATATGAACATATACATAAATGACTTTGATCATACATATATATGAACAACAGAAAAAATCATAAAAAATCTATGAACAAAATAAAAATTCTATGAACAAAATTACAACAGAAAAAATTCATAAAAATTCTATGAAAAAATGGACATATTCTTTGCATATATATGAACACACAAACTTTTGCATATGCAACAATAATATGAACAGAAAACAATGTATGAACAGAAAAAAATTCTAACTTTTGCATCTAAACTATATATACACCTAAATTAACTACAACAACTCAATTAACTATACATCTAAACTACACATCTAAATTAACTACAACAACTCAATTAACTATACATCCTAAATTACGCATCTAAATTAACTACACATCTAAATTAAGAAATTACGCAACGGTGAGGGGCGCGGCGACGGCGACGGGGCGGCGATCGACGAGGAGGCAGGACACGGGGGCGACGGTGAGGGGCGCGGCGACGGCGACGGTGAGAGGCGCGGAGACGGCGACGGTGAGGGGCGCGGCGACGGGGCGATGAGGAGGCAGGGGGCGGCGACGGCGACGGTGAGGGGCACGGCGACGGCACGGTCGGGGGCGAGGAGGCAGGGGGGCACGGGGCGGCGACGGCGACGAGGAGGCAGGGGGGCACGGGGCGGCGACAGCGACGGCACGGTCGGGGGCGACGGCAGGGGCGGCGGACGGCGACGGTGAGGGGCACGGCGTCGGCGGCGAGGAGGCAGGGGGGCACGGGGCGGCGACGGCGACGACGCGGTCGGGGAGACGGCAGGGGCGGCGGACGGCGTTGGGGCAGCCTGGCAGCGTCGATGTGCTCGGCATCGTTGGGGGCAACTGCGAGGGAAATGTGAAAATTTCCCAAGTCTTTGCTTATATAGCAAAGCCATTGGTCCCGGTTGGTGGCACAAACCGGGACTAATGTCCCCTTTCGTCCCGGTTTGTGCCACGAACCGGGACCAAAGGCCACTTTTCGGCAGCCCAAAGGGCGGGAAGCGGCGTCCTTTAGTCCCGGTTGGTGCCACGAACCGGGACGAAAGGAACCCTTTAGTCCCGGTTGGTGCCACGAACCGGGACGAAAGGACCCCTTTCATCCCGGTTGGTGCCACCAACCGGGACCAAAGGGCGTGTACTGGAACTGCCGCGGTGCGTTGGGATGTTTAGTCCCACCTCGCTAGCCGAGAGGGGCTCGGAGTGGTTTATAAGCCCTGCGGAGCCGACCACTTCGAGCTCCTCTCTACTGCAGGCTTACGGGCCTAAATCCACTCTCTGTGCCTGTGGGCCTACTGGGCCTACTGTGGGCCTGCATCCTGGCCCAACTAGCGGGTTTCTAGTCGTATGCAGGCTGTGGTGGCCCAGTAGGCGGCATTTTTAAAAAAAAATCCAGTTTTTTGTTTTTTACTAACAGCAAAATACTTACTAGTTTTTTGGTTTTTTACTAACAGCAAAATATTTATGATAATTCTTTTTGCTATTAAAGTTTCTTTTTGCTTATAATGTTCTAAACAGAAAATACTTAGATAATTTATTCTTTGTTGCTTTATTTATTTTATTTTTTTCTACTTATAACAAAATACTTATTGTTAATATAAGTTTTTTTTCCAGATTTTTTATTTTGTTTTCTGCATTATTCATTTTCTTTTTTTTTGCTTTATTTTTTTTTTTAGGTCACAAAATTTGTTTTTGAATAGTTAAAATTTGAATAGTTTAAATTTGAGTTTTTTAAGATTTGTGTGAATCACTAGTTTATGAATAACTTTACTATTTGTGTGAAAACACTTTGTGTATTATATTTACTATGTACAAGTTTGTGATTAACTTTACTAGTGCCATTAGTTTTCAAATTAGAATAGTTAATATTTGAATTCTTTGAAATTTGTGTGAATCTCAAGTTTGTGATTAACTTTGCTAGTGCCACTAGTTTTCAAATTAGAATAGTTAAAATTTGAATTCTTTGAAATTTGTGTGAATCACTAGTTTATGAATCACTAGTTTACTAAATTTGTGTGAAAACACTTTGTAGAATAGTTAAAATTGATTTTTGAGTCAATCTTTTTCCTTGCTATTTATTTTAGGTCACAAAAATAAAAACTTCTCTGTTAGTGAACATAGATGCACTTATAGAGAAAATTAAACATAAATTCATAATTCATTTCTATTTATGAATTTAGGTCCAATTTTCTTCTATAGGTGCATCTATTTTCACTTTGAGAGGAGCTCAACAACGCAGAGAGGGACGGGCTCATAAGCAGGTGTGGGCGCCCTTCGTTTGGCGAGGTGGGACTAAACTCTAGGTGCAACGAGGGCGAACCCTTTGGTCCCGGTTCGTGGCCCAAACCGGGACTAAAGGGGAGCCTGTGGTCCCGGTTCATTCCACGAACCGGGGCCAATGGTGGTGGGCCAGGAGCCAGGCCCATTGGTCCCGGTTCGTCCCACCAACCGGGACCAAAAGGTCCAGATGAACCGGGACCAATGGCCCACGTGGCCCGGCCGGCCCCCTGGGCTCACGAACCGGGACCAATGCCCACATTGGTCCCGGTTCTACATTGAACCGGGACTAATGGGCTGAGCCGGCCTGGACCATAGCCCTGTTTTCTACTAGTGTTAGGGGAAAATCTCCCCTTGCCCAAACCGTCGTTGCGGTTTGTCCCGCAACCGATGCCTCCCCTCGAGATCTCCTAGAACCGACGCCTCCTCGAGGGATCATTGTGTCTCTTCGGGACATATAAAAGGGGACTTGTAACCATCGATCAAGAGGATTCGATCATTCTGATTCAAACAGAAACTTTTCCCTGCGTGCTGCTTCCGGACTCCTCCTCCTCTGTTTCCTGTAAAAGCAGAGTTTCTCATCTCAAGCAGAGAAGTGCTTCTCCCTCATCTCTCGTCGGAAATTAGTCGATGCTTCTCGCAATAATTTCAACAACAATGCTTATAGAGGTAATTTTAATCCTAGGCCTTTTCCTAGTAATTCCTCTAATAATTATGGTAATTCCTATGGAAATCAATCTTATAATAATAATAATAGGAACACCTCTGATCTTGAGAATAATATTAAAGAATTTATCAACACACAAAAAGTTTTCAACACTTCCATAGAAGAAAAGTTGAGTAAGATTGATGATTTGTCTAGAAGTGTTGATAGAATTGCTCATGATGTGGAAAATCTCAAGATGAAATTTTTTGTGCCTAAAGTAGATGAATCAATTAAAGCTCTTTATGTTTCTATGGATGAAAGTAAGAAAAGAACTGCTATGCTTAGAGCTAAAAGAGAATTTTTATAAAAAGCTTTTCCTAGTGATTTCTTTCGCAAAAGTTTTGAAGATCTTAAAATGATTGGTGTTTCTTCTATTGATTCCTTGTTTAGTAAAGTTAAGAATGGTGAAAAGGGGACTGGATAAGAGTCAACTTTAAGTAGAAGGCGTCCCAATATTTCAGAGGGTGAAAATCTTGTTGAAAAAAATTGATGAAAGTGGGTTCGAAGAGGTCAAAACTTTAGCTAGTGATGCACCCACTCTTTTGGATTACAAAGACTTTAATTATGATAGTTTCTCTTTGATTGATTGTATTTATTTTTTGCAATCCATGAT
>NC_053028.1:678750812-679004577 GCF_003073215.2 Triticum urartu
CTGTCAATCACTATTTTATCTGAAAGATTAACTCCCACTTGATTCAAGCGATTGTAGTACCCAGACAATCTGAGCACATGCTCACTGCTTGAGCTATTCTCCTCCATCTTTTAGCTATAGAACTTGTTGGAGACTTCATATCTCTCAACTCGGGTATTTGCTTGAAATATTAACTTCAACTCCTGGAACATCTCATATGGTCCATGACGTTCAAAACGTCTTTGAAGTCCCGATTCTAAGCCGTTAAGCATGGTGCACTAAACTATCAAGTAGTCATCATATTGAGCTAGCCAAACGTTCATAACATCTGCATCTGCTCCTGCAATAGGTTTGTCACCTAGCGGTGCATGAAGGACGTAATCCTTCTGTGCAGCAATGAGGATAAACCTCAGAGCACGGACCCAGTCCGCATCATTGCTACAATCATCTTTCAACTTAGTTTTCTCTAGGAACATATATAAAACATAGGGAAGAAACAACGCGAGCTATTGATCTACAATATTATTTGCAAAATAATATCTGGACTAAGTTCATGATAAATTAAAGTTCAATTAATCATATTACCTAAGAACTCCCACTTAGATAGACATCCCTCTAATCATCTAAGTGATCACGTGATCCAAATCAACTAAACCATGTCCGATCATCACGTGTGATGGAGTAGTTTTCAATGGTGAACATCACTATGTTGATCATATCTACTATATGATTCACGCTCGACCTTTCGGTCTCAGTGTTCCGAGGCCATATCTGCATATGCTAGGCTCGTAAAGTTTAACCCAAGTATTCCGCGTGTGCAAAACTGGCTTGCACCCGTTGTAGATGAACGTAGAGCTTATCACACCCGATCATCACGTGGTGTCTCGGCACGACGAACTTTGGCAACGGTGCCTACTCAGGGAGAACACTTTTATCTTAAAATTTAGTGAGAGATCATCCTATAATGCTACCGTCAAACAAAGCAGAATAAGATGCATAAAGGATAAACATCACATGCAATCAATATAAGTGATATGATATGGCCATCATCATCTTGTGCTTGTGATCTCCATCTCTGAAGCACCATCATGATCACCATCGTCACTGGCGCGACACCTTGATCTCCATCGTAGCATCGTTGTCGTCTCGCCAACTATTGCTTCTACGACTATCGCTACCGCTTAGTGATAAAGTAAAGCAATTACAGGGCGATTGCATTGCATGCAATAAAGCGACAACCATATGGCTCCTGCCAGTTGCTGATAACTCGGTTACAAAACATGATCATCTCATACAATAAAATATAGCATCATGCCTTGACCATATGACATCACAACATGCCCTGCAAAAACAAGTTAGACGTCCTCTACTTTGTTGTTGCAAGTTTTACATGGCTGGTACGGGCTGAGCAAGAACCGTTCTTACACTACTAGGAAAAGGGCTATAGATGGAATTGACACTAATGGCACATCAGACATGTGGTGCGCCATTACTATATACTAATGGCGCATCATGTGTTGGTGCGCCATTAGTGTCCAAATACTAATGGCGCACCACATCAACGGTGCGTCATTAGTAAAAAAACTTTTTTTAAATTTTTTCAAAACTACTAATGGTGCACCGAGTTAGTAATGGCGCACCACTCCCATGGTGCGCCATTAGTGATTTTTTTTAATTTTTTTCAAAACTACTAATGGCGCACCGTTGGAGTGGTGCGCCATTACTAGTTGAACTAGTAATGGCGCACCACTCCCACGGTGCGCCATTAGTAACTTGGCCACCACTTCCACCGAATGCACCCCCCCTGTGGACCGCCTTTTCAATTTTTTAAAAAATAAACAAAAATCATGGAAATGTCAAAAAAAATAAAAGAAAATAAGTTTGCCACGTGATATGTGGTCTAGTTGTTGTGAAAATTTACAAATATGAATTTCGACTTTATTTGCGAAATCTCTCGAGAATTTGTAAAATGGGCATAACTTTTGCGTACGAACTCGGATGAAAAAGTTTTTTATATGAAAAATCATCTACTCGAAAAGTTACATCCGAATTCAAGCAGAAGCTTCTGTCGTACCCTTTACATGAGGATTCTTCCGCGGAAGAACAACTCATATTCGCCTTGTCACAGGGCGCCGAGCACAACCTGATGACCTATGAGGCGTACGATATCAACGGCTACACATTCTACACCGAGGACAAGGACATGAAGAGCGATGGTTATCAGAACTCCAGGGTAACGATGGAATCCTACACCGGTAACGAAAAGGACAGATACTACGGAAGGATCGAGGAGATCTGGGAGCTGAGCTACGCTGGAGAGAAGGTCCCGATGTTCCGTGTCAGATGGGCCAAGAGCATCCTAAAAGAAGACCGGTATTTCACCACCATGGTTATACCCGAAGCCAAATCCAAGACCGTGGGCGCAAACGTCACCGCAAAAAATGAGCCATGGGTACTGGCTTCCCAAGTGGACCAATGCTTCTTCATTACCAACCCGTCAAAGCCCAGTCGTGTTGTCATGAGGAGAGGCAAAAGGAAGATCATCGGAATGGATGGAGTAGCCAATGAGCAAGACTTCGACAAGTACGGCGACCCGAAGATCGAACATGACGACGACGATGAAGTAGCAACATACACCACAAGAAGAAGCAGGACCACCCTACCTAAAGGACGTCCGTTCCACAGAAGAACTCCGTTTGCGAAAAAGAAGGGCAAGAAGATTATGAACAGATAGCTAGCTAAGATCGACTGTATTTAAATCGTAGTCTTCAGTTCTCGGTTGTATTTCATAGGCACTTTTTGATATCCTGAATATTTTTAAATTTCATGGGCACATTTTGAATTCATGAATATTTTTTCAAATTTGATGATATTTTCTCATATTCAATATGATAAAATATTGAATATTCATGAGGACACTCAATCTCGATCCCCCTCCATCTTGATCTCGATTCCCCCTCCATCTCGATCTCGATCCCCCCCCCACCCTCCCCCGCTCCACCACCGCCGACGACGACCCCCCGCACCCTCCCCCGCTCCACCACCGCCGACGAGCACCCCCCGCACCCTCCCCCGCTCCCCGGTGAGCTCCGCCTCCTCTCCCCTCTTCATTTTTAAAAATAATAATAATAAAGTGTAGACTACAATTGTTGTTAAACAACAACTATTACTGTTTTTATAAAAAAATATTACTGTTTCATATTCATATTCATTTTCTAAAAAATTATTACATGCAACAAAAGAAATTACTTATGGCGCACCTCTGGCTGGTGCGCCATTGCTATATTATAAAAAAAGATATAAATAGGTTGATGTAAAAAGATTACTAATGGCGCACCTCTGCCTGGTGCGCCATTGCTATGTATGTAAAAAAAGATTACTAATGGCGCACCGACCGCGGGTGCGCCATTAGTAAGATAGCTAATTCCCTCCCTCTCGCCAGATCCCCTTCCTCCCTCTCCCTCGCCCCCTAGCTAATTCCCCCGCTGCCCCGACCCACGCCGCCGCCCCGCCTCCGTCTCCATCGCCGGCCCCCGCCGTTCGCCGCCACCGCGCCTCCGTCTCCGTCGCCACCCCCACGCCGCCGCCGCCCCCGCGCCTCCGTCTCCGTCGCCGCCCCCACGCCGCAGCCGCCCCCGCACCTCCGTCTTCGTCGCCGCCCTCGCGCCTCCTCGGACGCCCTCGGACGCCCTCCGATTTCCTCCGCCTCGGCCACCATCACCACCGCTCGACGCCGAATTCGCGCCGCCTCGACTAGCTCCGGCTACCCCGAGTCGCCCTCGACCTCCCAAGTGAGCACCCGAGCCGCTTCCCCCTCTTCCCCCTCTTGATTCCCTTCTGATGTGTTCTAGGGTGAGGGGTTGGAGAATTTTGGACAAGAAAAGGGGTTGGAGAATTAAGTAGCTAGGGTTGGGGAATTAAGTAGCTAAGGAGATTATGTTTAGAGCATCAATGATGGGTGTTGATATACCTCTGGATAATTTTGATTTTATTCATGTTCTCCAGGAATTGGAATTATCCAGGGAACAAATTAGTAAGAAAACTGAACACTGTTTAGATATTCATGACTCGAATGGAAATGTCGCTCCCTGTGTGTAAGTTGGCATGATACTGTAGTGGAAGAGGAGGAGAAATTTATTGTTGTTTCTAGAAGAGAGAAAAAGTCTCCTGCTAAGAGAAATGTCACTATTTCTTCTCTTACCTCCTCTTCTATACCTTGTACTAGAGGTCAGCAAAAGAATATCAGTTCTACTTTGCCCCCTAGTAGATCTGGATACTATTTCTGTTAGGAGATGGTGTTATATTAAGATGCATATATTGTTATGTTACGCAAATTGTATCATCTTGCCACTTAAGTAAGCCTTCCCTTTAAGCAGAAAATTCAGTTAGGAGCTACTGTTAGGAGCTACTGTCAAAAACTTGAGCTACTGTCAAAAAATTCAGTTAGGTACAGTTAGGAGCTACTGTCAAAAACTTGAGCTACTGTCAAAAAAATCAGTTAGGTACAGTTAGCATCATGTAAGAAAGTGGCCATAATGTGCCCTGGTAATGATGTATTTTGTCATAAAAATATATAGTGGACTGCCATGATAATGACATGCTGCTAGTAGTTACTTCC
Organism: Triticum urartu; assembly: GCF_003073215.2. NCBI lineage: Eukaryota > Viridiplantae > Streptophyta > Magnoliopsida > Poales > Poaceae > Triticum > Triticum urartu. The sequence goes on from NC_053028.1 coordinate 678,755,410, forward strand.
ACCATGAGTTTCATTAACAGCAAGTCAGTTTTGTTTATAGTTGAAAGTAAGTGTGTGGTTTGAAAATCAAACAGAAATGTTTTCTTAACTCAGAAGCCTATTACTGCACCTGTACTGCACATTACAAAGTCTCCTAGTACTTAACCCACCCAAGCTATGAGGCAAAAATTTCAGTTAACTGTTATGGACAATTGTCAATTTTCTGTAATGATGATGGAACATTATAAAGCATTGTACTCCAGTGTATATGAAGTATACAAAAAATTTAGCAACTTCTCTGATTTTATAAAGTTGTTCTTATATGGGTGAAACTTCACTTGTTTTTAGGCTAGTGCAGGGTGTTGCTTTATTCTGTCATCATTTGTAACTATGTCACAAATAAATTGTTCCTTCTTCTGTATTTGAAGTAATGACTGTTCATAAGTTGAGGCATGGATTAAGTTGTTTCTTTGTTGTACCATTATATCTGGATGATTTTTTGTTTGGTGACCTATTATATCTGGAATGGAAGCTCACATAAGTTGAGCTGATTTTTTTCCATATGAAAGCAGAGGACCATATGGTCTGTGGCTGGGTTTTGTCTCCGACCATTGTGTCGTGATGAATTTGCAGGTACCCCGAGAGGCCCTTGAGTCTGCCGGAATGTTGATTAACTTCCGTTCCGGCAAATTCGGGTACTCCATATGTCCTATTTTCAGCAAAGGTCATGCTGAAATTTTCCGTGAATTTTAGCATGACTTTGCTAAAAATAGGACATATGGGGTACTTGCGACTAATGCATGGGCCGGGGTATCGTAGTACTTAGTTAAGTAGGATCAACTGCCCCGCCATTCTTGCTGCATTAAACCATAGGTGGCAATAGAGCCAAGTGATTAGGCCCAACTTAGAATTCTCCTTAGCATCGATAAACCCTAGATGATAAACCCAACATAGGTGGGAATAGAGCCAAGTGATTAGTGCCAAGTGATTAGGCCCAACCTAGGGTGCCTCGGCATCGATAAACCCTAAATGATGAAAACTTAACTTGGCTTCTATAGGGTGCCTCGGTGTCGATGAGAACCTAAATGATGTACACTTAGGCTTTTAGGGTGCCTCGGCGTCAACAAAACCTAAATGATGAAAGCTTAGGCTTTTAGGGTGCCTCGACGTCGACAAACCCTAAATGATAAAACCTTGGCTTTTAGGGTGCCTCGGTGTCGATAAGAACCTAAATGATGAAAGCTTAGGCTTTTAGGGTGCCTCAGCGTCGACAAACCCTAAATGATAAAAGCTTAGCTTTTAGGATGCCTTGGTGTCGATAAACCCTAAATGATTTAGTTTTGAATTATGAACGAAGGATATGTCGTCATCATCATCGGATGACGAAAGTCTCCTGGCGGAGTGCGACTGGTGCCACCACGATCGAGGTCTGTGCGACATGCCTCACCTGGACGATGATCGGCGCTTCAGCATTAAGCTCGAGGAGACCTTCGAAGTTGAAACGGTACACAACAACGACAAGTGTTATTTTCATAATTAAGCATGACTTCAACTATTTCAACATGTAATTTTCATCTTTTACAATTCGAGTATAGCTTATTCCATGCCATGCAAGATGCTATGTCTTGGAGCGGATGGATTTTGAAGACCATGAAATTTCTGAAACAAAGAAAATTCACCTAAGGACTCATCACGATGTGGACTTTGGAGTAAATCTATATAATTCTGAGAGCGTAACCCATTTTGGTTGCAAAAATTGGGAAGCATTTTGCAAGATGTATGGTTTTGATGAGGGTATGCTTATCACCATGGATCTTGGTAATCCTGACATCAACCAAGACAATATGGACATTTGGGTCCTTGTTGATACGCCTCCAGTTCTACCGCTATGTGAGTTTCTCAAACATAGTTATTAGCTAATTTATATTGTTTATTTCAAAATAGTTGACAGCTTATTTTTATTGTTCAAAGGATGTGCGTGAGATGGTAGACAAAACCCACTACACCGATGGCTCCGAATTAACAACTTACAAGGAGAAAAATCATCTGGTCAGATTTTGTACTGACATTGAGAATTACATTATCCACAATCAAACTCCTCAACATTATGGTAAATACGTGCCACTAGTGCATGTGTTCAATTACGGTAACTACCATGGAGATACCCTGGTAAGATTTTTACTATTACGACATCCGTGCATCTTTTGCATACTTCTAAAACTAGTACATCATTGCTAACTATGAAGTTATTACTATGTTTTTCAACAGATAATCCGAGAGAATTGTGTGCCTCATATGATGTATCAGAAAGGTAGTGTTAATGTTTTGAACATACAGCCAGGTCGTCCTACGAATCTCAACTGTCCATACGAGATTTCTAAAAGAAGTGGAGACATGAAAATCAAAGGATGGAAAAATGTATGGACAGTCGTAAGGAGCTTCTTGGAAGCAAAAGGAAGCGAAGCGCAAGAATTGGAGACAGGATGTTCTCCATTCTCCATAATGGAGAGTCAGGGTCTATATTGTTTTATGCTATTTTAGCTTAAATAGGGTATTTAGGTCCTGCCTAATACTGTTGATCATGTGCTAAGAACAATTAAGTAGGGTTGGTTCAATGACTATCAAGATGATGATCGTATGAATTGTTATGAATAACGAGTAGAAGTTGTGTGATGATGATTATTAGGACTTGTTAGGATTAGTATTACTTCCGACAAACTCGATACTCGCGGTCTCGAGACTTGTAATGTTTTATCTTTGTTCGGTCTTTTGAATTCGGAGACTAATATGATGAATTGTATTCGGAGACTAATCTTCTATTGTATTCGATGAATCTGCTATTGCTGTGTGCTACTGTCTATATTCTGTCAAATAATATATTTTGTAACCTGTGCAAAGATCAGAAAAGTAAAAAAAACCTAATATTCATACTAATGGCACATCACTACAGAGTGCGCCATTAGTATGCCAAGTATACTAATGGCGCATCACTACAGAGTGCGCCATTAGTATGCCAAGTATACTAATGGCGCATCCATCCGTGGTGCGCCATTAGTGTGCCAAAGTACATGGTTAAATATGGCCCTGGGAGGCATACTAATGGCGCATGGTGTTATATACTAATGGTGCACTGGGTGGTGCACCATTAGTATACCAGATACTAATGGTGCACCACCCAGTGCGCCATTAGTAATAAATACTAGTGGCGTGATACTAATGGCGCACCAGTGATGCGCCATTAGTAGGCAAAACTGGTGCGCCATTAGTAGGCCTTTTCCTAATAGTGTTACATACGCATCAAAACCACAACGATAGTTCGTCAAGTTAGTGTTGTTTTAACCTTCTCAAGGACCCGGCGTAGCCACACTCCGTTCAACTAAAGTTGGAGGAACTGACACCCGCCAGCCACCTGTGTGCAAAGCACGTCGGTAGAACCAGTCTCGCGTAAGCGTATGCGTAATGTCGGTCCGGGCCGCTTCATCCAACAATACCGCCGAACCAAAGTATGACATGCTGGTAAGCAGTATGACTTGTATCGTTCACAACTCACTTGTGTTCTACTCGTGCATATAACATCTACGCATAAAACCAGGCTCTGATACCACTATTGGGGAACATAGCAATTTTGAAAATTTCCTACGCACACGCAAGAGCATGGTGATGCATAGCAACGAGAGGGGAGAGTGTTGTCCACGTACCCTTGTAGACCGAAAGCGGAAGCGTTAGAACAACGCGGATGATGTAGTCGTACGTCTTCACGATCCGACCGATCGAAGTACCGAACGCACGACACCTACGAGTTTAGCACACGTTCAGCTCGATGACGTCCCACGAACTCTGACCTACCGGAGCTTCGAGGGAGAGTTCCGTCAGCACGATGGCATGATGACGGTGATGATGATGCTACCGACGCAGGGCTTCTCCTAAGCACTGCTACGATATGACCGAGGTGGATTATGGTGGAGGGGGGCACCGCACACGGCTAAAAAATCAATGATCAATTGTTGTGTCGAGGTGCCCCCTTCCCCCGTATATTAAGGATGGACGAGGGGAGGCCGGCTAGCCCCTAGTCCTAGTAGGATTCCTCCTCCCACATGGAATAGGAAAAAGGGAATGGAAAAGGAGAAGGAAGGAAGGGGGCGCCCCCCTCCCTAGTCCAATTCAAACCAGACCATGGGGAGGGGTGCGGCCACCTTTTGAGGCCTTTCTCTCCTTTCCCGTATGGCCCATTAAGGCCCAATAAGAATTCCCGTAACTCTCCGGTACTCCGAAAAATACCCGAATCACTCGGAACCTTTCCGATGTCCGAATATAGTCGTCCAATATATAGATCTTTATGTCTCGACCATTTCGAGTCTCCTCGTCATGTCCCCGATCTCATCCGGGACTGCGAACTACCTTCGGTACATCAAATCACATAACTCATAATATAAATCGTCACCGAACGTTAAGCGTGCGGACCCTACGGGTTCGAGAACTATGTAGACATGACCGAGACACATCTCTGGTCAATAACCAATAGCTGAACCTGGATGCTCATATTGGATCCTACATATTCTACAAGATCTTTATCGGTCAAACCGCATAACAACATACGTTGTTCCCTTTGTTATCGGTATGTTACTTGCCCGAGATTCGATCGTCGGTATGTCAATACCTAGTTCAATCTCCTTACCGGCAAGTCTCTTTACTCGTTCCGTAATGCATCATCCTGCAACTAACTCATTAGTCACGTTGCTTGCAAGGCTTATAGTGATGTGCATTACCGAGAGGGCCCAGAGATACCTCTCCGATACACGGAGTGACAAAATCCTAATCTTTATTTATGCCAACCCAACAAACACCTTCGGAAACACCTGTAGAGCATCTTTATAATCACCCATTTACCTTGTAACGTTTGATTGCACACAAAGTGTTCCTCCAGATATTCGGGAGTTGCACAATCTCATAGTCTGAGGAACATGTATGAGTCATGAAGAAAGCAGTAGCAATAAAACTATAACGATCACAATGCTAAGCTAATGAATAGGTCTTGTCCATCACACCATTCTTCTAATGATGTGATCTCGTTCATCAAATGACAACACATGTCTATGGCTAGGAAACATAACCATCTTTGATGAATACGCTAGTCAAATAGAGGCATACTAGGGACACATTGTTTTGTCTATGTATTCACACATGTATCAAGTTTCTGGTTAATACAATTCTAGCTTGAATAATAAATATTTATCATGAAATAAGAAAATAAATAATAACTTTATTATTGCCTTTAGGGCATATTTCCTTCAGTACTTAAAGGCTTGCAGTTTTCCAATCCAACTCTCCTGATAATGTCATTGGCATATTTTTCATGTGACAAAAGTATACCATTTTTACCTGTTTGACCTCTATACCAAGAAAGTAATGAAGATCTCCCAAATCCTTGAGCGCAAACTCATATTTAAATCCTTAAGCTGGCAAGTGGTGGCATCTGGACTTGAACTAGCAACAATTATATCATCAACATATAACAGAAGAAATATAGTGACATGGCCTCTATTGAAAAGAAATAGTGAGATATCTGCTTTAGATGGTTTAAAATCAAGTTGTTGTAATTGTGTGCTCAACCTTGAGTATCAGGCTCTTGGGGTCTGTTTCACACCATATAAAGCTTTATCTAACTTGCAAATGTAATGAGGTGTGCTTATCTTCTCATAACCTGGTGGTTGCCGAAAACACTCCACGCCAAAGCCGAGGACACTGTGCCGGCTCAGTATCTTGGAGGTGCTCACAGGGGAGGATGTGCGTGTGTTCATAGAGGTGAGTTTATGTGCCTGTATGGGGGCATCTGCGTTGTACTATGTTTTAAAAATCCGAGGACGCGACACGACAAGATACCGCCAGCAAGTTGCAACTAAGAGGAACCGAGACTCCACGAAGACAGCCCACGAGGGCGCCGGTGCGCCGCCTTTTGAGCCCCAGAAGCCAGACTACATTTTCACCTGGAGCCCTGATATAGTAGTGGAGGTAACCACAACAATGCCCCAAAGAGGGAGGTGACACCCACATGCATCGTTGTTGTCGGCGCCAAATAGCGGAGCTTTGCTCAAAACCTCACGACACCAACAGCATTATCAAGGAAGCCGACCCAAACTGAGAGGACGACCACTGCTGCCAATTGATTTAGCTCAGTAAATGACAAACTGTACCAAAACAGGAAGTAACATTGAGGATACTCAATTGTCCTCCATGTCCATGTACGTTGCACACACGATCATGGGCATGATGTATCACGGTAGACCATCCAACCTCCATATGTTTCTATCTAGCGAGGCCAGGTGGAGCATGCACTACTAGGGAAAAGCTTATACGTACACAGGATCTTACCAGCAGCGAGTTTTAAAATAAGGCGCTGCTGCAATGTAGCAATAGTGCGCTCCGGCAGTACTCGCTGCTGAAATAGATGTATCAGCAGCGCGCCTTCTCTAAGCCGCGCTATTGCTATAATTCCCACTACCCGCTGCGAAACTAGTTCTAGCAGCAGTGCGTTTATTCGGACCGCGCTACTGCTAGGTAGTTTAGCAGTAGCGCCTTTGCCTTTAGAGCGCTACTGCTAAAACTAGCTATCTCCACCCCTCTTCCCTCTGTGCCGCCGTCAACTCCTCCTCCTCGCTGGACTCGGTACCACCCTCCTCCTCCGTCCTCCCTCGACTCGCCGCCGGCCGGCCCCTCCTCGCTCCGCCTTCCTCCTCCGTCCTACTCTGTTCTCCCTCCTCGAGTCGCCCCTCCTTCTCCCTCCTCCCTGCTACATCTTGATTTAGTAGGCTAGTTCATATGCAACATTTTGATTTAGTTGATTTAGTAGGCTAGTTGAGTTAGAACATTTTGATTTAGTTGCTTTAGTAGGCTAGTTGATTTAGTTGATTTAGAACATTTAGATTTAGTTGATTTAGTAGGCTAGTTGATTTAGTAGATTTAGTAGGCCAGTTGATTTAGTTGATTTAGAACATTTTGATTTAGATGATTTTGTAGGCTAGTTGATTTAGTATGCACCATTTTATTGTTATTTTTTTCTGTACATGGATATGTAGATGTTTTTGTTTTTTTGTAATAAGTTATTTTTTGGCAAAATGTAGGTGCCAATTTAGTTAAAATCACATGCTACTGTTTTTCTTTCCTGTGAAGTGGATCGTTAATCCTTTGCTCATATTGCTTTAGGAAAATGTCGCTGCCACCATCACCACAATGTCGACTGTGCAAGTCAAGGTGCGCCAGCAGCCTTGCAACTGGCAAGCTGTTCGGCATCTACTTCCGGCCGAGTTTTCGTCAGGCGGTGGTAAGAAATTAGATGAAATGTAACAACTATTTTATTTTTAGTGTTGACCTTACTGCATTGTGTCATTTTTCTTTTTTTACACAGATCGTCCCATGCAAAGTGAGGTTGAAATTCAACAAGCCTGCAGGAGACACTGTGACATTTAAGGCTCCTGGGGGGCCGTACACTATGGAGGTCAAGAAAGGAAGCAATATGTCGCAGATTGGAGGAGATGGATGGGCCCGTTTCGTCGCCCACATGCGTCTTACTGGTGGTGAGTTGATCAGGTTCTCCTTCAGAGCAGAAAGATCCAAGTTGGCTGTCATTTATCTCAACCTGATGGAAGATGATGAAGATGACGAAGATGATGAAGATAATGAGGACCCACTCAATGAAGATGATGAGAACCCACTTCATGAAGACATCGTAGCTCAAAGAATGAGGATGAGCGAGGAGGAGGTGCGCAACCTATGGGACATAATTTCGCCACGTGATGACTTTGTTGGGGTGCCATTCGTGACCCGCCTGACAAGTACCGTGGTCGATCGGCATGAAATGGTATGTTATACTGACTGTAGTAATTTGATGATATATATGCTTTATTGTTATACTTACAAATGCAAATTATCCGATGATATGCTTAGTGTAGAGTCCAATGATATGCTATGTGGAATCTAGTCGATGATATGCTTTAGTATAGAGTCTGATCACATGCTTATTAGTGTAGAATCCAAGGAACTATTAATAGTGTAGATAATCCATATATACTTATTAGTACAAATGCGTAGTATTGTGTCTTTTGATAGTGTAGAAATATAGACTTAATAGAAATATATTTGCAAGAGTATGTGCGAAGCTATTTATTAATTGATATGTTTTCTTATTCAGAAATTGTCAAAGAACCTATCTGCGAGTTGTGGTATCGAGCCTGATGAAGAAGGCTCAGCTGGACTACGCCTTACCGCAAGGGGCTCCGTCACCACCTGTACTTATCACATGGACACAGACGACGGTCGCACACACTTAAACTCGGTTGGGTAGAAGAGATTCCTCGTTGGCAAGAATCTTTGTGTTGGACAGGCCATCCTAATTACTATCAGGAACACCCGTCGCCCAGGCTTGAGGATGATGATCGTCGTCGATATCATCTAGAACTACATATGTGTGTGTGGCTATATCATCTAGAACTACATATGATGATTGTCGTCGATATCATGTAGAACTACATATGATGATCGTCGTCGATATCATCTAAAACTACATATGATGGTCGTCGTCGATATCACCTAGTACTGCTTGAGGATGCATGTTGGGTATATATGAAATTGTTATCTAGTACTCCCTCCATTTCAAATTACTCATCGTGGTTTTAGTTCAAATTTGAACTAAAACCACGACGAGTAATTTGGAACCGAGGGAATACTACCTAGTACCTATAATGCTTTATGGCTTTATGAAATTGATATCTATTAGTATCTAGTATCTCGAAATTGTAGTTTATTGAAGCTGAAACGGGGTGGAAATGATGAAAGATATAGCAGTAGCACGGGGCTAGGAAATCACTACAACTAACTAATAGTAGCGCTTTCTGAAAAAGCGCTGCTGCTATAGTCAATAATAGTAGCGCGGGTATAGACGGCGCTACTACTAAGAGTTAGCTGTAGCGCCCTATTGGTAGCGCGGCCACCCACGCTGCTGATAGCCTCAAAACCCGCGCTACTACTAGGGTTTTCCCTAATAGTGATGCCAGTGAAACAAACTTTTGGCACTGTCAAGGAGATCCCCCTAGTATAGTCCAGTCAGGAATCCAAACACAGTCATCTTTCGTGGTAAGGTGCATTGAGGCATTGGGGAATGGTCACACCACCACTCAGATTTATATACTCTTGAGGTGGGCATGCAGCCATGGAGACATATCAAGCCTCTCAGATGTGGATGCGAAGTTCCCACCAGTACGGTGAGCCACAACTGAGGATTACGATCAACGCGGAACTCTCGGTGTTACTTCTGTCGAGGCCAGGCGCTTGGGCTAAAGATCTTCATGTGGTAAGACAAAAAAAAAGAATGAGGATGGTGCTACTTATGGATGGCTCTACACTCGCACTGCCAGGTTGGAACCACCTAGGCGGATTGACAGAAAAGCAATGCAAATATACTTAAGCTTGTTAGGAGCACCATGCTACTCAAGGATAGCCAGGGCGCATGTACATAGGTGACCTTGATACTTCAGTGATGGAGGAGGTGACGTAATTGTTTCGATCGGGTTAACCATCGGAAGGGCATGAGTAAGTTGTAAACTAATTATAAGCCTGTAAAAATTGTAATCAAATCGAGGGGACTTTGGTACCTTTTCCTCGACGCCTTTAATCCATTTTTCGGTTGAGTCAGAGATGCCCTTTCAAATGACCACTATAATGATGACTATGTGAACCTTGTATAAACAATTCAGTACACAAGTACTATGCTTTTCTTTCTCGGTCAACGTGATATAGGTGCAAATTTGGTTCTTACAAATGAAAGATGACAATGTTTTGTTCTTACAAATGAAATGAAAGATGACAATGTAAATTGATTTGGTGGTGCCATGTTTTCTCTCTGAAATGTTACGCTTTTTCTGCCAGGAAACATGTTCAGTTAACTAAATTGAGCCTGGCATCTTGTATTGTTTAGATCAGAGATAATTTGCCCACAAAAAGAGAAGAGATAGTCGGCCAAGCTTGTATTGAAAGCTAACAATTTTTGCCTGTCATTTCCCTGTCGTTTTATTTTGATATGTGATTCTTTCAACATCTACTAGTTTTTGTTTTGAGCAACTCTACATCTTTTTTTAGGGAGTACAACGTGATGTCGAAAACAGAAAAACATGTACAGATCTTAGAGGCCCTTTTAACTACACGGAGAGTCCAACCAAACAGGTTCACGGAGCCACGGCCGCAAAATACCTCGAGGCTCCTTGGCTCGCACGACGTGTTTCACAGATCCATCCCCCTAGCTCCCCAAGCAACAGACGACGGCGATGTCGCTCCCGGAGGACATGGTCTGCGAGGTCCTCGCACGCGTGAAGGACGAGGACGACCTCTTTACCTGTGCCAGGACGTGCAGGCGGTGGAGCTGCCTCGCGGCCGACGTCCGGCGCCGCCGCTGGCCGGACCACAGGTCTTCGTTCCTCTCTGGGTTCTTCATTGCGAAAAGTTCTGCGAGGTCCCTCTTCCCGACGCCGGCATCCGTGTTCGGGCGTGATCGCCGTCTCCTCCGTTCCTTCTTCCCCGACGCCGCCAGTGGCCTCCTCAAACGAGCAACGCCCCTTGCCGCGCGCCAGGGGCTGCTCCTCGTGCGCCTCCCTTCCTCCGGTGCCCTGCTTCACCTCGCCGTGTGCAATCTGCTTGCCGGCTCATGCGACGTTCTGCCCCCGCTGGAGAGTGATTGGAAGTACCGTGATAGTGGCTATGCCATCTTGACCAGCGCAGACTGCTCCTCAAACGGCGAGCAGAAATCTTCGTCGTCATATTCATCGGGCTACTCGGCTTTGTTCAAAGTTCTGGTCATCTGCAGCAATAGCGATCACCAACCGTGCACCCTCCACACATTCTCATACAGCGAGGCGTCGTGGAACATGCCTACAGAAATAGTTTTCAACCCTACCAAGGTTGGCATCTGCGGGCCGTTCATGCATCGCAACGCCGTTGTGTGCCACGGCACCGCACACTGGCTCTTTGGGTGGGATTTCTTGCCTCCTTATGCTTCTAGGTTGCATACTATTGATGTGGATGCTGAGACATGCCAAGTCTCCCTAACTAAGATCGTGAGCCCGATCATACACAATGTACACATATACGATGAACCACAACTTAGTGTTGCTGCTAACGGGGCACTATCATTGATTTACATGGAAAGGCCAGGCAATAATGTGCAAGGATTCCGGCTAAAAATATGCACACGGAAAGATGACGAAAAAAGCGAGGATGATGGTCCTGTAGGATGGCTTTATAGTCGAGTTGTTGAGCTAAAACCACCCAACCAGATTCGAGCAGAAGGCCTGCACTTGACCTTTCTGGGAGAGAAGGGTGGCACGGTGGTTGTCAGGGACAACTACATGAACTTCTACGCTGCTGATCTTGAGACAGGAGTGATGGAGAAGTTGATCTATCACGGCCGTGTTAGTAGATGGATGTTCATACCCTTTGAGATATATTGGCCGACATTCTAATCATTATTATTCCTTGTACACCCTTTGAGATGCACATGAACTCGACCCGAAGAAACCATCCTTCGATTTTTTTTACTTTCATAAATGTTTAGCAAAATTCATATATTAAGATTCACATGACCTTACAATTGCCTATATACTCAATCTTCGTCCAATCGTGCACCAGTGTGTCCCTCCCGAAGGCGGCGGCAACCACCAGGGTGGTCCTCTCGGAGGACATGTTCCATGAGATCCTCATCCGCTTGGAGGACACCCTCGCTCTCTTCCGCTGCACTATCATGTTTAGGCGGTGGAGCCACCTCATATCCGACACCTTCTTACCTCGACGTTGCTGGCTGAATTGATAAGGGGGCTTGTGCACATGGTCGGCCTTCCTAGCTTCTTCACCCTGAAACGGCCCGATCGTACGAACCCCACCTTAGTTCCGTGGGGAGCTATCCTTCGTGAAGTTTTTCATACAGACACCACAGTCGGGTTTCGGCCACGGATGCTGCACCCTCTCCAACTTTTTCCCGGACGCCAGCCCGCACATCCTCAATGGTCTGGTGCCACTAACCGCATGTTGTGGCATCCTTCTCGTGCGGCTCGCCGCCCATGGTGTTTTCTCTATCAATATCGCCTTGTCATGTGCAATCTGCTTGCCGGCGCATGCAACGTGCTTCCTCCACTAAGTGATGATTTGGATTTCAGTACAAGCGGCTACGCCATCATAACAAGTGTAGACTACGCCTTTCAAAGTGCTAATCATCGGCAAGATGTATCATGGGCGCCAGCCCAACCTCTGCACGTTGTCATCCAGCAAGGCCAGGTGGATCAAGCCTACAAAAATAACTCTTGGCGCGCGCTAGTGCGAATATTCAACTGTATACATCCTGATGCCGCCGTGTCTCACGACAAGGTGCATTGGCGGGTTGGGTCTTGGTAAGTCTACTACTCTCTTGACATGGACACACTAGAACATAAAGGCATGTGTTGCCGCGCCCGTGCATCTCGAGAAATAAGCAATATATATGTTGGATAAAGTGGTCCACTCACGTTAGTGTTTTCACATTTATGAGTAGAAAGTATGCAAACATGAACATACAATATAGTATCTTGTTGGGCCAAATATATTTTAGTGTGATATTGAAGTTCATCAATACCACCTTGTTTTATTTGAAGATGTAGCTACCAAGTACGTTGAAATTTTGCATAATAACACATAACTCTGAAAAAAATTGCACAAACACATAGCATGGTCCTAGCACATTTCACGTATAAGTTGCATGCTTCATTTCACATTCAAGCTTATAAAAAATTTATGGCTCTCCCAAAATAATACTCCCTCCGTATCAAAATATATGACTTTTTTACGATCAGAGTGTCAAAAAATCTAATATTTTAATACAGAGGAAGTACTTGATAATTTCTCACATCCTAAGAATCACTTGATATGTGTTTTCTACCTTTTCGCGGTATGGTCTCATGACATTGCTTGTTCTTCTTGAGGTGTGTGATATCTTCAGATCCCTACTCCCCTCTTTATACTATGCTTCTTTTTTAGTGAATCCTTGGCATTTTCCATTTAAGCCACAGAAGTAGATGTCTGCACCGCCACCCAAAGGTTTGAAACATTAATTGTTGTACTTATCAACACTGTACCATGAATGCTGACATCCATCTTACAACCACTATTGTTCTTGTGCTCCCTACTTATTGCTTTGTCAAACCTCTCAAAGCTGAACCACAAACACATACAATCAAACTTGTGGCATTGCAAGTTTATCAAATTTCTCACTATCTAGTGCACAAAAATGGCTCCATGCACAAGGATTTCAAATTTTGAGGCTTATTTCACTTTCTATAATTTTCTCCAAAATTGGGTCAAACTTTTTAGTATGGCCATTCATACCAAACGTTTGAGAAATTCAATTTTGATTGTGCCCAGTGCGTACACCACCAATATTAAAGGTTGAAATGATTTTTGCCAATTTTCAGGACCAAACTACATCACACTTGTAGTTCAAATTTGAGCAAGTTCTAACAGATCACTATTGTCGATTCTACGAAGTATTTTCTTGTGTTGGATATGTAAATACTTCATTTCTTAAGTGAAGGTTATCATTCATGTACTCGGCAAAGTACTGGGTTTGCCTAGTGTGTACCCTTTACCGAGTTCAATTATGGTCGCTCTCGGTATTCAGTTGCCTTTGCTGAGTGCCCAATAGCATGCACTAGGTTAGCAACTCGAAATTCGGCAATGAGGCTGATTTCGGTAGTGATGACTAGTTTTATTAAATTTAATCGACAATAACATGAGAAATGATTAGCATCCACCGGCAGATTGCTCCCAAACATCAACCGCCTCCATCGTCTACCACGTGTCCATGTGGCCCCACCCATTCTCCACCTTTCCGTCCCTAGAAACATCTCGATCCTATCACTCTCCGTCTCACACAAGAACAGTTGCAGGGCCTCGGCTCGCACAGGCATCGGTTGTGAAAAGACTATAAATTTTTGGAACAGGACCTCCGTTGCACAAAAATTCTACAACAAAACCTTTGCTGCGAAAAATTTCTGTAAATTTCCTAACTTCTGTAAAATTTTTGTAACAAGGCTTTTTTCATGAAAATTTCTGGTCAAGACCTCTCTTGCAAGAAAAAAAGGGTAACAAGATATTGGGGAACGTAGTAATTTCAAAACAATTCCTACGCACACGCAAGATCATGGTGATGCATAGAAACGAGAGGGGAGAGTGTTGTCTACGTACCCTCGTAGACCGAAGCGGAAGCGTTAGCACAACGCGGTTGATGTAGTCGTACGTCTTCACGCCCGACCGATCAAGCACCGAAACTAAGGCACCTCCGAGTTCTAGCACACGTTCAGCTCGATGACGATCCCCGGACTCCGATCCAGCAGAATGTCGGGGAAGAGTTCTGTCAGCACGACGGCGTGGTGACGATCTTGATGTTCTACCGTCGTAGGGCTTCGCCTGAGCACCGCTACAATATTATCAAGGATTATGGTGGAGGAGGGCACCGCACACGGCTAATAGATCTCAAGGATCAATTGTTGTGTCTAGAGGTGTCCCCCTGCCCCCGTATATAAAGGAGCAAGGGGGAGGGGCGGCCGGCCAGGAGGAGGCGCGCCAGGGAGGAGTCCTACTCCTACCGGGAGTAGGACTCCCTCCTTTCCTTGTCCAACTAGGAGAGGGGGGAGGAAGGGAGAGAGGAGAGAAAGGAAAGGGGGGGCGCCGCTCCTCCCTCCTTGTCCAATTCGGACTAGAGGGGGAGGGGGCGCGCAGCCTGCCCTGGCTGCCCCTCCTCTACTCCACTTTGGGCCCATGAGGCCCATTAACCCCGGCCCATTAACCCCCGGGGGGGTTCCGGTAACCCCCGGTACTCCGTTTTATATCCGATAACTCCCGGAACCATTCCTGTGTCCGAATATAGTCGTCCAATATATCAATTTTTATATCTCGACTATTTCGAGACTCCTCGTTATGTCCGTGATCACATCCGGGACTCCGAACAACCTTCGGTACATCAAAATATATAAACTCATAATGAAACTGTCATCGTAACGTTAAGCGTGCGGACCCTACGGGTTCGAGAACAATGTAGACATGACCGAGACACATCTCCGGTCAATAACCAATAGCGGAACCTGTATGCTCATATTGGTTCCTACATATTCTACGAAGATCTTTTATCGGTCAGACCGCATAACAACATACGTTGTTCCCTTTGTCATCGGTATGTTACTTGCCCGAGATTTGATCGTCGGTATCTCAATACCTAGTTCAATCTCGTTACCGGCAAGTCTCTTTACTCGTTCCGTAATACATCATCCCACAACTAACTTATTAGTTGCAATGCTTGCAAGGCTTATGTGATGTGCATTACCGAGAGGGCCCAGAGATACCTCTCCGACAATCGGAGTGACAAATCCTAATCTCGAAATACGCCAACCCAACAAGTACCTTCGAAGACACCTGTAGAGCACCTTTATAATCACCCAGTTACGTTGTGACGTTTGGTAGCACACAAAGTGTTCCTCCGGTAAACGGAAGTTGCATAATCTCATAGTCATAGGAACATGTATAAGTCATCAAGAAAGCAATAGCAACAAACTAAACGATCAAGTGCTAAGCTAACGAAATGGGTCAAGTCAATCACATCATTCTCCTAATGATGTGATCCCGTTAATCAAATGACAACTCATGTCTATGGTTAGGAAACATAACCATCTTCGATCAACGAGCTAGTCAAGTAGAGGCATACTAGTGACACTATGTTTGTCTATGTATTCACACATGTATTATATTTCCGGTTAATACAATTCTAGCATGAATAATAAACATTTATCATGATATAAGGAAATAAATAATAACTTTATTATTGCCTCTAGGGCATATTTCCTTCAGTCTCCCACTTGCACTAGAGTCAATAATCTAGATTACACAGTAATGATTCTAACACCCATGGAGCCTTGGTGCTGATCATGTTTTGCTCATGGAAGAGGCTTAGTCAGCGGGTCTGCAACATTCAGATCCGTATGTATCTTGCAAATTTCTATGTCTCCCACTTGGACTAAATCCCGAATGGAATTGAAGCGTCTCTTGATGTGCTTGGTTCTCTTGTGAAATCTGGATTCCTTTGCCAAGGCAATTGCACCAGTATTGTCACAAAAGATTTTCATTGGACCCGATGCACTAGGTATGACACCTAGATCGGATATGAAGTCCTTCATCCAGACTCCTTCATTTGCTGCTTCCGAAGCGGCTATGTACTCTGCTTCACATGTAGATCTCGCGACGACGCTTTGTTTAGAACTACACCAACTGACAGCTCCACCGTTCAGTAAAAACACGTATCCGGTTTGCGATTTAGAATCGTCCGGATCAGTGTCAAAGCTTGCATCAACGTAACCATTTACGATGAGCTCTTTGTCACCTCCATATACGAGAAACATATCCTTAGTTTTTTGAGGTATTTCAGGATGTTCTTGACCGTTGTCCAGTGATCCACTCCTGGATTACTTTGGTACCTCCCTGCTAGACTTATAGCAAGGCATACATCAGGTCTGGCACACAGCATTGCATACATGATAGAGCCTATGACTGAAGCATAGGGAACATCTTTCATTTTCTCTCTATCTTCTGCGGTGGTCGAACATTGAGTCTTACTCAACTTCACACCTTGTAACACATGCAAGAACCCTTTCTTTGCTTGATCCATTTTGAACTTCTTCAAAACCTTGTCAAGGTATGTGCTTTGTGAAAGTCCAATTAAGTGTCTTGATCTATCTCTATAGATCTTAATGCCCAATATGTAAGCATCTTCACCGAGGTCTTTCATTGAAAAACTCTTATTCAAGTATCCCTTTATGCTATCCAGAAATTCTATATCATTTCCAATCAATAATATGTCATCCACATATAATATCAGAAATGATACAGAGCTCCCACTCACTTTCTTGTAAATACAGGCTTCTTCAAAAGTCTGTACAAAACCAAATGCTTTGATCACACTATCAAAGCGTTTATTCCAACTCCGAGAGGCTTGCACCAGTCCATAAATGGATCGCTGGAGCTTGCACACTTTGTTAGCTCCCTTTGGATTGACAAAACCTTCTGGTTGCATCATATACAACTCTTCTTCCAGAAATCTATTCAGGAATGCAGTTTTGACATCCATTTGCCAAATTTCATAATCATAAAATGTGGCAATTGCTAACATGATTCGGACAGACTTAAGCATCGCTACGGGTGAGAAGGTCTCATCGTAGTCAATCCCTTGAACTTGTCAAAAACCTTTTGCAACAAGTCGAGCTTTATAGACAGTAACATTACCGTCAGCGTCAGTCTTCTTCTTGAAGATCCATTTACTCTCAATTGCTTGCCGATCAACGGTCAAGTCAACCAAAGTCCACACTCTGTTCTCATACATGGATCCCATCTCAGATTTCATGGCTTCTAGCCATTTTGCGGAATCTGGGCTCACCATCGCTTCTTCATAGTTCGTAGGTTCATCATGATCTAGTAGCATGACTTCCAGAACAGGATTATCGTACCACTCTGGTGCGGATCTTACTCTGGTTGATCTACGAGGTTCGGTAGTAACTTGATCTGAAGTTTCATGATCATTATCATTAGCTTCCTCACTAATTGGTGTAGGTGTCACAGAAACCGGTTTCTGTGATGTACTACTTTCCAATAAGGGAGCATGTACAGTTACCTCATCAAGTTCTACTTTTCTCCCACTCACTTCTTTCGAGAGAAACTCCTTCTCTAGAAAAACTCCGAATTTAGCAACAAAAGTCTTGCCTTCGGATCTGTGATAGAAGGTGTACCCAACAGTCTCCTTTGGGTATCCTATGAAGACACATTTCTCCGATTTGGGTTCGAGCTTATCCGGTTGATGCTTTTTCACATAAGCATCGCAGCCCCAAACTTTCAGAAACGACAACTTTGGTTTCTTGCCAAACCACAGTTCATAAGGCGTCGTCTCAACGGATTTCGATGGTGTCCTATTTAACGTGAATGCAGCCGTCTCTAAAGCATAACCCCAAAACGATAACGGTAAATCAGTAAGAGACATCATTGATCACACCATATCTAATAAAGTACGATTACGACGTTCGGACACACCATTACGCTGTGGTGTTCCGGGTGGCGTGAGTTGCGAAACTATTCCGCATTGTTTGAAATGTAGACCAAACTCGTAACTCAAATATTCTCCTCCACGATCAGATCGTAGAAACTTTATTTTTTTTGTTACGATGATTTTCAACTTCACTCTGAAATTCTTTGAACTTTTCAAATGTTTCAAACTTATGTTTCATTAAGTAGATATACCCATATCTGCTTAAATCATCTGTGGAGGTGAGACAATAACGATATCCACCACGAGCCTCAACATTCATTGGACCACATACATCTGTATGTATGATTTCCAACAAATCCGGTGCTCTCTCCATTGTACCAGAGAACGGCGATTTAGTCATCTTACCCATGATGCACGGCTCGCAACTACCAAGTGATTCATAATCAAGTGGTTCCAAAAGTCCATCAGTATGGAGTTTCTTCATGCGCTTTACACCGATATGACCTAAACGGCAGTGCCACAAATAAGTTGCACTATCATTATCAACTCTGCATCTTTTGATTTTAACATTATGAATATGTGTATCCCTACTATCGAAATTCATCAAAAAATAGACCACTCTTCAAGGGTGCATGACCATAAAAGATATTACTCATATAAATAGAACAACCATTATTCTCTGATTTAAATGAATAACCATCTCGCATCAAACAAGATCCAGATATAATGTTCATGCTCAACGCTGGCACCAAATAACAATTATTTAGGTCTAATACTAATCCCGAAGGTACATGTAGAGGTAGCGTGCCGACCGCGATCACATCGACTTTGGAACCATTTCCCACGCGCATCGTCACCTCGTCCTTAGCCAATCTTTGCTTAATCCGTAGCCCCTGTTTCGAGTTGGAAATGTTAGCAATAGAACCACAATCAAATACCCAGGTGCTACTGCGAGCATTAGTAAGGTACACACCAATAACATGTATATCACATATACCTTTGTTCACTTTGCCATCCTTCTTATCCGCTAAATACTTGGGGCAGTTCCGCTTCCAGTGACCAGTCTGCTTGCAGTAGAAGCACTCAGTCTCAGGCTTAGGTCCAGACTTGGGTTTCTTCTCCTGAGCAGCAACTTGTTTGTTCTTCTTCTTGAAGTTCCCTTTCTTCTTCCCTTTTCCCTTTTTCTTGAAACTGGTGGTCTTATTGACCATCAACACTTGATGCTCCTTCTTGATTTCTACCTCCGCGGCTTTTAGCATTGCGAAGAGTTCAGGAATAGTCTTATTCATCTCTTGCATATTATAGTTCATCATGAAGCTTTTGTAACTTGGTGGCAGTGATTGAAGAACTCTGTCAATGACACTATCAACAGGAAGATTAACCCCCAATTGAGTCAAGTGATTATGATACCCAGACATTTTGAGTATATGTTCACTGACAGAACTATTCTCCTCCATCTTGCAGCTACAGAACTTATTGGAGACTTCATATCTCTCAATCCGAGCATTTGTTGAAATATTAACTTCAACTCCCTGAACATCTCATATGCTCCATGACGTTCAAAACGTCATTGAAGACCCGGTTCTAAGCCGTAAAGCATGGCACACTGAACTATCGAGTAGTCATCAGCTTTGCTCTGCCAGACGTTCATAACATCTGGTGTTGCTCCTGCAGCAGACTTGGCACTTAGCGGTGCTTCCAGGACGTAATTCTTCTGTGCAGCAACGAGGATAATCCTCAAGTTACGGACCCAGTCCATGTAATTGCTACCATCATCTTTCAACTTTGCTTTCTCAAGGAACGCATTAAAATTCAACGGAACAACAGCACGAGCCATCTATCTACAATCAAACATAGACAAGCAAGATACTATCAGGTACTAAGTTCATGATAAATTTAAGTTCAATTAATCATATTACTTAAGAACTCCCACTTAGAAAGATATCCCTCTAATCCTCTAAGTGATCACGTGATCGAAATCAACTAAACCATGTCCGATCATCATGTGAGATGGAGTAGTATCAATGGTGAACATCAATATGTTGATCATATCTACTATATGATTCACGCTCGACCTTTCGGTCTCCGTGTTCTGAGGCCATATCTGTTATATGCTAGGCTCATCAAGTTAAACCTGAGTATTCCGCGTGTGCAACTGTTTTGCACCCGTTGTATTTGAACGTAGACCCTATCACACCCGATCATCACGTGGTGTCTCAGCACGAAGAACTTTCGCAATGGTGCATACTCAGGGAGAACACTTATACTTTGATAATTTAGTGAGGGATCATCTTATAATGCTACCATCAATCAAAGCAAGATAAGATGCATAAAAGATAAGCATCACATGCAATCAGTATAAGTGATATGATATGGCCATCATCATCTTGTGCTTGTGATCTCCATCTTCGAAGCACCGTCATGATCACCATCGTCACCGGCGCGACACCTTGATCACCATCGTAGCATCGTTGTCGTCTCGCCAATCTTATGCTTCCACGACTATCGCTACCGCTTAGTGATAAAGTAAAGCATTACAGCGCAATTGCATTGCATACAATAAAGCGACAACCATATGGCTCCTGCCAGTTGCCGATAACTCGGTTACAAAACATGATCATCTCATACAATAAAATTCAGCATCATGTCTTGACCATATCACATCACAACATGCCCTGCAAAAACAAGTTAGATGTCCTCTACTTTGTTGATGCAAGTTTTATGTGGCTGCTACGGGCTTAGCAAGAACCGTTCTTACCTACGCATCAAAACCACAACGATAGTTTGTCAAGTTGGTGCTGTTTTAACCTTCACAAGGACCGGGCGTTGCCACACTTGGTTCAACTGAAGTTGGAGAAACTGACACCCGCAAGCCACCTGTGTGCAAAGCACGTCGGTAGAACCAGTCTCGCGTAAGCGTACGCGTAATGTCGGTCCGGGCCGCTTCATCCAACAATACCGCCGAACCAAAGTATGACATACTAGTAAGCAGTATGACTTATATCGCCCACAACTCACTTGTGTTCTACTCGTGCACAACATCAACACATAAAACCTAGGCTCGGATGCCACTGTTGCAGCACGTAGTAATTTCAAAAAAATTCCTATGCACACGCAAGATCATGGTGATGCATAGCAACGAGAGGGGAGAGTGTTGTCTACGTACCCTCGTAGTCCGAAGCAGAAGCGTTAGCAGAAAGCGGTTGATGTAGTCGTACGTCTTCACGGCCTGACCGATCAAGCACCGAAACTACGGCACCTCCGAGTTCTAGCACACGTTCAGCTCGATGACGATCCCCGGACTCCGATCCAGCAGAATGTCGGGGAAGAGTTCTGTCAGCACGACGGCGTGGTGACGATCTTGATGTTCTACCGTCGCAGGGCTTCGCCTGAGCACCGCTACAATATTATCGAGGATTATGATGGAGGAGGGCACCGCACACGGCTAATAGATCTCAAGGATCAATTGTTGTGTCTAGAGGTGCCCCCCTGCCCTCGTATACAAAGGAGCAAGGGGGAGGGGCAGCCGGCCAGGAGGAGGCGCGCCAGGGAGGAGTCCTACTCCTACCGGGTGTAGGACTCCCTCCTTTCCTTGTCCAACTAGGAGAGGGGGGAGGAAGGGAGAGAGGAGAGAAAGGAAAGGGGGGGGGCGCCGCTCCTCCCTCCTTGTCCAATTCGGACTAGAGGGGGAGGGGGCGCGCAGCCTGCCCTGGCCGCCCCTCCTCTGCTCCACTTTGGGCCCATGAGGCCCATTAACCCCCGGGGGGGTTCCGGTAACCCCCGGTACTCCGTTTTATATCCGATAACTCCCGGAACCATTCATGTGTCCGAATATAGTCGTCCAATATATCAATTTTTATGTCTCGACTATTTCGAGACTCCTTGTTAAGTCCGTGATCACATCCGGGACTCCGAACAACCTTCGGTACATCAAAATATATAAACTCATAATGAAACTGTCATCGTAACGTTAAGCGTGCAGACCCTACGGGTTCGAGAACAATGTAGACATGACCGAGACACGTCTCCGGTCAATAACCAATAGCGGAACCTGGATGCTCATATTGGCTCCTACATATTCTACGAAGATCTTTTATCGGTCAGACCGCATAACAACATACATTGTTCCCTTTGTCATCGGTATGTTATTTTCCCGAGATTTGATCGTCGGTATCTTAATACCTAGTTCAATCTCGTTACCGGCAAGTCTCTTTACTCGTTCTGTAATAAATCATCCCGCAACTAACTTATTAGTTGCAATGCTTGCAAGGCTTATCTGATGTGCATTACCGAGAGGGCCCAGAGATACCTCTCCGACAATCGGAGTGACAAATCCTAATCTCGAGATACGCCAACCCAACAAGTACCTACGGAGACACCTATAGAGCACCTTTATAATCACCCAGTTACGTTGTGACGTTTGGTAGCACACAAAGTGTTCCTCCGGTAAACGGGAGTTGCATAATCTCATAGTCATAGGAACATGTATAAGTCATGAAGAAAGCAATAGCAACAAACTAAACGATCAAATGCTAAGCTAACGAAATGGGTCAAGTCAATCACATCATTCTCCTAATGATGTGATCCCGTTAATCAAATGACAACTCATGCCTATGGTTAGGAAACATAACCATCTTCGATCAACGAGCTAGTCAAGTAGAGGCATACTAGTGACACTATGTTTGTTTATGTATTCACACATGTATTATGTTTCCGGTTAATACAATTCTAGCATGAATAATAAACATTTATCATGATATAAGGAAATAAATAATAACTTTATTATTGCCTCTAGGGCATATTTCCTTCACAAGACCTTTGTTGAAAAAAAAATCTGCAACTTGATCTATGTTGTAAAAAATTCAGCAACATGACCCGTGTTGCAGAAAATTCCTGCAACACGACCAATATTCGAATGGTATAGTGTGACGTTCGGCCACTCAATGCATGAGATCCGATGGGCGACTACTAGCAGCGTCATAATTACATAGGTTGATATTTCACCCCAAAGGGAAAACAAAGGGGGGGGGGGGGTCAGTGAGCCAAGTACTCATCTTTATTTCGAAATAACAAATGCTAACTAGGTCACAATGCATGAATCCCACATTCCCAATTGATGTAGGTGTAATAAACACTGTCCGCGTAGAAATTAATTAGTGACTTCCAAAGAGTGTTTTTTGCCAGAAAACTACATCTAGGTCCATAGACCATCTGGCGACGACTGACTTCGCCTGCACCATCTTGGAACCATACAATCAGCTGGGTGCAACCTTTCTCACATTGCTATGTTTCCATCTGACACCGATTACGTACATATGTGTGGGCAAAAAGCAAAGCCACAATAATAAACTGCATCGAAGGAAATTAGATTGTTGGACATAAAAGATTAATGACTGAAGATTATAGAAAATCCTTTTCTGAGCCCGGGCTCATTTGCACCCGTGTTGAATAAAAAGTTCAAAACAAATACTAAATAATTCAAAAAATTCCAATTTTTTTTCTCATGGTAGACAATTTGTTGTGTGAGGTCCGACCCAATTTTCAAATGATTTGGACAACTGAGCAACTCTCGGCAAAAAAGACAAATTCGGGATCTGTAAAATAGTTTACTGTTCACGTACTGTTTT
Source organism: Triticum urartu (assembly GCF_003073215.2). NCBI lineage: Eukaryota > Viridiplantae > Streptophyta > Magnoliopsida > Poales > Poaceae > Triticum > Triticum urartu. The sequence goes on from NC_053028.1 coordinate 678,779,107, forward strand.
GACCTGATTTGTCCTTTTTGCTGAGAGTTACTCAGATGTCCAAATGAGCTAATATTTGGAGCGAACCTCGCGCAATAGATTGTCTACCGTGGGAATTGTTTTTGGAATTTTTTTCTTTTTTCTTTTTTTTTGAATTTTTTCTGGGGGGTTAGATCTAGCACACGACACACCGATGTTGCCAGAGACCCCAGCTCCACTCCTACATGATAACACTACTACTCACAAAAGATGTTAACTCCACGCACTCCTGCCAACGCCCAAGTGCGTAGTATCTCGAAAGTCTTGAGGGTGAAATGCTGCACCGTGTCGATCGATGTACTTGGACCAAAAACGAGTCCATTTCTATGCTTTCAAAGCTGCCAAGAGAACAACATCACCAGCGAGTCGAAACCCTTCCTGTGATCAGCTGGTATTTGTATTCGACAAGCCATCCACCAGGCCTCCATAGAGTCATTCACTGTTGGGACCAAAGAGATATCCAGCCGGGCTTGCCGGAAACAATTATGCCAAACTTGGCGAGCGAAAACGCATTGAACCAGAATGTGATCCGCCGTATCCTCTTCCTAGGCGCAAATGTAGCATGGTGAGCGATGTTCCTGAAGCCCATGTCTGAATCTCCTGTCGGCCGTCCAGAGACGATAATGTGTGACTAGCCACATGGACAGCTTGCACGAGAGAGGAGCCCAACAGTTCCAGATGGCCCGAGCTGGGGCGAAGTCAACACTTCCTTTCCATAGCATCGCATAAGCAGATGCTGAGGAGTACACGCCCTGATTGTTCCACTTCCAAACTGGGGTATCAACTTGCTCTGGATCAAGCTGTATAGTAATCATGATCTCCCGCAGCCGAACGAGTTGCACCAAAACCTCAGCCGACAAGTTCCCTGTCACATCGTTCGCCCAACGATGCAAGTGTAGAGCGTACGAGACCGTCCTCCTATTTGCCACTTGCGTGCGCACACATGCTCGAACCAGCGGCGCGATCTCGGCGATGATGGAGCCATTGAGCCATCTATCTTTCCAGAAGAAGATACGCTGCCCATCTCCCACGTTCCATTGCACGAGGCTAGAGAAGGCAGCCTGTGTTTGTTTATCCATCACCAGCGAGAGGCCCTGCCATGGCCTGCCCTGATCAGTGCGCTTCAGCCATTCCCAGCGAAGCCTAAGGGCAAGCCCCTGCCTGTTGAGGTCTAGCACTCCGAGCCCTCCGAGATGTTTGGGACGACAAACTTTCTGCCAAGCCACCAAACATTTACCTCCATGAATCTGCTCCGATCCCGCCCAAAAGAAAGCACGGCAGGCTTTGTCCACTTGATTCAGAGCCCACTTGGGAGCCTCTGTGATTTTAGTTTTTTTTTTGAGGGGCAGATATTCTTTAGTTAGCAGGCTTTGCTAGCCATGGGCCAGTTGCAATTGGTTTACCCCGAGAAAAATCAGCCATGGGCCAGCTCGAGATACTTTTTAGTTATACTAGTAAAAGAGCCCGTGCGTTGCAACGGGAGAAAAAAAATACCACACACCTCAAATTAGTAGGTAATATTTTTTTGTCATGACTTTAAATATTACACACCAAATTAAAAACTATAAACATTTTCAAAAAAATCATTTGAGATTTCTTTATATTTCATAGCAAATATGCTCGTGCGTTGCAACGGGATAAGAAAGTATCCCTGCAGAACGTACAGGCGTTTGGCACGTGCACGTTGTAATCGGCTACCTCCGTAAACAGTTCCGGGCTAGTTGTCAATCGATACCACAAACAACCCCCCTATAAAGCGATGCGTTACCGCACATCCTCCTTCGACGATCCTCTACTCCTGGACCAGCGATCTTGAGGCTAGCTATGTACTGATCAGCAACGCAAACCTTTTTCTACAATGGGCTTTTGGTTGGGCTGGACTTTTTCTCAAATCTTGGAGTAGGTAGGGTGCAACGGCCGCTACAGTGTCGAATAATCCCACCTCGTAGGAACCAGGCAGGAGACCATATACGAATAACACGTCATGGACGAAAACCAAAGAAAATACGTAATGTAGGACCAACTAAGCGGGACGAAACCAAAAATATCACCTCCCTTTAATAGTAGGTATATATATAGATATAGATATAGATTAGACAAATGCCCGTGCGTTGCAACGTGAAAAACAATGTTTATTATTTCTACTAATCTGCCTGACCAAGGAATCATGTCGTTGAACGATAGTCCCTGATAATGAAAAAAAAGATAGTTCATTTGGTCAGGATATGGGTTATGATTTCAAGTAAATTGATCTGTCTGAACAACTAAGTTTTGATTGTTAGTTCATTCTTTACATTATTTGTTCATTCTTAAAATTTAAAACTAAAAGAGAAAAAGGGCAATATCTATAAATATGAAGTAATAGCAGCAAGCAATCTAACATGTAGAATAATAATTGCAGCCGCAAGCAAACCAATCGAGAGAACTATATCCATATGCACATTTTCAACTTCTGCATAATTTTGGCTCCATGTCGACAGTCAAAAATCCTTACTCAACATGAAATATGAACTATGTATAAATTGCCTCCACCCTATTTATAGAAACATGTGCCAAGAACCTTGCAACGTGTGCGAAGTAAATAAATAAATTTCTAGTTCTTTGTTATTCCAGCATAGCAATTCATTGAGGATATCTGAAGACTCTATTAATATTTGGGATATCAGGTCATCAGAGGACCAGCCCCATCATCATGAGGGCCTTTTGTTTCCCGCCGACGTGCAGCATGTCGTCGTCTTAATCTTAATTGGTCTGGTTTTTATGTATAGCATCGATTCGTGTCTCTTGTGGACTCCATGGCAATCTCTGCTTACATCCCACATCCGTTATCTCACCACTTAGGTGGTAATCATCCAGCAGCCAATTTTTGGATATGTGCAAATTTTGCACGTATATAAACTGGTATGGTTGGATATAGAGGGCTGAGGTGGGACTATTCATAATTGTATGAACCCTGTAGACGGCCGAGGTGGGATTATTCATAATTCGACGAACCCTCTTACATAGAACACACAAATATGGGCTACGTCAACTGGTCGAAGCTTTTTACGCTGAGCGGGAGAACCTGAGTTCGACTCCAAATACCACCGCTATTTTTGCATTATTTGCCAGCTTAGATGGGCCAAGCTGGGCCAGTGGAAAATAATGTGGTCCGTCTCGGACGACGGACAACGAAAATCTGGATTAATTGCGTGCTTGGAAGATTAGTACCACCTCATTTATATTGTGATTCGTAAAAGCGTATTATGACACGAGAAGAAAGCGTATCGTGACGGTGAATCCACGGAGTCAATCCGTGCTTTATTATTAAATTATTAGGGAAAGATATATAGTTTGATGACATCACGTAAAACCTAGCAGATCCTCATCCAATCACACATACGTTGCACCCAATCGATCCCAATACAGATCGAAGATGGAAGAGACGGCGGCGGCCACCGCGGTGTCGCTCCCGGAGGACGCGATCCGCGAGATCCTCGTCCGCTTGGAGGACACCGCCGCTCTCTTCCGCTACGCCGTCACGTGCAGGCAGTGGAGCCGCCTTGTATCAGACGCCTCCTTCCTCCGTCGTTGCTGGCCGGATGATCAGGCGGCGTGCCGCCGCACGTGGTCGACCTTCCTGGCCGGGTTCTTCACCATGAAACGGCTCGACCGAACGGATCCCACCTTCGTGCCGGGGGTGGCAACCTTCGTGACGTTTTTTGTCCCGACGCCGTGGTCGGTGTTCGGCCCCAGCCGCCGCTGCCTCTCCTCCTTCTTCCCGGACACCGATCCATGCCTTTTCGACCACGCGGTGCCACTCGTCGCACGCCGTGGCCTCCTTCTCGTGCAGATTGGTGTCCATGCGATTTCGGCTATCAATATCGCCTTGCCATGTGCAATCTGCTTGCGGACAAATGCGATGTGCTTCCCCTAGTAAGTGGTGGTCTGAATTTCGGCAAAAGCGGCTACGCCATCCTAACTGGTGCAGACTGCTCCCTAGAGCAGCAACCTTTGTTGTCATCACCAGGCTACTCGACCTTCTTCAAAGTGCTAATCCTCGGCACCATGTATGATGGGCTCGATCCCTACTTGTACTCGTTCTCATCCAGAGAGGCCACATGGAGCAAGCCTAGAAAAATAACTTTTGGACCCTATGGGCAGATGGGTGACTGTGGATATCCTGATGCCGTCGTGTCTCACGGCAAGGTGCATTGGAAGGTTGGGTCCTGGTCAGTTGACGTGGACGCTGAAACGAATCACATCTCTCGTATAATGATCAAGCCCTCGTTGAGTTATTCCCGGACGTACGACGAGCCACAACTCACGGTCACCGCTAATGGGATGCTCTCGGTGTTATTGCTATCGAGGCCGGGTCTCAGGCTAGAGATCTACACACGACAAGATGAGAAAAAGAGTGATCATGGTGGTACTACCGAGTGGCTCCGTGCCGGCACTACCACATTGAAACCATCTGGGCGTATGAAAAGAAGACCAAGGCCAATATGCTTAACCTTGTTAGGAGATAAAAGTGGCACGATGCTACTCAAGGATAGCCAGAAGCAAATTTATATGGCTGACCTTGAGACTGGAGTGACGGAGGAGTTGACTAACTGTTTGGATGGGTTTAACCGTCGGAAGATCATATTGTTGGAGATGGACTGGTCTGCGTTATTCATTTCACAACTTTCTAGGTGGTAGGTGCATGCATGTTACTTGCATCGTTGGATGGATCATGATCGTCATCATTAGGTCAAGCCGCACTTGTTACTTGTTCTGACCAACATGAACTCCAATTTTCGGTTCTTAGGTTTGTATTAATGGTAGTAGCTTTGATAAATTTATGCTTTTAGTTTTGATTTGCATTCATTTTGATCACGTGGAACTAATCTGGCTCATGTGTCTCTGGGTGACAATGTTGTACAGTATGAACTTTCAAAATTGTTGAAGAAATCAAAATTACAAATGTTGACGTTTCAAAGCAAAGATTTTTTGACATGCTATAGCGTGAGGTCGGACCAACATCCGGGTGACCATGATCTCATCATGACGTAACATGTGGAGAAATACGATTGGACAATCCATATATTTCTTTATAGAGGAAAATATATGTCGGTGCAAAGTGTTAAGTTAACCAACAAATTAAACTTCATATAAAAAATCAGTTTCCATCGATTCATATGCAGAACCAGTTTCTACCGGTTCATACCATAAACCAGTCTGTAACGATGACAATGGATGAAGCGATTGCCATGAACCATTGCACGAGACTCACATTGTCTCACGTGACATAATCGACCGTGCGAGTGATAGATGACCCATGTTCGATCATCATGGACTGGTGCTTAATTTGGTCCACATGCACATGTGACGAGGAACAATTTCATTGCATAGCATGTCGGTCATTTGACCCCTGGCACTAGCACTAGTAAAAAGAGTTACAAGTGTATGGATGAGTCAGTCGTTTGTTCGTCCCTTGGTCGTTGGTGACCATGGCTGGGAGTTTACTTGCCGGCCCCATCACAATTCACAAGTTTTCGATTCTCCAAGCATGGCCGGGTTTTGACCTGATCCAAGACTCTTAGTTTTGTTGATATATTCTATGTCATATTTTAAGTCTCACTGATCCTGAGGATGTAGAACAATTGTGGCTTTTGAACTCGCGGGGAAAGGAAACAAAGGAAATTTTGAATACTTCACAATTTTTGACCATCGTCGGTGGTTTGCATGGGCTCCATCTGCCACTTATAGCCAAATTGGAACGTAAGGGTCTGTGCAACATTGATCGAAACTAGGTGTAGACAAAAAAATTGGACCTGAGTCTAACCCTCCGAGCACCCGATGTATGAAGGGAAAACACAAACTAGGTTCTAGCCCAAGAACTGGGTTTTAACTTAGGACACATTTTTCTGGATTTATTTCAGGCTTTCTGTTGATTCTCGTTCAGTGGGAGGAGACGTTCTCATCGACTGCGGAGATGCTTGTGATGACTTTATCAATATTAAGATGTTGCGTAGGATGAGTTTCTCATAAGTTCTCGTATGAGTTGGGTGTGCTTACGTTCGTTAATAGGGGTGAGTATATATGCATATGTATAAGTGTTTGCGTCTGTACTGTGTTCAAAGAAAAAAACTTAAGGTTGACCCATATACCCACCCCTATAAGCCACTACCCCATAGGTCATAGATATGTTTGATCCTTATCTCCTCCCAAGAAGACACTACGAAACAAGGGAGGCGTTTTGGCGCCTGGGAGCAAATGCTCCCGGATGGGAAAATTCGAATCTGAGCCCGAGCTCATCTGCACCTGCGCTCATGAAAAAAATCAAAATAAATACTAGAAAAATTCAAAAAATTCGAAAAAACAATTGGGTGGTAGACAATTTGATGCGTGAGGTACGCTCCAATTTTCAAAACATTTGGACTTCTGTGCAGCTCTCAGCAATAAATACTAGAAAAATTCAAAAAATTCGAAAAAACAATTGGGTGGTAGACAATTTGATGCGTGAGGTACGCTCCAATTTTCAAAACATTTGGACTTCTGTGCAGCTCTCAGCAAAAAAAACAATTCGGAGGTCTGTAAAAATGTGCACTGTTCATATACTGTTCTGGTCTGATTTGTCTTTTTTTCTGAGAGCTGCACAGAAGTCCAAATGTTTTGAAAATTGGAGCATACCTCACGCATCAAATTGTCTACCATCCAGATTTTTTTTGGAATTTTTTGAATTTTTCTAAAATTTTTACGATTTTTTTTTCAACCGGGTGCAGATGCACCCGGGCACCGAAACGCCGCTCTCTCCCGGATGAATCTCTACTTATCTAAAAGAAACGTAAGGTTCCCTCTCCCCTCTTACGTCGCCCACCCTTCGTCCATCCTTTCGTACGACCCCCACGGCCCCACCCCACCACCGATTTTCTTTCCTCCCTCCACCGGTTTTCTTTCTGCTGGTTCCCTATTTGCCGGTTTTATTCACATCTGGCTGGATGGACCCGCTATATTTTTGGCAACCAAATAATTCATGTATGGTAACCAATCTTTTGTTTTGTAATACAAACGTGATCAGTACATGTATGGTACGGTAATGAATATCCTCCTTGATTGCGCAAAAAAAATGAATATCCTCTTTGGTAATGCAATAAACTCAATGGAGGTCATCAATTTCCTTTCTTTTTTCCACCAATCGGTAAACAAATCAGAAGGAAGCAATCAGATGCATGTACGGAAGATAATCGCGGAGACCGCGCGTGGCATGCAGGAAGAAATTGTCGAGATCTGCGGAAACGAAGGAAAGAAATCTCTAGGCTGCTCGCACTCCCCCATCAACGGCCCTGCACATGCACTATCCATTTGGATTTTCTGAAAACGTGATTCATATATCTCTCTTTCTTATCCCTATGGCCTATCGTTGTGGGCACGTTTCATCTGTAGACGCGGGCGACCGAACGGGCTCACCGGTGTACCGCACCTCAAGACCATGATTCTCAAGATGCTGCGCCACAGCCGCCCGCCATGTCCGTAGCACCCACTGAGGTGGGCTCCTTGCATTCGCGTACGTGCATTAGCAACCATCACATCAGCTTTCTAATTGTGCTTATGCGTGGTAACAAAGCAGAGAGATCACCAATAAAAAGGCGGCAGCAGCAGCTACTGCTGCAAGAGCAAGACAGGACAGCGAGAGCATGTGACTCCAATTAGAATTCAGATAATAACAATCCCGCGGTAGTGGACAGTGCTTATCTTCTCAGATCATGCTGATGTTGTACATGAGAAATTATAAAGGGGAAGTACAGATTCAGGTGGTGAAACAGTTAAGGAGTACAAGCTCAAGACAGTCAATGATTCAAGGCATGCACTAATGTCCAGATTTCCATACATTCCAGTATGTTGGTATATGTTAATGTATAACCTGTAAATTGTGATCATACGCCATGGGCACTGCTGATGGGATTTCGTCTCCAGAGACTCGATCGTCATCGAAGAGCAAGGTGACAAGGGTGGAAGCTGGACCACATAACATCATGTTGTACTACTATGTATTTAGAGTGATCATTGCATGCATCTTTCATTATTTTTGTAAATAAGAAATTTAATATGACGTCTCCTGTGCAGGTAACAGTTGTTTCACTTGCAAATTAGACATACAATACACTTCATCTCCCAAGCGAGGTAGACGACAATATGATTACGTATGTGTTGGTGTTCGAAAAACACAAGCAACTATTCCCTCCGTAACATAATATAAGATATTTTTAGACATTATTGTAGTGTCAAAACATATCTTGTTATAGAGGGAGTAGAACTCAATCTTGGGATTTCATTGCCCGTTCATATTCTGTCCATATAAAAATGGGACCGAAGGATGCATTACATCTTATATTTGCTTTCTAGCTAAATGTTTATGAACAAGACATGATTTGGCAAGATGTGCATGAGGATTGTAAAGGTATATATTTGCCATGATTGTACTGAACCATTAGAATATTTATGCCCCGTTGCAACGCACGGGCAATTACCTAGTAGTATCTAAAAAAAGTGGTAACATGTTTTTAAAAAAATGATTTTTTTGCAGATATTCATGTTAGTGTCGTAAGCATGCTTAACAATTTTCATGTGAAACAAAGCAGTAGTGTTTCGTTGGTTGGTGAGAGAGCAAATATGGGGTAGCATTTGGTATTCAATTTGTTTTTATTTCTGCACATGCCAAAATGTTTAACCCTTTTGCCTACAACTTTGCAGGTAGCATTTGGATGTGACTATGAAAACAAAATAAAATTGTTAGGATTTTGTTGATATTTAAAAAATCATTTTTCACGCAGGAGCACGTGCTCCCAGGAGCTAAATTGGATTTCCGCTAGGTAATATTTGTTTTTCGCCAGTGGGGCCAGCGAGGGTAGGAAAGCGTTGCAACGCAACTTGTTTTAGACTCGAGCTATCATTTTCCTTACTTCATGCTGTTAGATTATATAGGCATATCTTTATATATAGTAGGCTATAATTTGTAATCATCTCCTGACTTATCTTTATGAAAGACTTCTTGTCCTTCAAGCCTTGTACTCTATATAAACCGCCCGAAAGGCTCAATACAACTTTCATATATTCTGCATCAAACATCTCTCTCCCTTCTAACGTGGTATCAGCCTAACCGATCCAACCCTAGCCGGCCCCCTCGCTACCGTCCCGCGTGCCGCTCCTGGGGCGGTCGGCCTCCATGACCGCTGCCGGGGGCCGCGCCGCCCGTACCTAAGGTTCGTCCGCCGGTCGTGTTGACCGGCTGCCCTAGAGAGTCTTTTTCCCGATCTTTTGATCTGGGTTTTCTCTCTCGCCGGTCGCTTTGATCGGTGTCTATTTTTTTTGGTTTCCGATTTAAGATCGGTTCGCCTCTACTCCAACCTTGTGGCTCTAACACCGGCCGCCTTCAACTGGCACGAGATGCGGCATCTCAGGGACGCTTGAGATCCGCAAGTCCGTCCGCATATTTTTCTACATCGCGTGTCGTCACTCCATCAACATCTTCATCATCCACCGAGAACGACGCGTCAACATCCGAGGCCGGTTGGGCTGCGCACAAGCCGTGGCGGCCGCTCGCGTTCTGCATGGCCGTGTGGGCTGTCTACGCGCCTGTTGTTGCACAACACGTCACGGCGGGGAGCTCCTATTGGACGCGCTTTGCGTCAAAATATCGTCGCCGCGCACAGGGGCGCAGCCTGACTGGGCCGGCCCATAGTGCTGTACCGGTGGTAAGAAAAGAAAGCAAAAAGGAGGAAGTGAAACGCCGGTCGCTTTGATCGGTGTCTATTTTTTTGGTTTTCCGATTTAAGATCGGTTCGCCTCTACTCCAACCTTGTGGCTCTAACACCGGCCGCCTTCAACTGGCACGAGATGCGGCATCTCAGGGACGCTTGAGATTCGCAAGTCCGTCTGCATATTTTTCTCCATCGGGTGTCGTCACTCCATCAACATCTTCATCATCCACCAAGAACGACGCGTCAACATCCGTGGCCGGTTGGGTTGCGCACAAGCCGTGGCGGCCGCTCGCGTTCTGCATTGCCGTGTGGGCTGTCTACGCGCCTGTTGTTGCACAACACGTCACGGCGGGGAGCTCCTATTGGACACGCTTTGCGTCAAAATATCGTCGCCGCGCACAGGGGCGCAGCCTGACTGGGCCGGCCCATAGTGCTGTACCGGTGGTAAGAAAAGAAAGCAAAAAGGAGGAAGTGAAACGCGATGGAAACTCGAACCTGCGACCTACAGATTCGAAGCGCATCCACTCCACCTGACTAGCATTCCTTGTACTAGCATACAAACGCTCACTTATAATAACTTAGTACAACCGTACAACCAGAATTACACACTGTAGTGAACATCTTAAAAGAAATTGTAGATTTTTTCTGAAAGTGTATATTTTCAAAAAGTGCGACCATTTTTTTCATTTCTAAACATACTTTGTACACAGGAACATATTCTGTACAAAAAAAGTGTATATTTTTTGTACACAATGTTCTGAATCTTGAAGACAAATTTGAAGCAAAACATTTTTTGAATCTTCAGAACAAATTTAGAAATGGAGAACAAATTTGGAAGCGCGAACAATTTTTAAAGCACGAAATTTTTTTGAATCTTGAGAACGAATTTTGAAAACTCCCGAACAAATTTGGAAGCGCTAACAATTTTTTAAAGCACAAACATTTTTTTAAACTCGAGAATTTTTTTTGAAATAGAGAACAATTTTGAAAAATCCCGAACAAATTTGGAAGCATGAATTTGTTTTGGAAAATGTGAACAAAATTGGAAGTCCGAACAATTTTTTAAAGCACGAACATTTTTTGAATCTTGAAAACATATTTTGAAACGGAGAAATATTTAAAAATCCCGAACAAATTTGGAAGCGCGAACATTTTTTGAATATGTGAACAAAAAATTGAAATTCAGTACATTTTCTGAATTTTAGAAGTTTTGTACTTTTTTGTGTAACGAGAACAAATTTTGAATTTTGAGAACATTTTTTGGAAACACGAACAAAATTTAAATTTTTGATTTTTTTAAAGGAAGAGAAGAAAAGGAAAGGAAATAAAAAAGAAAATCATAAACATTTTGTAAAACCAAGAACATATTCTGAAAAAAAGTAAACTTGAAAAAGAAAGTGAAACAAGAAACAAAAAATGAAAAAGAAACAGAAACGAAAAAAAGAGAAATAAAAAAACAATAGAAAGCCGAAAAAGAACCAGATAAAAACGATACAGGAAAAAACCCGGTTCAAGGAACCTTCTGAAAGGTTCCCAAAACCGGTTTGGACGCATTATGTGTGGGCCGGCCCATTTCTGTCGCTCGCTGCGCTGCCCCCGTGCGATTGCTCGACAGTTTGCCGCAGCGAGCGGTGAATAGGATTTTCCGTCACGGCGTGCAGGAGTTGACTACTTGCACGTCCCGTATGGGTGTGCTTGCATTCCTGCTCGTGTCCATGCAAGAGAAACACTCTTGTCCTGCCGCGCTTGTCCAGCCGCGCGATGCACCGTCACCGGTACCTCGTCGAGCTCATCCGCGTCTTCTTAGTCTGGTTTTCCACGTTCTGTCTGATCAACCATATGCGTGTAAGTCCACTGGATCGTCTGAAGACCGTCACCGATCGAGCATCGGGCTGCCGCTGCATCGTCCTGTTGGACCGCAGCACCACCGTCCCGTGGTTCATCACTCGGTTGCAACGACCCACGTCATCGCTGCGTCATCCATTCGAGCCGTAGTGTCACGGCCCACGGTCCACCATCGTCCCGAGACCGTCTGTTTCAGACCGTTCGGTGGCTACACCGACCCTCGTGCCGCCACTGCGTCGCCCCGTCAGGCCGTAGCGAGCGTGGCACGCGGTCCACGCCGCCGTCTTGAGCCGTCCCCGCGGTTGCACCGACCCAGGTTCCGTTGCTGCGCCGCCCCTTCGGGCCATCGCGCCGCGGCCCGCGTTCACCGCCGCCGCCCGAGGTCTTCCCGCCGGCGCTGCATCGCCCCTTCGGGCCGTAGCGCCGCGGCCCGCGGTCCACTTCGCCATCACCGCGCGTCGACCTCCCGTGGTATGCGCCACGCCGTCTCCCTCGGCGCGGGAACGCCACCGTCCGCGTCGGTCTTCGTCACGCTGTCGGGTTCCTCGCCCACTTCGAGCATAGCCGCCGCGCTCCTAACCTAGACGCCACCGCCTCTCTGCTTCGGCCATCGCCGCCGCCCGTCCACCTCCTTCGTCTTCATCCAGCACCAGCTCGTCACAAGCGTCACCATCATCTACCCTGACTACTTCGTCTACTCCGATCATCATTGGTGACATCGGCCCCCATGCCGATTAGCGCCACAACCGTCGTTGAGTCTTGTTCTCTGCTGGCCCTCGACTCCTCGACATGGCGTACAGCTCGTGTAGGTCTCTCGTCTACGCATGCCCGGTGCTGGCAACACCGATGCGTGCCTTCGTCCACGACGTGTCCCCGGACCTGGCAAGCCTGGTGCGACGCTTCGTCAACTTCGACTTCGTCCATCTACGCATGCCCGGTGCCGGCAACACCGATGCGTGCCTTCGTCCATGATGTGTTCCCGGGCTTGGCAAACCCGGCGCAACGCGTCGTCAACACCATTCACCTTCATGGTGCACCATTTCTTCGACACCACTGCGCCCATGACTAACTCGGCGCCTCCGGCTCCACGGTGACTCCCTCGACACCGGCTACCCCGACTCGACATCGACCACGGCATCCTTCGCATGGCTACCTCGACCACGGCTACACCACCCTATGCTCTCGGCTACATCGACATCGGCACAAAAGGCTATCATCCGCTTGAGCAACTCGTCGGCTTCCTCTATAGTCAACGCGTCCAGGACGCGATACTGTCCACGACGCTCCCGCTACGACTGCAGGGGGATGTCAGTCCGTCGGCTGCTGTTCTCTCCAGCCTGACTTTCCGCGACGCTCCTGTTGTTCGCAACGCTACCGCTACGACTGCGGGGGGATGTTAGAGTATATAGGCATATCTTTGTATATGGTAGACTATGATTTGTAATCATCTCCTGCCTTATCTCTAGGAGAGGCTTCTTGCCCTCCAAGCCTTGTACTCTATCTAAACCGTCCGAGAGGCTCAATATAGCATCCATTGTCGTGGAATTGTCACGGCTGATGTCCTAGTGGAAGGACTTAGTTGTGGAACCATGGCGACAAGGTTAGATTAAAGGGGTTAAATGGGACAAAGGACACGAGGAGTTTATACTGGTTCGGCCCCTTGCGGTGAAGTAAAAGCCTAATCCAGTTTGAGGTGGTATTGCTAGGGTTTCGATTACCAGGGAGCGAATATTCTTAGCCTGGCTTTCGATCTGTTGTTTCTTGCCCTAAGCCACTGCCAGGTCGTCCCCTTATATTCACGGGTTGACGCCCCGCGGTTTACAGAGTCCCAGCCGGCTCATACAAACGTGTCCGGCTCGGTAACTTATCTTACATGCCTTACAACACAAGTCACATATACATGGCGGTTTATACTCACGGGCGTAAAGCTGCCTTTAGGTTTTTGGCCCTTGAACGACCTATTACATGAACCGCCATCTTCAAGATATTCACGGGCTTGGTTTATGAACCGCCCTTGGGATAACCCGGCCCCTCCTGGGCGGGTCATATCCAATAGTCATATCCCCAAAATTAGGCCCCAGGTTGATTTGAACTTGTTCATGTCAATCTTCAACACTTAGAGAAAATCCTTCTTCATCTTCTTGTGAGATATTGCAACCCGCCATGACGTCACCTCCTGAAATTGCGGTAACCTGCCATGATGTCACATGTTATTAATATTACATATGACCCAAATCTTAATAAATCTTCTCTTTTAATGAACCTCCGAAAATCGAGGCGCTCGTGCCGTCACATATCCATTTCCTTATCTCCTCGATTCCCGCGCCTGCCACTTATCCTTCCAGTCCTATAAATAGGGCCACGGGTCCTCTTTCCATTCTCCCCCTTTGCCTTCTCATCTTCATCTTCTTCCTCGCAACGCTCCAGCGCGCCCGAGCTCCGCCGCCGTCGACCTTCGTCCACTGCTTCAACTCCGGCTGCTGCATCACCCTGGACGGACCAGAACATAGCGGCGCTCCTCCACTGTTCATCAGCGTCGTTAAGCATTCATTTTTCCTTTTAACAGATCTGCCATAGGGTTTCCCTGTTCGTCAGCGTTCATCACCGTTCCTCCTTCCCTTTCCTAGATAGCATAGTTTTGATCTGAAAACGACACAAATCTTGTGCGGTAGCAGTTTTAGCACTTATTTTTTTATATCAGAATATATCCTCATTGCAACGTCTGGCAGCCCCACTTCTCTGCTGCCGCCACCTTAGGTTTAGATTTTATTTCATTTTTTGAACTGTCGCAGATCCAATCTTATAGCTCTAATCTGTGAAACTTGTTTGTCCCAACACTTAGTAAAATTCACTCCTGTCAGATCTTAAATACCAGTGCTTGTCATGGCGGCTTAAATCACCGGCTTATAGTTACCCATATATCATTAGGCCCCATTTAAGCCTCCATTCTGAATATATACTGTAGCTTTTACTTTCGGCTTAATGAATCAATTTGAAGTGGCAAAATTTTTCTTTCCTTTAGGCTTCTTCACAATGCCACCAAAGACAGTCACTTCATGTAACTGGGTTCCCTCCATTGTCACTGAAAACACGCTCAGAGATTTTGTCAAAGTCGGCTTTTTACCAGCAAAGAATGTCATGCATTACCGCGCCCCTAATCCAGGCGAAGAAAGACCTCAGCCAAAGGATGACGAAGTCATTGTTTTTACTGATCACATGAATCGTGGCTTCTCACCGCCCGGTTCTAAATTTTTCCAAGACGTTCTCACTTCTTTCAACTCCATCCCCAAGACATCGGACCCAATTCCGTGTCAAACATCTGCAACTTTCAAGTCTTCTACGAAGTATACCTTCAAGAGGAGCCCAATGTCGAACTCTTTAGGGATTTTTTTTATTTAAACCGCCAAAACAAGTTTACGAACGGACCCAGCTTGGAACTTGGCAGAATCTTAATTCAACGAAGAAGAGATGCCATCTTCCCTTATGCTTGCTTGCCGAGTCACCCCAAGGATTGGAATCAGACGTGGTTTTACTGCAAGGATACCTCTCCGGCTGATGAGAATCCATTGGCAGGTTATCGTGTTGAACGTCTTGACCCAAAGCACAATCTTCCTGAAAAGCTTACCGCTGTTGAACGTAAAAAGCTTGCCCCCACTATCGCGAAGGTCAAGGCTCTCCTGGGAAACGGGTTAACTGGCATTGATTTGGTTTGGTGTTGGGTTTCTTGGCGAATCATACCTTTGAGCCGCCGACCCGGCTTAATGTGTACCTACACAGGCGGTACAAAATATCCACTGCGCCACAGCTCCGTGTGTTTGACTAACAAAGCAATCAATGAAATGACAAACACCCTTCTGAATGAAGATTCGGAAGACTGCAGTAAAGTAGGTTTGAGCCCTTTCTGCAAACTTAACCCGCCGCCGGATGTGAGTCTCCAAATTACTTACTTCTACCTCATCATTCATATATTTTTTATTAACTCAACTTCAACGCTTCCACAGGCTGATTCTGATTTTCGGAAAAAGCAATATGATCATGAAGCTGCCAAAAAGGCCAGGGCTACCAAGAAAGCCGCCAAGAAAACCACTAAGAAGACAAAGAAGAAACCAAGTGCTTCTGATATGTTTGAACTAAATGACAGTTCCGAGTCGGAGGTAGCCCTTGACTCCCTTGGCTCCTTTTTCATTTATCTTATTGACACTGATTGTTATCAGGATGACACGGGGGCCAGCCAGGCAGTTGAAGAAGAGGTAACTATCATTTCCTCCGGCTCAGCACCTTTGGAAGACAGAACATTCGACGAGTAACCCGGAAAGTAAGGTTTTCACACCCCTTAGCTCATTTGGATCCTCACTTTCATTTGAAGCAATAGCAACACAAGAACCGGCGACAGACTCGGAACAGCGGAGGTGAAGAATTGTCCTCCGGCTTGCCAAACACTCCAGTTCGACAGAAACGTCAAAACGAGGTCCTTCCGAACTTAAAATCCTTTTACCCGCTGGCGGGTCTTATTTACCAGCCACTTAATTCTTACGATTCAAACTACCAGGAGGTTTCTCGCTCTTCCTCCGGCGACTCATCGCAAACCCAATTGCCGGCTTTCAAGACTGCCCCTGGGTAATAACAATTTCTTTTTATTTTCTATCTTGTTATGCTTTTACACTTGTACTAACTCATCGTAACCCATGTAGTGGACAAGCCAAGCCTAGCAAAAAGGCCAAGGTGACCTAGCCAGTTGAAGATCCTAAGGTCCATGAATCGGAGCAGCATGTCCCGGCATCAGACATTTCTAAAAAACAACAAGGAGAACTTGTTAATGGTGTCCCACCAGAAATCCCTGACCTCTCCCGTGACCAATCAAAACTCAATCCTTTGAGTACTGAATCATCAAGCCCACTTAAGCCGTCGGAGACTCATGCCGATGACGTTATGATCACTGGCACCGGCTTTACCAAACCGGGCAATCCAACTGTCTTGGCCAGACATTCGGCTAAACAAGAGTTCATTGAAAAGCAGAAAGTGAGATTTGATGTTGCCCACTATTCTCAATTGAGCAGTAGTGAAGTACTCTCTGGCTACCTCAACCAAGTACACTCCAGCCGCGATCTTGAAATCGATATGGTGAAACAGATGCACCAAAAATATGAGGTATGAATTCCTGCTTAAATAAGTTATGTACCCTGCCAGCCCCCAAGTCTATTGGGTATGATAAAATTAAATAGGATGTAGACTTAGAATAACCATGAGCACCTTTAGTAGAACCCTTCCAAGGCTGGCTTTCACTATTGAAGTTAAACCGGATTAAACAATGAACATTGCATCCGTAGTCCCCAAGGGCCGGTTTAATCAGCATGAATGAGCCGGTCCTATTCTCTGTTGTTTATAAAGGAGGGCTTAGCTGTAAACCTCCATGAACCGGCCGTGATTGTTTACAATACAACCGGGTTATCATAAAGGAGTAAGGAGACGCAAGCGATATGCATTAGCCCCCAAGTGCCAAGTACTCTTGCGTGCAAAGTGCTTGGAACTTATTTATATGAACCGTTGTATGAAGAATGTTTCGGCAGGCATTAGCCCCCAAGTGCCAAGTACTCTTGCTTGCAAAGTTCTTGGGACTTATATTCCTGTAACCTGGATATAAATGTGTTTACAACTCTATGCTTGTACAGGACACCACTACTGAACTTCAATTGCAATTGGCTGATGCAAAGACCCAACTGGAGAACCAGGAGTCGGAGACCCGGAAAGCTGAGTCAAAATTCCAATTTAGCGTGGCTGAAGCAGAAAAGTTGAAGACCAGTTTTGAGGTGGAAAGAGACGCTTGGGCTGAAGAAAAGACTGCTTTGACTCAGCAAGCTGAAAAAGCTGAGGTGGCACTTCAAGAGGCGACTACTGAGCTCACCGGTTTAAAGCACCGTGTATCCTAGATGGTTTCTGCTATCTTTGGTGAGTCGCCTTGCTAGTCATAAAAATGAATCTTTTCCTTGATAGTATAAACTGCCTCTAACCAATTTATAACTTATTCAGGTTCCAGGAGCAACAATCTTAACCAAGATATGCTTGTGAAGCTCAAGGCTGTTTACACATTCGGTGATGAACGACACCTATGGGATCACAAAGAATCCCTACCTAACGGTTGCGGGGCGTGGGGTCGTGAGAAGAGCGGATCCAAAGGTAGGCACACGGTTCGTTTTATCCAGGTTCGGGCCGCGAGGATGCGTAAAACCTACTCCTGCTTTGGGTGGATTGGTATACTGTTGTTCTTGAGCTAGCTAATGGGGCGTGGAGGAGCTCCAAAAAGCCGAATCCCCTTCCTGGTCGCTTCGGGCCTCCTTTATAGGAAAGGGTTGCCACAGTCACCAGGAGGTGGAAAGGGACAGTGATGTGAGGGTTATCCCTCGCATTCATGACAAGGGGCGCATTAATGCCGTCTTGCCCAGGTGTCATTGCTTTATCGGGACGGGTGAAGAGCCCTGTCTCGTCGTCGCCACCGCCCTCTTGTTGTCGACACACGCCCTGGCCAGCGCGCCCGCGATGCCATGTAGGCAGGCAGGCAGCTGAGGTGGCGCAGTGGTGGGTTTCCACGAAGATCTGTATGCCGCCACGCAGGTGCCCAGCTGGTTGGGTCGGCAGCTGCCTGCGAACGGCGGTGGAGGTTTGACTGGCGTGGGCCAGATGGTGGCCCTACGGGTGTTCTCGGCAAGGGCCTTGCCGGGGCCCCGGCAAGGGTCTTGCCGTGGCGCCTGCTGTCATCCCCGGCAAGGCTCTTGCCGGGGGCCTTGTGGTCTTCCTTGGCTGGGATCCTACCAAGGATCATCATCTTCTAAAGGGTGTATCTGATCTTGAATGCCTTCACAAAGATCTGCATGCCACCGCGGGGATGTCTCCCGAATCCTTTGCCCCAAGGGGGCAGTGGACTCAAGGGTGACTCACTCCGTAGGCGTGGGGCGAGCTGCCACGGCAAGGGTCTTGCCGGGTCTGCTAAAACCGCCTCCGGGCAAGGATCTTGCCGGGGGGGGTCCGCTTCGTCCCCTTTGCTCTTTGTGGTCTTGGTCTTGGCGTCGTCCTGCTTCTCCTGAGCTTCGGCCTTACCTTGGCTCACCTCCCTTTCCTTGCTCAGTGTGGTGGTGCCCGTGGCTCAGACTGCCCGTGCACAGTTATAGGGGTACAAAAAGTGTACCCCTCTTTTTGTACACTGACAGGAGCCCCCGGGCCTGGGCCACACGTAAGCGCAATTGCGTCGTTGGGCTAGGCTCAAAAACGGTGCGCGGGCAGGTGGGGCAGTTTTTACCGCGGTAATATTCTTCACGCACTGCGCTTCCCATGCTTCCCGCGCGTGGCGCGGCGTGGGGAGGCGTGTGTGACGTGGGCGGCATGTGTGGGGTTGCTTTCCGCGGGGATGCGTCACATCTCAGTTAATGTGAAAGGAGGCGGCCCGCGTTTCCCCCCCCCCCATAAGAAGGAATAACCGTGGGTGCGCTGCTCACTTTCTCCTCTTCCCTTGTGCCTTTTCCAATCTCAGAGCTGCCGTTTCCTCTCTTCCTTCCTTCCGAAGCTTCCGCCGTCGCCCGCCGTCGTCGCTTCGCCATCCCCTTCCTCAGCCCTCTGAACTTCTTGGTCGCCATGGCTCCCAAATTCCCCAAGGGCAAAGGGGTGGCTAAGGGCGCCGGGGCGGTGGAGCCGCCGACGAGCGCGCTGTCGGGGAACCGGACGAAGTCCGCCTTCTTCTTCCCCTCGACGGTTGATGTTCAAGAGCTCCGGGCCTCCTTCAAGCCCCTATGGGGAGTGAAGACGGGGGGAGAGGATTCGGGACACCCGGCGACGTGCGTCATTCCTGCCGCTTGCGCTGCCCCTGCCCCAAATCGGTACCCCTTCTTCATTGATTACTTCTCTTGCAGGTTATGCCCTCTGAGGGAGTCCTGGATTAGAGGGTGTTCGGGTAGCCGGACTATACCTTCAGCCGGACTCCAGGACTATGAAGATACAAGATTGAAGACTTCGTCCCGTGTCCAGATGAGACTTTCCTTGGCGTGGAAGGCAAGCTTGGCGATGCGGATATTCAAGATCTCCTACCATTGTAACCGACTTTGTGTAACCCTAACCCTCTCCGGTGTCTATATAAACCGGAGGGTTTTAGTCCGTAGGACAACTTTGTCATATAACAATCATACCATAGGCTAGCTTTTAGGGTTTAGCCTCCTTGATCTCGTGGTAGATCTACTCTTGTACTACCCATATCATCAATATTAATCAAGCCGGCCGTAGGGTTTTACCTCCATCAAGAGGGCCCGAACCTGGGTAAAACATCGTGTTCCTTGCCTCCTGTTACCATCCGGCCCAGACGCACAGTTCGGGAGCCCCTACCCGAGATCCGCCGGTTTTGACACCGACATTGGTGCTTTCATTGAGAGTTCCTCTGTGTCGTCGCTTTTAGGCCCGATGGCTCCTTCGATCATCAACAACGATGCAGTCCAGGGTGAGACTTTCCTCCCCGGACAAATCTTCATCTTCGGCGGCTTCGCAGTGCGGGCCAAGTCGCTTGGCCACCTTGAGCAGATCGAAAGCTACGCCCCTGGCCATCAGGTCAGGTTTGGAAGCCTAAACTACACGGCTGACATCCGCGGGGACTTGATCTTCGACGGATTCAAGACACACCCAAGCGCGCCACACTGTCTCGATGGGCATGATATAGCTCTGCCGCCGAACAGCGCCTTGGAGGCCGTACACGCATCGGTTCCGACCATTGATTCGGAGCCTACTGCGCCGATCGAGGATCAGCGGTTGGACGTTGCCTTAGGGGCTGCGATCTCAGAGGCAATCGAGCCGAACTCCATCCCCGCACTCCGCATGGCCCGTGACTCCAAGGAGTCGGATTCCTTTCTGAACTCCGAGCCCCCCGCGCCCCTGCCGATCGAATTTGATTGGGCGCCGATAATGGAGTTCACCGCCGCAGACATCTTTCAGCACTCGCCCTTGGCGACATCCTGAATTCGCTGAAGTCTCTCTCTTTATCAGGAGAGCCCTGGCCGGACTACGGTCAGCAAGGATGGGATTCGGATGATGAAGAAATTCAAAACCCACCCACCACCCACTTCGTAGCCACTGTCGACGACTTAACCGACATGCTCGACTTCGACTCCGAAGCCATCGACGGTATGGACGACGATGCAGGAGACAACCAAGAACCAAACGCCTATAGGGCATTGGGCAGCCACCTCATCTCACGATGTGTACATGGTGGATACCCCTAAAGGAAGCAACAACGAGGAAAACGGGGATGGAATGAGGGATCGATCTCTCGAAAAACAATCAAAGCGTCGGCGTAAACGCCGACCCAAGCCCCGCCTCGATAAAGACCCAGCCATAGAGCGGGATGAGCCGGTAGACGACGAGCATGCGATAGAGCAACCGTCCCAACAGGACAACCCGGATAGAGAAACCGAACATCCCTCCCCAGGCGAAAATGGCATTCCGGACGACCCTACGCCGGACAAGCCCACGAAACAGAAGAACCTCCACAAACGGCTCGTCGCAACAGACCACAGACACAGATAGACGAGTCCGGCACAAAAGTATCGTTGATAAAGGCTTAGTGGCCATATACCCCTGCACTAGGGGCTTCACACGTATAAAATAAGAGACAATAAAGCTCAATTTTTCATATTTTACTTTACACTTTGTTTATTTCATATAACTTTTGTTCGGCACGCCCCTTTTTCAACTTAGTTGCTCTCTTTTTACAGATGAACGTCGTGTTGCGCCCGTCCAGGATACGGCACAACGGAAACACAGGCGCAGACGTGCAGTAGGGACCCGCTCCAAGGATTCTTTTCAGATTAAGACCCTGCGTAAACCTTTTTTACTGTCTCTTGTTGATACAAATCCCCTGGTTCTATGACCAAGGAGGAGGCTGGCGTCTTGGCATGTGGCCACATCAGAATTCTTGCGCGTACCTGGACACTAGGGGCTTATACCTCAAAGCGTTACCTCGCCCGCTCTCATAAAGACCGAATACCTTAGGGAGTGTTCGGCGTCGCGAGTTTGGCCTTATATGCATCAGCTCCGAGTCATGATTTTGGTCAAATGTTGGGTTGCCCGGCTCCTATGTTCGGCCGCCTTACATTCCGCTCTATCGGCTAAGGCGGCACCAGGAGAACTACTGCGATTGTGCCCTGGTTCGGCCAGGCGAGCACCTCAGTAGAGAAAGCCGAAAACCGACTGTCATGGTATGGCGTGAGACTGGTCAACCACTCGATGACTCTCCGGAATCTATAGGATTCCTCCGCATTAACGAAGGGCCGTTTCCCGGCCAAGCACATACGCACCCCGAATTCGGGCGAGCGCAGTCGCCACCAGGGGCTACCTAAATAGTCCCATTGTCAAGCTCCTATGGCTAAGTGAAAGTGTTAAAGCATTATAGTCCGGTTGCCTAGCCCGCTGTGCTATCACCTCCTTTGTAGGACCAAGACGTTGGATTAAGTGTGAAAATGCGCCTTCTGCGAGCACCCCCGCACTATGTGCGTGGGGGCTGAAGCCAACGACTGCAATCTTTCAGATTTTGTATATATATATCTTAAAACGGCCGCACATGAGGTGTTCCAAATACTTGAAGGCACAAGTATAAAAGGCTACTACAATTCATCAAAATATTGCTTTATAATTACATATGCTATCAGAACATAGCATCCTTCGAGCACTGCGTCTCTATTACACGAGCGCCTTCAAGGACTTCCTGAAAATAGTGCTCGAAGGGTACTCGGCTTTTGTACGAATCTCGGGATGCAACAACGGTGGTCTCCATCTCTGCCCAGTATGTCTTGACACGGGCAAGAGCCATCCGTGCGCCCTCTATGCATGCTGACCTCTTCATCGCATTGATACGTGGCACCGCGTCAAGGAATTGCTGCACCAAGCTGAAATAACTCTTCGGCTCCGATCTCCCCGGCCACAGATGACCCATGACGTACTTCATGGCGAGTCCGGACAATCTCTTCAGTTCGGCCCATTGAGCCAGATGATCGTCCACTGCCAGTGGACGCTCTTGATTCTGGAACTGCGACCAGAAAAGCCTTTCCACTTCGCGATCTTCATGATCTCGAAAGTATTCGGTCGCATCAGCAGCACTCGCTGCCAAATCCAGATAGGTGTCCTCCGCACTCCACATCTGGTCCAACGGAGCAAACTTCAGATCGCAAAACTTCCTCCGCAGCATAAAGGGCTTTCCAGCCGCAATCTGTCCGGCCTGACACAGCTCCTCCTTCGCAGCCCTCATCGCAGAGCGAGCGTCCTTGGCATCAGCAACGGCCTTCTCTAAGTCCGTCTGTATCGCCCGGTCTTCTTTCTCAATAAACTTGCAATGGTCAGCAACACTTTTTAACTTCACGGCCATCACGGCCATCTCCTTCTTGCTTCGGCAGTGAGCAGCCTGTTCGGCTCTCAGCTCTTCAAGGGCCTTCTCGGCAGCCGCATCACTTTTCCTGGCTTGTTCCTTAGCTCGGGCAAGTTCCGCCCGAAGACTCTCCAGGGCGGCTGCACCATCCGCGTCAAGCACACACATTGTAAGATACTGGCATAAAGCTCCTCTTACCAGATGCCGCCCGAGGAATTGCATACCTTGAGCCTCATCAAGCCGCTCGTTGACGAGCGTGATGTCGGCATCTGCCACGTCAAGTTGCCGCTTTAGTTCGGCAAAATCATCAGTTCGGCTCGATTCCGGACACTTCGCCACCTGTATACAAAGGCGACATTTTAGACCTGGGATTATGATCCTCTGCGCGCCGTCAATTTTGACAACGCACGGAGTCTCAGGGGCTACTATCTACACAGGGCGCATCTTGTTTATGCGCAACTGACAAAGAAGTACATTATCAAACGTACCTCAAAACCCGTCAGCAAACTTCTGACGGCCTCATGCAATCCACTTTCTGCGGACGAAATCCTTCCAATCACCGTACCCATCAATGCACGGTGCTCCTCTGAGATAGAAGCTCGCCCCAGCAGAATCATCAGCTCCTCCGACCGCGCATCGGACGGTGCCGAACTCGTCCTATGACCTCCATCGAAGGCCGGACGCGGAGAACCTTGGGGGGACATATGGCTACCTTCCACCCCTGCCGGATGCGGAGAAACCCTCCGCGACGACACCTCAGGGTCGCCCGCCTCGCCAGGCGGTATGGCAGGGGGAGGCGTTCCACTCTCCATCATCTCCGAAAGAAGATCCCCCGAAGACGAGCTCTGCTGAGAAGGGCTGAGGTCCGAGCTACAAAGTAAAATTTCGGTTAATCTTCTCAGATAAAAAGCAAGGATTTCTCTCATCCCTCTAAAGGAAAATCTTTCTCTACTTACGGCTCGCTGGAGGGCTGATCCCTTTGAGGGCGTAGTTCGGCCGAGGATCTCCCCGGCGTCGGACCCTCTGACGAGGACTTTTCCCCCCGCTTTGAGGCCATGGTCTTCGGGTCGTCAGAGGCGGCCCTCTTCTTCCCCTTAGGAGAGGAATTGTCGGTTCTTCCCTTCGGAGCAGCCTCCTTCGAGGAGGCCATAGTTTCCTTGTCCTCCCCCTCACTTCCCTCCAAAGGCACGATCTACAACATCCTGACTAGCACGGGATCCGGCCTGGTCTCAGGAAGGGGAGCCGGACACCTGATCAGCTTTGCCTTCGCTATCCACTCCTGTTTAAAAGGACAGCTCTTTTAGGGGCGAATTCATGACAATTTTACGGATGGCGAGTCCGGGCACAAGGTTACTTACTTGAGTGTCCGGGCGATTGCAGCTTAAACCTGCGTCCTCGGTCAAATCCGGACACATTGCTTGTGATCCGAAGAACATTTTATACATCTCCACGGGCGTTGCGCCCATAAAATGCTGGAGAGCTCCTGGTCCCTCCGGATTAAACTCCCATAGATGAAGGGAGCGACGTTTGCCGGGCAGCGTTCGGCGAATCAGCATGACCTGCATCACCTTGACTAGGTTGAGGTCTCTTTCTAAGAGATCCCTAATGCGGCCCTGCAACAAGGGCACGTCTTTGGATAACCCCCAATCTAATCCTTTGTTGACCCATGACACTAGTCGTGGTGGGGGACCCGAGCGAAAGGCAGGAGGCGCCACCCACTTGGCGCTCCTGGGAGCGGTGATATAGAACCACTCTCATTGCCACAAGCCAAGCTCCACTTGAAAGGAGCCCTCGGGCCATGGAGCATCGGCATTCTTACTTATGACAGTGCCTCCGCACTCTGCGTGCCGTCCCTCGATCATCTTCGGCTCCACTCCAAAAGTCTTGAGCCATAATCCGAAGTGAGGAGTAACACGGAGGAACGCTTCGCACACAACGATGAATGAGGAAATGTGGAGGATGGACTCCGGAGCTAAGTCATGAAATTCCAGCCCATAATAGAACATCAGCCCCCTCACGAAGGGATCCATCGGGAAGCCTAACCCCAGAAGGAAGTGAGACATGAACACTACGCTCTCACCGGGCTGGGGACTGGGAATAGCCTGCCTTGAGCGGGCAACCTATGCAAAATTTTGGCGGTCAAGAACTTAGCCTCTCTCAACTTTAGCACATCCTCCTCCGTGACGGAGGAGGGCATCCATCGGCCTTGAAGGTTGGAACCGGACATTGTCGAAGGTCTGAAGCGCCTGGAATCTGGAGCCTAGGGTGTTGGAACTCGAGGCGACGGGCGAACTTGTTTTGAGATTGGAGAAAAGGAGTAAGGCCTTGGTCTCTTTATAAGAGGTTGAATACTAGGAGCCCTCCCCGTAACCGTTTGGGACTCGCCTTTAATCGAGAAGACATGCTAACGGGTACGATTGGGTTACCCACGTCCGTATTGATGAGAATCCCGTAAATAAAGGGGACACGATCTCTGCTTTGACAAGACGTGCCAAGGAAACCGCCTCGCAAAACACGCTGAGGTGGAAAAGTGAAAACGATTCGAATAAAGGCTTGGCCATAGTGTGATGTCACGCTGCGGAATACGTCAGCGGATTAGATTTGTGTTAATATTATTCTCTCTGTGGCAATACGTGGAAACTTATTTTGCAGAGCCGGACACTACTCTTGGTGTTTACAAACTTTTATGAAGAATTTGGAGGAGGAACCCGCCTTGCAATGCCGAAGACAATCTACGCGCCGGACTCGTCGTCATTGAAGCCTGGTTCAGGGGCTACTGAGGGAGTCCTGGATTAGAGGGTGTTCAGGTAGCCAGACTATACCTTCAGCCGGACTCCAGGACTGTGAAGATACAAGATTGAAGACTTTGTCCCGTGTCCGGATGGGACTTTCCTTGGCGTGGAAGGCAAGCTTGGCGATGCGGATATTCAAGATCTCCTACCATTGTAACCGACTTTGTGTAACCCTAACCCTCTCCGGTGTCTATATAAACCGGAGGGTTTTAGTCCGTAGGACAACTTTGTCATACAACAATCATACCATAGGCTAGCTTTTAGGGTTTAGCCTCCTTGATCTCATGGTAGATCTACTCTTGTACTACCTATATCATCAATATTAATCAAGAAGGACGTAGGGTTTTACCTCCATCAAGAGGGCCCGGACCTAGGTAAAACATCGTGTTCCTTGCCTCCTGTTACCATCCGGCCTAGACGCGCAGTTCGGGACCCCCTACCCGAGATCCGCCAGTTTTGACACCGGCACCCTCCTTTCTCCAATTTCTTCTGCGATGTTATGCGCACCTTCGGCTTTCGCCTCTTGGATTTTACTCTGAATGTGGTGGCGTGCATGGCTTTCTTCGCGCATCTTTGCGAAGGCTTTGCCGGGGTGCAGCCCAACACGGCGCTCTTCCCCCATTACTTCTTCCCTCGAATCCAGCCGGGAGGAGCCGTCTCCGGTTGTGTCACCTGGATCTCAAGATCCAAGGAGGCGTACCCGGACGGTGCCACGAAGGAGAGGTGGGAGGAATGGCGTGGCCGGTGGTGCTGGATTGAAGATGAAAACCCGCCAGAATTCTGCAAGGTCCGCCGAGTGCCGCCGGTCCGCGGCAGCGATTGGAGCGATGTCGACGTCGCCGATGAGAGGCTCACCGTCGCCACCACCAGGATTCTCCGGCTCACCCAGGCCAGACTCACCCTTGAGATGATCGGGGCGGACTTCATTCGCCGCCGGATCGCCCCGTTGCACTGCAAGGGGAGGCCAGCTTGGCTCTTTACGAACCCGGCTGACATTATGCGACTCCGCCCCGGCCTCGATCACAACTTCACAGTGTTGGCACATGCCCACTTCTGCCAGCGGCTTTTCCAGCTTGATGTGTGTCGCGATGGTGAGGTTGAGCAGACCGGCAAGGCCGCGAGGGCTGCCGCAAAGGTTGGCAAGGCTCTCAAGGGGCCATTTTTCAAGCTGCCAGCGGGGGTGGTCCCGTTGTGCAACAATTCGCGTCGGTCCGAGATCATCGCCATGATGCGGGACTGTAATGCACATGGCCCTGTCCCGAGCTGGAAGGAGCCAAAGGTCGAGGATGTGCAGCAATTCTTCGACACCCTGATCGAGGTGTACGTCAATGCCGACGCCCAGCGGTGGCTTATCATGGACACCACCCAGGCAGAGCTGGACTACATCGCCACTACAGCGAGGGAGGCACAGCTTGCTGTGGAGGCCGGCAGCACTGGAGGCGTGGAGGACAAGGCCGCAACGGCGGTGGAGGAAGAGGAGCTCACCCGGTGGGCGGCGGCCTCCGGGGAGGCCAGCAGCGCCGACACCGGAGCTCCGCTTGTCGAGGACGCGACCGACGAGTCGTCGGAGGAGGAGGAGGACGGCGGCGGGCACTCTACACCAACCAGGGGAAGAGGGCGAGTCCCCGCGGGCTGGCTCCGGCGAGCCGGTCCGGCCCGGCAGGGCTGCGCGGCCTCAATTGACCCTGGAGGGGTCTGGGCGCCACACGAGGGCCACGGCAGCCAAGAGGCTGACGAAGGCCGCTGAGAAGAAGAAGACAACAACCCCTTCCTCATCCGGGCGCGCACAAACCCCGCCGCCTCCTTCGCCTCCTCCGGCAGGCGTCGACTCGGATGATGATGTGGAGCTCCCTTTTGATCTCGGGCCTCTCAGCCCGGAGAGGAAAAGGAAACTGGTGGAAGAGGAGGAGACGGATGACGAGTAAGTTCTCCGTTCCTTACTGTCATTTCCATTTCCTCTTGAATTGGGTCGCTTGTCTTGATCCATTTTTGCTTCCGTAGGGAGACAGAGACATTGGCCCAGAGGGTGAAGAGGGCGAGGACCTCGGCGAGCAGCCAGCCCCCGGCTGGGGCTTCAAAGACACCACTGGTGGTGCTGAGCAGCCCGGACAGCAGCCCCCGGCGCAGCCCCCAGCGTAAGTTCGTCACCCTCTTCTTACTCGACATGTGGTAGGCGCTCGATGCTATGATGCTGACCTTGTCGGGTTTGCAGGAGGGGAGTGGCAGCAAGAGGAGCCACAGAGGGGTTCTCCTAACACACCATCCCCATCGACTACGCCGCCGCGGGGGGCGTCCCCGGCAAGGGCATCAGGCACGGAGCCCACACCCATGGAGGAAGAGGGGAACTTGGGCGCTGGTGGCTCTGCCATGGCACCGAATGCTGGTGGAGAGGGGACTTCTGCTTCACAGCCTGGCACTGGTGAGTCGCCTGTCCTTCGTCTCTGTTTTTCCCTTACTCTTCTTGGCTTCATTACTCCCGTTGCTGTCCAGGCCCTCCTTCAATAGGTATGGAGGACATGGATACCGCTGCTGGGAACATTGCTGAGGAGGCCGCCAAGGATGCTGCTGAGGACACCGCAGCAGGGGCCGCCAAGGCGACCGGCGAGGCTTCTGCCGAGGGCGCCAGCGATGGACCTGCCGGTGAGGCCGGCAAGGCCTCCGCCGAGGAAAAGGTGGTGGGTGACCAGCCTCCCTCCTCAACCTCGGGCCCCGGCAGGTATCTGAAGGTGGGCGACGATCTCTTCGTCCACCTCCCAGGGGCGTCAAGCCGGGCACCCGCCAAAGGGATAGTTTTCGACGGCGAGGTGCTTGCCGCCACCGGGCTCGAGGTGGTTGATGAGCCGGGCGTTGGTGGCGACGGTTCTCTAGAAGAGCAGCTCTTCCGCGCCATGGGGGCCAATTTCCGGAAGCTCCAAGTGCTCTACCGTGCTCGCCTGGACAAGGTCAAGTCCAGGATGACAACGATGGACAACGCGGAGGTGGACTTCAAGGCGCGCGTTGCCGAGACGCGGACCTGGTTCCACCAGGCTCGCGAGGAGCAGAGGGCCTTTCAGGAGAAATTGGCCGAGCGCGATGTGGAGCTCACCATGAGGATGGTCGACATCGAGAAGGCCCAGGAAAAGGCGGCGAACTTGGCTGTCGCGGCCGAGGCTGCCCGGAACCAGCATCAAGCCACCTTGGATTCCCAGGAAGAGGACCTCTCCGCGCGTGAGGCGAAGCTTGCCGCAGTGCTCCGCGGCAAGGATGAGGAGCTCGAGGCCCTTGTCGCGCGGCGGACTCGCGAGCTGGAGTAGAGGCACAAAGAGGCACTCGATGCCCAGGCTCTGGCCCATGCCGGCAAGGTAAGGGAGTTGGAGGTGGCGCAGGACGAGCTGAAGGAGCAGGCCCTCAAGCTGTCTAACGAGAAGAGCACGCTCAACAACGCCTTGGTGGAGGCGCAAGGAGCGGTCATCAGCAAGGCTGGGGAGCTCTCCGAAGCACAAAACTCCGTCAGAGACCTCAAGCTGAAGCTGGAGGATCTCGAGAAGACATTGTCGGAGGGCAGAGCTCGGGAGGAGACCTTGACCAGGAGCCTGGAGGAGGAGAAGCAGCTGCGGGCGAACGAGGCCGCCTCCCACCAGGATTATGTGGCGGGCGAGAACAAATGGATCAGCCATTTGGAGGAGGTCGCCGGCAGGCTCACCTCACAGTTGGCCACCATGGGGATGCCACACGTGAGGTACGCCCCAGAGCGCAGCGGGACCGTCAACACCAAGTTGACCCTGTTCTTCGAGGGCGTCCTCGGAGCCTTGGCTTATCTCCACTCTAACAGGACGGCCACACTGGCCGAGGAGGCCCGGCGACTTTGCCGGAGGGTCATGACCAAGGTCCTCACCAAGACGGCGTACTGGAATCCCGATCTTGACTTCGCAGCTGCGATGAAGAGCTTGCCGAATGGTGCTGACCTCACGGTGCTCAAGGAGCGCATCAAGCCCATCACCGACTGCATCGACGAAATCAAGAGGGTGGAAGGCCAGCACCGGGATTAGGCATCCCGTCTTCTTCACCGCTGCGGGTTCCCGGCAAGACAAATTTTATCTTTAGTTAGAACCGCAGCAATGATGTGATGTAATATAACTTTGAAGTACTCTTAATTTTCATGCATGTTATTTCCCCGTTCAATTCCTCTTTGTATGCGCTCCCTACGCCGATTGGGTAGGCTCGCCGACGCGGAAGCCCCTAGCAGCGTTTTGGGGACGGATCCCCATGGCGAGCCGGGTACGCGTGCTGCCGGACGAGCCACCTTCCCGTTATGAACGCGGCCGCTCGAACTGTCGAGTTTGACTCGAGTCAGAATCGGGGGCGTTGCAGATCACGGAAGGCTACTCTGCCATTCTCGACGCAGCCGCTTGAGCTGTTGAGCAGACTCGAAACAGGGCAAGGGCGTTGTCGATCGTGGTAGAGCCCCCTGGCGTGCAGGCTTCTCATACAAAGTGAATATCTCCGGGGGGATAACCTCAAATAAGAAGGTTAACATAAATAAAGGTTTCATGCAACTTAGCTTATGTTTGCGATCGCTCGAGTGTCGATCTTCTGGCCTCATTTCTTCTTCAAGAGCCACGAAGATGAAGGAGTGCTGAGCTGATTGCTAGAGCCGATTCTCACAACTGCGCCCCCCCCCCTACCTGGCGCGCCAAAGATGTCGGTGATGAACGACACCTATGGGATCACAAGAATCCCTACTACGGTTGCGGGGCACGGGGTCGTGAGAAGAGCGGATCCAACATGTAGCACACGGTTCGTTTATCCAGGTTCGGGCCGCGAGGATGCGTAAAACCCTACTCCTCCTTTGGTGGATTGTATATCTGTGTTCTTGAGCTAGCTATGGGGCGTGAGGAGCTCCAAAAAGCCGAATCCCCTTCCTGGTCGCTTCGGGCCTCCTTTTATAGGAAAGGGGTTGCCACAGTAGCACCAGGAGGTGGAAAGGAAACAGTGATGTGAGGTTATCCCTCGCATTACATGACAAGGCGCATTTAATGCGTCTTGCCCAGGTGTCATTGCTTTATCGGGGACGGGTGAGAGCCCTGTCTCGTCCGTCGCCGCTCCCTCTTGTGTCGACACACGCCCTGGCCAGCAGCGCCCGCGATGCCATGTAGGCAGGCAGGCAGCTGAGGTGGCGCAGTGGTGGGTTTCCACGAAGATCTGTATGCCGCCACGCAGGTGCCTGCCCAGCTGGTTGGGTCGGCAGCTGCCTGCGAACGGCGGTGGAGGTTTGACTGGCGTGGGCCAGATGGTGGCCCTACGGGTGTTCTCGGCAAGGGCCTTGCCGGGGCCCCGGCAAGGGTCTTGCCGTGGCGCCTGCTGTCATCCCCGGCAAGGCTCTTGCCGGGGGCCTTGTGGTCTTCCTTGGCTGGGATCCTACCCAAGGATCATCATCTTCTAAAGGGTGTATCTGATCTTGAATGCCTTCACAAAGATCTGCATGCCACCGCGGGGATGTCTCCCGAATCCTTTGCCCCAAGGGGGCAGTGGACTCAAGGGTGACTCACTCCGTAGGCGTGGGGAGAGCTGCCACGGCAAGGGTCTTGCCGGGTCTGCTAAAACCGCCTCCGGGCAAGGATCTTGCCGGGGGGTCCGCTTCGTCCCCTTTGCTCTTTGTGGTCTTGGTCTTGGCGTCGTCCTGCTTCTCCTGAGCTTCGGCCTTACCTTGGCTCACCTCCCTTGCCTTGCTCAGTGTGGTGGTGCCCGTGGCTCAGACTGCCCGTGCACAGTTATAGGGGTACAAAAAGTGTACCCCTCTTTTTGTACACCGACACACTTGTTGAACAGCTCTACACTGGAGCTCAGCATGCACTTGCCACAATTTCTCCGACTAACCAAGCACCTACTCTCTTGATTGATGTCTTGAAGAAACTCTCTGTTCTGCCTGCTAGGATTGACGAGATGAAGCGATCATCTGCAAGAGTCGGTGCCGTGACAGCTCTGAGCCGGGTCAAAGCATGGGTGCCAGAACTAGAGTCGGCTGATGTAGCCACTGGATACCCAAGCATAAAAGAAGATGGTACCCCGTTTGATCAAAAGGACTTCGCGGCTTGCGTGAGAGAAATACGTCCAATGGTGACTCTGATTGCCAATGACTCGAACATTTCAAAGTACCATCCGGCTTATAACAGGGAGAATCAGAAAGATGCCTACGCCGGCTTATAAAGTGATGGATCTAATCCCTCCAATCCGTAAGCATACTTTTGCCCCTGAAGTTGAGCTGTCTTAACTTATGGATGATGAAGCTGAATTTCAAGCTTTATGTGGCATCGATTGGTCATCACCAAATTTCCAGACGGCGGAAGAGGATGAAGAACCGGAAAAGGATGAGCTAGAAGCCTCAAGTCAGCAAGGTCAAGAAGAGTGAACCGTCGGGCGGTTTAAATATTTGATCCTTTGAAAACACTTGATCTTGTTTGGCTCACGGGGTCATGTAATAGGGTAGTGAAACTTGAATATACTATGCCATCGTGCACGTTTCTGTTTTGTGCAATACTGTTGATCCGCCAGTTTAAGAAACTATCACTTTATTCTTATGATAGCATTGATTTATGCAGATCAGATTGATCGTTGCCCCGCACACAAACAGATCGCAAGTGCCCTGGCGGGTTACCGCCAGGCGGGTCATGATACCCAATTGAAACCACTGGGACGGATAGTCCATAACCAGGGCCGGTTTTAACCACAATGTTTGACATAATTGTTAAAATAAAAAATCATACATGTGGTGTGTACTTAGACTGTCGGCTTGTGAGCTCCATGCTGTGAGAGTTTTTAGAGCTATAACTCTAAACATGAGATTATGATTCTCTGGCGACTTAGAGACTGCCATCCTGGCGGGTTGCAAAAACCCGAAGATGCTTCAAATATGAGACATAAATAGGGCAGCTTGGCCCGATTTGTAAAAACCATATGGCAAGAAAAAAGAGATTATATGAAGAAAAAAAAGAAATCAAAAAATTCGAGGCTTTTGCAGGCCGCCAAGCCAAAGTTTCCTCTTCAATGAAACTAGCCTGATGGCCACTGGAAGGTACGCGCTTTCTGTGAGCCGGCTCTCACATGACCCAATCGACATTTGAACCCAGATAAGTTCAAGTCTTATTTAAAGATAGATTTATCAGGAATACGCGGGGTTGGAGCAGCATCGTGCATCACAGGCCAATTTATCCAAGTTTCAAGGAAGGCGGCTTATGAGCCTGGATCTATCAGGACTATCTGTAAGCCGTCCTCTCACATGACAACTGACGTTTTAACCTTAACAAGCGCAGGATCTTTGGTGAATACACCGTAAAAGATTGATTGTTAAGAGTTCGGCGGGTCAATCAGGATTACCTGATGAAGAAGCAGCTGGTATACAGGTAGGGTGACCCGGAAAGGTTATGTCCACTTTGGTGAATACACCTATGTCTGAACAAGATAACCTGGTCAAGAGGGTAGTAATGCTATGTTCTCTTTGGTGAATACACCTATGTTTGAACAGGAAGCCCCCAAGTGACATATTTATGAGTTGTGGTCGTCGGGTACCTATGTTTGAGTCGTGTTGTGCATCCAACTCTCTTTGGCGCATGTAATTTGGGCTTCAAACCTCTTAAGTGAACATGTAAGACAATTATAAAGACTCAGCTTTGAAGAAGTGAAACGACAGAGGCCCTGAATTATCAGGGATGCCGGCTTTATTATACTGTTTATAATATATACATCATCAAACTATGTACATCATGAGAGCCGGTGGCTCAATTATAGTAGGGCCGAAGATGAGCAATATTCCACGGCCGACGGGTCTCCTCCTCCGATGTGCATGAGTCCTTGTGGTCTCGAACGTCGATAAGATAGTATGACCCATTATGTAGATTCTTGTTGACCACAAAAGGTCCTTCCCAAGGCGGGATAGTTTATGCATATCAGTTTGATCCTGGATAAGCCGGAGCACCAACCCGCCTTCTTGAAAGGTTCTGGTTTTGACCCGGCAGCTGTGATAACGACGTAGGTCTTGTTGATAAATCACTGAACGAGCCGCCGCGAGGTCACGCTCCTCATCCAACAGGTCCAGCGCAT
The DNA here is from genome assembly GCF_003073215.2 of Triticum urartu. Lineage (NCBI taxonomy): Eukaryota > Viridiplantae > Streptophyta > Magnoliopsida > Poales > Poaceae > Triticum > Triticum urartu. The sequence continues at coordinate 678,812,949 of NC_053028.1, forward strand.
CCTGACGTGCCCTTTCATTATCAGCTTCAACATAAGCTGCCACACGGGGCGAATCATGACGGATGTCACTAGGGAGGACCGCCTCTGCTCCATAAACCATGAAGAAAGGTGTGTAGCCCGTGGATCTGTTGGGGTTGTATTGATACTCCATAACACGGAGGGTAACTCCTCCACCCAACAACCCAGCGTTCGTTGCAAAGGAACCATCAGTCAGGGCTTGATGCCACGCAAAATCTCTTGATTAGCTCGTTCTGCTTGACCATTGGATTGGGGGTGAGCCACAGAGGAAACATCAAGTCGAATATGCTCTCGTTGACAAAATTCTTTCATAGCACCTTTAGAAGATTAGTGCCATTATATGTTATAATACTGTGGGGAAAGCCAAAATGGAAGATCACCTTCTTGATGAATTGAACCAACGTTGCTGCATCACACTTGCTAACCGGCTCTGCTTCAACCCATTTAGTAAACTTGTCAACCGCCACAAAAAGCTGGGTCTTATTATCTTTGGACCTCTTGAAAGGCCCAACCATATCGAGCCCCCAGGTTGCAAACGGCCAAGTAATTGGAATCATCCTCAACTCTTGAGCCGGCACATGAGCTCGTCGTGAAAACTTCTGGCAACCATCATATTTGCTGACCAAATCCTCAGCATCAGCATGAGCCATCAACCAATAAAACCCATGACTAAAAGCTTTGGCTACAAGAGATTTAGAGTCGGCATGATGAGCACAATCTCCTTCGTGAATTTCGCGCAGAATCTCACAGCCTTCTTCAAGAGAGACACAACGTTGGAATGCCCCTGTGACACTGCGATGGTGCAACTCCCCATTAACAATCGTCATTGACTTATACCGCCGGGCTATCTGCCTGGCCAAAAGCTCATCCTCAGGTAACTCGCCCCGGGTCATGTAAGCCAAGTACGGGACTGTCCAATCAGGAATGGCATGAAGAGCCGCCACCAATTGTGCTTCCGGGTCAGGAACAGCAAGATCCTCCTCCATAGGTAATTTGACAGAAGGGTTAAGCAGAATATCCAGGAACATATTAGGTGGCACCGGCTTACGCTGAGATCCTAATCGGCTTAATGTGTCAGCCGCTTCATTCTTCCTGCGATCAATATGCTCAACTTGGTAACCCTTGAAGTGACCCGCAATAGCATCAACCTCTCGACGATAAGCCACCATAAGTGGATCCTTAGAATCCCAAGTGCCAGAAACTTGCTGTGCTACCAGGTCTGAGTCGCTGAAGCATCTCACACGGCTTAAGTTCATCTCCTTAGCCATCGGAAGACCGTGGAGCAAGGCCTCATACTCAGCTGCATTGTTAGTACAAGGGAACATTAACTGGAGAACATAAGAAAATTTATCACCTCGTGGGGAAGTCAAGACAACTCCAGCCTCCGAGCCTTCCAACTGCCTGGATCCATCAAAGTGAATAGTCCAATATGTGTTATCCGGCTTTTCCTCAGGCGTCTGCAACTCTGTTGATGCGGAGCATCCTACAGACATCACCATGTCAAGAGTCCATTTGGCGAGTGACACCCGCGACATCCACTTCACATACACAAAGGTGAATCATCTCCTTTACGCGTGTTCACTTGACCCCATCGAGGATGGTATACTACTTGACACTCCTCTCTTGTGCATTTATAGGTATCATCGGAGCACCACGGATGACGAGGAGGAGTGCAAGCGCAAGTGTACGCCTACACCGTCCACGAGAGAAGCTTGGAAGCGATGACGGAAGAAGACGGTGCAAAATTTGCACTACCAAACTGTCCAGTCGCCCAACCAGACTGTCCGGTAAATCCAGAGAGCAGTTTTGGTGTGTGCAGAAATTGCACTACTGGACAGTCCGGTCCCCCAAGCGGACAGTCTGGTAGTACAATTTCTGGATGCCCAAAAGTTTCTGTTTGCACCAGACTGTCCGGTCCCCCGTACCGGACTGTCCGGTAGTGCATCTGCGGGCCGAATTTGGGCAAGGCCCATGTAACTTTACCCTTTCTCCCTCACTTACCCCTTCCTTGACTTGGACCTATATATATCCCTCCTTCTCCTCCATTTTAGGGTTAGCAAAGAATAGACACAAATCATAGAGCTTAGCTCATGTACCTCCCCTTGTGGGATTCCTCTTGAGAGAGAAGACTCCATTGGAGTACAAGACCTCCTCTTGGAGAAGCTCCTTTTGGAGATCAAGCCCTCCTCTTGGAGAAGGATCCCCATCATAGGATCATCAAAACCTCATCTCCTTTGGATTTGGGATGAACTTTACCTTGTATCTTTCCCTTTGTTGTTCTTGTACCTTTGTGGATCTTGTGTGACTGTGAGTCTAGTGGATGTGTGATTGGACTTGTTCTTGAGTGTTTTCTCTCTTGTGTTCATCTTGTTCTTGGGGATTCCCCCTCCAATTCGTGAAAGATCTCCACTTAGGGTTCTACCCTACAACATCTTGGTATCATGAGCCACGTTGATCACGAATTTGGAGTCTCCCCCACCATCCATTTCCGCCCAAAAAATTCAATTCCGTACCTTTTCGACCAGCACTGGACCGTCTGCTCGCATCAGGAGCAAAATCGCTCACAGACCGGACTGTCCGCTCCCAACACCGGACTGTCCGCTCGAATCAGAAGGTTTTCGGATGAAGACCGGACTGTCCGCTACCCCGGACTGGACTGTCCGCTAGTTCAAAAACTGCTTCAGCTGATTTCTTGTTTTGGCCATATCTTCCACATCCGGAGTCTGATTTTGACGTTCTTTAGCTTGTTAAGTAGCTATTGACATCCCCAATCCATCTAGATATGTTCCAATATCATTTGAATCCATCAAAATTTTGATATTTTGACACCTTTGCCTAGGCCCTCCACCATATCATTCGCAAAACCAAGATAGCTTTCCGCAACCTAACCCATTTTGATCCATATAGCATTTGTGGTTGCTTGAGTGGTGACTTGAGTCTCCTAAGATGTTTCGGCTACTTAGGGACGGTTGCTTCTTCGTCAACCACTATCACCACTTCCGCATTGTCAACGCCGGAACCACCATCGCATTCCGCTACCACCATTTGACATTTGACATTTGAGATTTTGAGTTTGCGATTTTTCCGTTTCCTAAGGTGTTTCGGCTAATTAGGAACGGTTCTACATCGAGAACACCGCCACTCATCATCGCCATGAGGTCTTCATCGACATTTACCACTTCACCATTTTGACAACCTAACCATAAGCAAGAGCGGTCACCTCTATATCATCTTGGTATCGTGGAATTCCATTCATTTTACATTCTTTCCATTACATTGTAACCCCTTAGCCCATTTTTGCGTCACTTGCCTATCAAGATTAGCCACTTGAGTATTGCCGGCAACGTTACTTGTGCACATTAGTGATCATCGATCTACACGTTCCAATGCATACATACCATATCCATATCATATTGGTATCATCTTGCTATCATATCATCCCTGGTGTCACACGTTTGTTCCCGCATATACACAATTGCTATCTTGGTTTGTGCATTGTAGCCATATAAAAAAAGAGAATAAGCTTTTAAGCAAAAGAGAAAGAGCAAAGAAGCTTGTAAACAAGAGCCATAGCATCACCACATTTCATATCATAGTACCATATTGATCATCTTGGATCATCGTGTGCTAAACACCGAGGATCATACATAATAGCATACTTGGGATAGAAAATTTATCCATTTTGCATCTTATAGGTTGTGCAAGTGTCGTATCCACCTATTGAGCAATCGTATTAGCGTGTCTCTTGAGTTGTGCAACACGAGCGTTTTCCGTGGATTCCACTTTTTGCTCATTCCTTGGTTGCACGACCCCATTTATCTATCCGTGTGTGTGTTTCCGTGTGCCATTCTTTGCTATTGGTCTACTTGTTTCACTTGCGAATTTGTGAATCTCTTTCAACATTATTGACTCTTGCTAACATTTTGCATTAAATTTTTGTGCCACTATCCTCACCGTGCTACTCCATAAGCTTTACTTGATAGGTGTGAGTGAACAAGTCCGGTACCAATTCCACTATTCTTTCATTTCACATTGAGTTAAACAAGATACATCTCAACTTTGGGAAAAGGTAGCTTGGTATTGTTTATCTCATTTCCTATTCACCTTTGCTCGAGTCTTGTGATGGGTAGGCAAAGCACACCTCCTTCGGTGTACAACAACAACGACGAGTTCGATGCCACGAAAAACATCATCGACGCCAAGATGCAAGCTCAAATGGAGGAGATCAAAGCCCTCATCAAGTCCTACAAGAGGTCTTCCTCATCTTTGAGAAGACGCTCAAGTGCACATGCTTCCGAGCCACCATCTCCGGCAAGGTCACATCGGCATCGACACCATCAACGACAAGTATGTGAAGGTCAAGAGCTCAACACCAACAACCGCTCAACGACTTCACCATCTACCTTGGCATCTTCGCCAAGCGACTTCAAGGCATCTTCGCCTTTGGACATGCGGCATCTTCGCCAATAAGAACCTCAAGACTACACTCAAGAGAAGCTCCCCAAGCTCAAGTCCGCGACTTCTACGAGCTACTACGACCTCTACATCGGCCACGCGATTCCTTTCTATGGGACTCAAGAACCCGAGGAGTATCTCGAGTGGGAGTGCCTAATGGACAACTACCTCAAGCTACATCAAGTTCCTCTCGAAGATCAAGTGAAGTGCGCCTCAAGAAACTTCCACGAGTATGCCTCGACATGGTGGCTTCACACACCTTCGGAGAGCTACAACATGAGTTGGCCCAAGACGAAGAGAGCTTTGAGGCGAGATTTCATGCCTCCAACCTACACGGAACAACTTCTACGCCAATTGGAGAACACCACCCAAGGATCCAAGTCCATCGACGCGTACTTCAAGGAGATGAAGATTGCCTTGCGATGAGCCAGCGTGGACGACCCCATGTCGATGAAGTTCCACTTCATGATGGGATTGCACAATGACATCTCCAAGACGATCTTCCTCGAGAACTACAAGTCCCTCGACGACAACTACATTGGTGCTCTCAAGGCGGAACAAGAACTCATGAAGGCCAAGGCTTCTCCACCCCAAGCTCACTTCACGACGACCAAGCTCCATGAGAACGAGCATGAGGATAGCACCATCAAGATGTCCAAGTCTGACGAGCTCCAAGATGATGCTCCCAAGTTCGACTCCACCGCCATCCCTCTTTGTGGCATTGATGATGCCGAGTCTTCCTCGACTCTTTTTCAAGATGGTGTGGCGACGAGTACGACTACGGAGAACTTCATGTTGGGGAACATAGAAATTTCAAAATTTTCCTACGCACACGCAAGATTATGGTGATGCATAGCAACGAGAGGGGAGAGTGTGATCTACGTACCCTTGTAGACCGACAGCGGAAGCGTTATGACAACACAGTTGATGTAGTCGTACGTCTTCACGGCCCGACCGATCAAGCACCGAAACCACGGCACCTCCGAGTTTTAGCACACGTTCAGCTCGATGACGATCCCCGGACTCCGATCCAGCAAAGTGTCGGGGAAGAGTTCCGTCAGCACGACGGCGTGGTGACGATCTTGATGTCCTATCGTCGCAGGGCTTCGCCTAAGCACCGCTACAATATTATCGAGGATTGTGGTGGAAGGGGGCACCGCACACAGCTAAGAAAACGATCACGTGGATCAACTTGTGTGTCTAGGGGTGACCCCTGCCCCCGTATATAAAGGAGCAAGGGGAGGAGGCCGGCCGGCCCTATAGGCGCGCCAAGGAGGAGTCCTCCTCCTAGTAGGAGTAGGACTACTCCTACTAGGAGGGGGAAGGATGTGGGGAGGGAGAAGGAAAGAGGGGGCGCCGCCCCCCCTCTCCTAGTCCAATTCAGATCACGGGGGAGGAGGCGCGCGGCCCACCCTGGCTGCCCTTCTCTCTCTCCACTAAGGCCCATATGGCCCATTACTTCTCCCGGGGGGGTTCCGGTAACCCTCCGGTACTCCGGTTTTCTCCGAAATCACCCGGAACACTTCCGGTGTCCAAATATAGCAATCTTTATGTCTCGACCATTTCGAGACTCCTCGTTATGTCCGTGATCACATCCGGGACTCTGAACTAACTTCGGTACATCAAAACTCATAATATAACTGTCATCGAAACCTTAAGCGTGCGGACCCTACGGGTTCGAGAACAATGTAGACATGACCGAGACATGTCTCCGGTCAATAACCAATAGCGGAACCTGGATGCTCATATTGGCTCCCACATATTCTACGAAGATCTTTATCGGTCAGACCGCATAACAACATACGTTGTTCCCTTTGTCATCGGTATGTTACTTGCCCGAGATTCGATCGTCGGTATCTCAATACCTAATTCAATCTCGTTACCGGCAAGTCTCTTTACTCGTTTCGTAATACATCATCTCGCAACTAACTCATTAGTTGCAATGCTTGCAAGGCTTATGTGATGTGTATTACTGAGAGGGCCCAGTGATACCTCTCCGACAATCGGAGTGACAAATCCTAATCTCGAAATACGCCAACCCAACATTTACCTTTGGAGACACCTGTAGAGCTCCTTTATAATCACCCAGTTACGTTGTGACGTTTGGTAGCACACAAAGTGTTCCTCCGGCAAACAGGAGTTGCATAATCTCATAGTCATAGGAACATGTATAAGTCATGAAGAAAGCAATAGCAACATACTAAACGATCGGGTGCTAAGCTAATGGAATGGGTCATGTCAATCACATCATTCTCCTAATAATGTGATCCCGTTAATCAAATGACAACACATGTCTATGGTTAGAAAACATAACCATCTTTGATTAACGAGCTAGTCAAGTAGAGGCATACTAGTGACGTTTAGTTTGTCTATGTATTCACACAAGTATTATGTTTCCGGATAATACAATTCTAGCATGAATAATAAACATTTATCATGATATAAGGAAATAAAATAATAACATTATTATTGCCTCTAGGGCATATTTCCTTCAGTCTCCCACTTGCACTAGAGTCAATAATCTAGATTACACAGTAATGATTCTAACACCCATGGAGCTTTGGTGTTGATCATGTTTTGCTCGTGGAAGAGGCTTAGTCAACGGGTCTGCAACATTCAGATCCGTATGTATCTTGCAAATCTCTATGTCTCCTACCTGGACTAGATCCCGGATGGAATTGAAGCGTCTCTTGATGTGCTTGGTTCTCTTGTGAAATCTGGATTCCTTTGCCAAGGCAATTGCACCAATATTGTCACAAAAGATTTTCATTGGACCCAATGCACTAGGTATGACACCTAGATCGGATATGAACTCCTTCATCCAGACTCCTTCGTTTGCTGCTTCCGAAGCAGCTATGTACTCTGCTTCACATGTAGATCCCGCCACAACGCTTTGTTTAGAACTGCACCAACTAACAGCTCCACCGTTTAATGTAAACACGTATCCGGTTTGCGATTTAGAATCGTCCGGATCAGTGTCAAAGCTTGCATCAACATAACCATTTACGGTGAGCTCTTTGTCACCTCCATATATGAGAAACATATCCTTGGTCCTTTTCAGGTATTTCAGGATGTTCTTGACCGCTGTCCAGTGATCCACTCCTGGATTACTTTGGTACCTCCCTGCTAGACTTATGGCTGAAGCATATGGAACATCTTTCATTTTCATACACACATCAGGTCTGGTACACAGCATTGCATACATGATAGATCCTATGGCTGAAGCATACGGAACATCTTTCATTTTCTCTCTATCTTCTGCATTGGTCGGGCATTGAGTCTTACTCAATTTCACACCTTGTAACACAAGCAAGAATCCTTTCTTTGCTTGATCCATTTTGAACTTCTTCAAAATTTTGTCAAGGTATGTGCTTTGTGAAAGTCCAATTAAGCGTCTTGATCTATCTCTATAGATCTTAATGCCCAATATGTACGCAGCTTCACCGAGGTCTTTCATTGAAAAATTCTTATTCAAGTATCCCTTTATGCTATTCAGAAATTCTATATCATTTCCAATTAGTAATATGTCATCTACATATAATATCAGAAATGCTACAGAGCTCCCACTCACTTTCTTGTAAATACAGGCTTCTCCAAAAGTCTGTACAAAACCAAATGCTTTGATCACACTATCAAAGCGTTTATTCCAACTCTGAGAAGCTTGCACCAGTCCATAAATGGATCGCTGGAGCTTGCACACTTTGTTAGTTCCCTTTGGATCGACAAAACCTTCCGGTTGCATCATATACAACTCTTCTTCCAGAAAATCCATTCAGGAATGCAGTTTTGACATCCATCTGCCAAATTTCATAATTATAAAATGCAGCAATTGCTAACATGATTTGGACAGACTTAAGCATCGCTACGGGTGAGAAGGTCTCATCATAGTCAATCCCTTGAACTTGTCGAAAACCTTTTGCGACAAGTCGAGCTTTGTAGACAGTAATATTACCGTCAGCGTCGGTCTTCTTCTTGAAGATCCATTTATTCTCAATTGCTTGCCGATTATCAGGCAAGTCAACCAAAGTCCATACTTTGTTCTCATACATGGATCCCATCTCAGATTTCATGGCTTCAAGCCACTTTGCGGAATCTGGGCTCACCATCGCTTCTTCATAGTTCGTAGGTTCATCATGATCTAGTAGCATGACTTCTAGAACAGGATTACCGTACCACTCTGGCGCGGATCTCACTCTGGTTGATCTACGAGGTTCAGTAGTATCTTGTTCTGAAGTTTCATGATCATCATCATTAGCTTCCTCACTAACTGGTGTAGGTGTCACTGAAACAGTTTTCTGTGATGCACTACTTTCCAATAAGGGAGCAGGTACAGTTACCTCGTCAAGTTCTACTTTCCTCCCACTCACTTCTTTCGAGAGAAACTCCTTCTCCAGAAAGTTTCCGAATTTAGCAACAAAAGTCTTGCCTTCGGATCTGTGATAGAAGGTGTATCCAATAGTTTCCTTTGGATATCCTATGAAGACACATTTCTCTGATTTGGGTTCGAGCTTATCAGGTTGAAGCTTTTTCACATAAGCATCGCAGCCCCAAACTTTCAGAAACGAGAACTTTGGTTTCTTGCCAAACCACAGTTCATAAGGTGTCGTCTCAACAGATTTTGATGGTGCCCTATTAACGTGAATGCGGCCGTCTCTAGAGCGTATCCCCAAAACGATAGCGGTAAATCAGTATGAGACATCATAGATTGCACCATATCTAGTAAAGTACGATTACGACGTTCGGATACACCATTACGCTGTGGTGTTCTGGGTGGCGTGAGTTGCGAAACTATTCCGAATTGCTTCAAATGTACACCAAACTCGTAACTCAAATATTCTCCTCCATGATCAGATCGTAGAAACTTTATTTTCTTGTTACGATGATTTTCAACTTCACTCTGAAATTCTTTGAACTTTTCAAATGTTTCAGACTTATGTTTCATTAAGTAGATATACCCATATCTGCTTAAGTCATCTGTGAAGGTGAGAAAATAACGATATCCGCCACGAGCCTCAACATTCATCGGACCACATACATCTGTATGTATGATTTCCAACAAATCTGTTGCTCTCTCCATAGTACCGGAGAACGGTGTTTTAGTCATCTTGCCCATGAGGCACGGTTCGCAAGTACTAAGTGATTCATAATCAAGTGGTTCCAAAAGTCCATCAGTATGGAGTTTCTTCATGCGCTTTACACCGATATGACCCAAACGGCAGTGCCACAAATAAGTTGCACTATCATTATCAACTATCCATCTTTTGGCTTCAACATTATGAATATGTGTGTCACTACTAACGAGATTTAATAAGAATAGACCACTCTTTAAGGGTGCATGACCATAAAAGATATTACTCATGTAAATAGAACAACCATTATTCTCTAATTTAAATGAATAACGGTCTCGCATCAAACAAGATCCAGATATAATGTTCATGCTTAACACTGGCACCAAATAACAATTATTTAGGTCTAATACTAATCCCGAAGGTAGATGTAGAGGTAGCGTGCCGACCGCGATCACATCGACTTTGGAACCATTTCCCACGTGCATCGTCACCTCGTCCTTAGCCAATCTTTGCTTAATCCATAGTCCCTGTTTCGAGTTGCAAATGTTAGCAACAGAACCAGTATCAAATACCCAGGTGCTACTGCGAGCATTAGTAAGGTACACATCAATAACATGTATATCACATATACCTTTGTTCACCTTGCCATCCTTCTTATCCGCCAAATACTTGGGGCAGTTCTGCTTCCAGTGACCAGTCTGCTTGCAGTAGAAGCACTCAGTTTCAGGCTTAGGTCCAGGTTTGGGTTTCTTCTCTTGAGTAGCAACTTGCTTGCTGTTCTTTTGAAGTTCCCCTTCTTCTTTCCTTTGCCTTTTTTCTTGAAACTAGTGGTCTTGTTGACCATCAACACTTGATGCTCCTTCTTGATTTCTACCTCCGCAGCTTTCAGCATTACGAAGAGCTCGGGAATAGTCTTATTCATCCCTTGCATATTATAGTTCATCACGAAGCTCTTGTAGCTTGGTGGCAGTGATTGGAGAATTCTGTCAATGACGCAATCATCTGGAAGATTAACTCCCAATTGAATCAAGTGATTAATATACCCAGACATTTTGAGTATATGCTCACTGACAGAACTGTTCTCCTCCATCTTGCAGCTATAGAACTTATTGGAGACTTCATATCTCTCAATCCGGGCATTTGCTTGAAATATTAACTTCAACTCCTGGAACATCTCATATGCTCCATGACGTTCAAAACGTCGTTGAAGTCCCGATTCTAAGCCGTAAAGCATGGCACACTAAACTATCGAGTAGTCATCAGCTTTGCTCTGCCAGACGTTCATAACATCTGGTGTTGCTCCAGCAGCAGGCCTGGCACCCAGCGGTGCTTCCAGGATGTAATTCTTCTGTGCAGCAATGACGATAATCCTCAAGTTACGGATCCAGTCCATGTAATTGCTACCATCATCTTTCAACTTTGCTTTCTCAAGGAACGCATTAAAATTCAACGGAACAAAAGCACGGGCCATCTATCTACAATCAAACATAAACAAGCAAGATACTATCAGGTACTAAGCTCATGATAAATTTAGGTTCAATTAATCATATTACTAAAGAACTCCCACTTAGATAGACATCCCTCTAATCCTCTAAGTGATTACGTGATCCAAATCAACTAAACCATGTCCGATCATCACGTGAGATGGAGTAGTTTCATTGGTGAACATCACTATGTTGATCATATCTACTATATGATTCACGCTCGACCTTTCGGTCTCCGTGTTTCGAGGCCATATCTGTATATGCTTGGCTTGTCAAGTATAACCTGAGTATTCCGCGTGTGCAACTGTTTTGCACCCGTTGTATTTGAACGTAGAGCCTATCACACCCGATCATCACGTGGTGTCTTAGCACGACGAACTTTCGCAACGGTGCATACTCAGGGAGAACACTTCTTGATAATTAGTGAGAGATCATCTTAAAATGCTACCGTCAATCAAAGCAAGATAAGATGCATAAAAGATAAACATCACATGCAATCTATATAAGTGATATGATATGGCCATCATCATCTTGTGCTTGTGATCTCCATCTTCGAAGCACAGTCGTGATCACCATCGTCACCGGCGCGACACCTTGATCACCATAATAGCATCGTTGTCGTCTCGCCAATCTTATGCTTCCACGACTATCGCTACCGCTTAGTGATAAAGTAAAGCATTACAGCGCAATTGCATTGCATACAATAAAGCGACAACCACATGGCTCCTGCCAGTTGCCGATAACTTGGTTACAAAACATGATCATCTCATACAATAAAATTTAGCATCATGTCTTGACCATATCACATCACAACATGCCCTGCAAAAACAAGTTAGACGTCCTCTACTTTGTTGTTGCAAGTTTTACGTGGCTGCTACGGGCTTAAGCAAGAACCAATCTTACCTACGCATCAAAACCACAACGATAGTTTGTCAAGTTGGTGCTATTTTAACCTTCGCAAGGACCGGGCGTAGCCACACTCGGTTCAACTAAAGTTGGAGAAACTGACACCCGCTAGCCACCTTTGTGCAAAGCACGTCGGGAGAACCGGTCTCGCGTAAGTGTACGCGTAATGTCGGTCCGGGCCGCTTCATCCAACAATACCGCCGAACCAAAGTATGACATTCTGGTAAGCAGTATGACCTATATCGCCCACAACTCACTTGTGTTCTACTCGTGCATATAACATCAACACATAAAACCTAGGCTCGGATGCCACTGTTGGGGAACGTAGAAATTTCAAAATTTTCCTACGCACACGCAAGATCATGGTGATGCATAGCAACGAGAGGGGAGAGTGTGATCTACGTACCCTTGTAGACCGACAGCGAAAGCGTTATGACAACGCGGTTGATGTAGTCTACGTCTTCACGGCCCGACCGATCAAGCACCGAAACTACAGCACCAACGAGTTTTAGCACAGGTTCAGCTCGATGACGATCCCCGGACTCCGATCCAGCAAAGTGTCGGGGAAGAGTTCCGTCAGCACGACGGCGTGGTGACGATCTTGATGTTCTACCGTCGCAGGGCTTCGCCTAAACACCGCTACAATATTATCGAGGATTGTGGTGGAAGGGGGCACCACACACGGCTAAGAAAACGATCACGTGGATCAACTTGTGTGTCTAGGGGTGCCCCCTGCCCCCGTATATAAAGGAGCAAGGGGAGGAGGCCGGCCGACCCTATAGGCGTGCCAAGGAGTCCTCCTCCTAGTAGGAGTAGGACTCCTACTAGGAGGGGGAAGGAAGTGGGGAGGGAGAAGGAAAGAGGGGGCGGCGCCCCCCTCTCCTAGTCCAATTCGGACCAGGGGGGAGGAGGCACGCGGTCCACCCTGGCTGCCCTTCTCTCTCTCCACTAAGGCCCATATGGCCCATTACTTCTCCCGAGGGGTTCCGGTAACCCTCCGGTACTCCGGTTTTCTCCGAAATCACCTGAAACACTTCCGGTGTCCGAATATAGCAATCTTTATGTCTCGCCTAGTTGTGATGCCATGTTACATTTGATTTCTTGTGACAATTCCCTTGGTCACATCATGTTTGATAATCTGCTTGACTTGTCATATGCTATGCATGAGATCAACCATATGTTTTATTTGCAATCTCTTCATAGTGACTATGCATATGCGATTAAAATAAACCCAATTTGCACATATGGCATAGATGACAAGCCCATGGTTATTGGCATTTGTTTTTCTTGTGATGATATTGATATGCTACCTTTGCATCATTTATCTCATATGCCATGGCATGCCCACCTAGCTTCGGATATGCATTGTTTTGGATGTTGTCCATTTTCTCCATATGATGTTTCCAATGTTGTTCATGAGGAGACCCCCATAGTTTCCTCATAAATGTTAGGCTTCAGGTGCAATAATGACTTCAGGGGACACATTCACCTCTGGCGCCACATTTGCTTCAGCCATGACAACGTCATTGGCTTCAGTATTGGTGTTGGTGGCCGCCTCAGTATTATCAACCTCCACTTGAGTAGCTGGAGGGTCCGACACATTCTCCTCGAGAACAACTTCATGGTTGGACGGGGGTGTAGCAACACGTTCTTCTTCTTGACGGGGTTCTTCTTGTTCATCGGCTGATGCAGCTGGAATGTCTTCAGCAACTTTGGCTTCAAACTCTGACAAGTTCGCAGTTGGAGTGGCTTCAGGGAACACTTGGCGTGACACTGAGTTGTGGTGCTCTTCTCCTTCTGGAACACTCGAAAGAGTGACTTGTGGCCTTGGTCCTTTACGAAGCCTGCGAAATGCGGGCGACGCTTGTGGAGAGGGAGTTGGCTGGGCCTCAAAGTCGTCATCATCAAGCACCGCACTGGTGACTTGAGTTGGGGGAGTACTTGGTGATTCTTCTTCACGGGGGGAGTCTTGAGGGTGATTAGCCTATGAATCATCATGAGAAATTGGCGTCAAAGGACGACCAATGCTGATGAGTTCGTTGTTCGTGAGAACAGACGATGATACCGTTTGGTGCTCAATCTGAGGAAGAACTTCATCATCATTTACATTGTCTTGAGGACCAATGTCTTCAGCTGCGGTGTGGTCAACAGTTGGATCTTCTTCAACTTCAGGAGCCTTTGTGGTAGCAGGCTCGTGAACTATTAAACGACGCTCTTGGTGTGCAGATGTAGGACGAGCAACTGAGATTAGCTCGACGACAAGGGTGAAAGTGCTAGTTATCAACTAGAGAGGGGGTGAATAGGCGATTTTTATGAAAGTCTTCAAAACATGGAAGTTTCGAAGACAAACAATAGAAATGACCCTATTAATATGCAGCGGAAGATAAACTACACTAAGCAAGCCATAGTCAAGTATGCAATAAGGTGAGAGTACGAAGACTAATAGCAGCTAGGTAGTAAGGATCAGGATGGAAGATGATATGAAGCCAAACAATGATAGGAGTCAAACAGTGAAGAAAAATAGGTAACGCAAACAGGCAATGACTTCACGAAGACAAACTCTAAGTAAAGAGAGGGAGAGGATAGAACCAGTCACTTGTTGAGGACACAGGATTTGTTAGACCAGTTCCAGTTGTTGTGACAACTGTACGTCTGGTTAGGGAGGCTGAGATTCAACTCAGAAGACCGCATATTCACCTTATTCCCCTTGAGCTAAGGACACACAGTCCTCGCCCAATTACTCTAGTAAGTCTTCAAGGTAGACTTCCAAACCTTCACAGACTTTGTTCACCGGTGATCCACAACAACTCTTGGATGCTCAGAACGTGACGCCTAACCGGCTAGAGGATTCACAGTCCTCAAGTGTAATAAGTCTTCAGGTCACTCAGACAGAAAGACTTCAGTGATGCCTAACACTCTTTGGCTCTGGGTGTTTGGGCTTTGTCCTCGCAAGGATTTCTCTCTCTCAAAAGCTTCGAGGTGGGTTGCTCTCAAAATGACAGAAGCCGTGCACTTACTCTAAGCAGCCACCAATTTATGGTGTAGGGGGTGGGCTATTTATAGCCACTAGGCAACCCGACCTGATTTTTCCGAAATGACCCTGGGTCACTAAGGAACTGACACGTGTTCCAACGGTCAGATTTCAAACACACACGGCAACTTTACTTGAGCTGCAAGCAAAGCTGACTCATCCAGCTCTGGATAAGATTTGCCCTCATTTTCTTCGCTCGAAGACATAGGATTTGGGTTGAGCATCACTTCAGTCACTCTGACTTTGTTCACTTGGACCCCACTTAACAGTACGGTGGTTCCTATGACTCAACAAAGAAGAAAAGGAAACAATGAAACGACTAAGTATTCGTGCTCCACAGTCTTCACGTGATGTCTTCTCTTGTCATAGTCTTCAATATGAATATCTTCACATACCACAATTGTCGTCAATGTCTTCATACATTTTTAGGGGTCATCTCCGGTAGGTAAAGCGAATCAAGGAGGGACTACTACCTGTGTTATCCTGCAATTCTCACAAACACATTAGTCCCTCAACCAGGTTTGTCGTCAATACTCCAAAACCAACCAGGGGTGGCACTAGATGCACTTACAATCTCCCCCTTTTTGGTGATTGATGACAGACTGGTTGAAGTTTTCAACGGGGATAAAAATATGTGAAATGTAAAGGATTTAGGTATTGTCTTCATAAGTGGCAAAGGCTCCCCCTGAAGATGTGCATATTAGTAATTTTCTTTTGGAATGCAAATGCACATGGCAGGTTGTACTTGTGGAAATCCTCTTCAACTTATGAAGACAATTCATCATGCATGATTTGATATAACAAAGATAATGACATGCATAATAAAAAATGGACGTCTGCAGAATGACCTAAGTGCGGAAGTTATCATCGCACAAGCGGAATTTATCATCACATCACAGAATAGCAAATAAGTAGCAGACGACCATCGAGTTTAAGTGTTACAACTCAAAGAAGCAAATGTATCAAAGAGCGAGAGTTGTAAACACTAGGCAGAATATAAAGCAACCGCCCATATGGACCCGCTTGAAGACTATCAAACTCATATGCTTCTCCCCTTTTGTCAGTAAGGACCAAAAAGGTTTGAAGACATAGAGCATCTACTCGTTCCCATGAGGAGTTGGTGAAGCAGCAGGGTCGTCGGTGTTGTTTGGCGGAGCAGACAAACTTGGTGCAGTGTCGATTCGCTCTGAAGGTGGTGAAGTAGCATCGTCTTCATCATCAATGACACGGGCATTCACTGTTGCAGCAGAGAAGGAGAACTCAGAGTCTTCAAGAGACGGAGTGCGCCGCAGCACAGTCCTTCTTGGAGGTGTTGTGTCAAACTTGAAGCGTTCAGAGAAGCCATCATCTTGAAGATCATCTTCAGAACACATAAGAGTCAGCCCTTTCCATGTACGCCGAAAAGTTTCATGGGCGACAAAGGCATTCTTGGTGGCAAGGTTGCGAATCCTGTTTACGTCCACCAAGAGGCTTTTAATTTGGCGCTTCAGCCAGTCATGATGCTTATCCTGTTTCTGATGAAGGGCAACTAGAAGCTCTCGGTCATTGAGAACACGAGATCGCTTCTTAGGCCGTTGTGGAATGGTGCTTTCGGTGGCTTCAGTGAGGGCACGATGAGGTGCACGCGTAGTACCAGCCAGGGGATAAACACGAGTGACTGCTTGAACTCCTTCAATGTTTTGTGAGAAGCTTTGATTATCAGCATTTTGAATACTAAGGGGATCCTTGGCAGGCTCTGCATAGATGGCTTCAACTGACATATCAACCTCAGGCAGAAAAATCAGATGATTGTGAGCAGAGGGCTGATAGTTGACAACTGAGTGTAGCTTGATTAGACGCATGATCCATGGAGCGTAAAACTTCAAACCAAAGAGATCATAGCCTGATGCAGCAAGTTGGCGGATAAAGAAGTCTTGTACATTGAAGCTTTTGTCGTGAAGAATATGGAAGACCAAAGTCTTCATTGCACCTTCAAGCTTTGCATGAGGAGAATGTCTTTTGATGGGCCAGAGAGTTCGCCTTATAATGTGATAGATAGTACGTGGCAAATACTCAAGGTCTTCAACAAAGAACTCCTTAGGATATTCTGCATCGGGAGACAAATGCTTCATCATGCTAAGCATATGGCTCATGTTGGGTTCAGGCTTGTGAAAAATACTTTCCAAAGCAGCACTGTGAAGCTGACAACCAGGTTCATAAAGATCACCTGGAGTGGGCAGGCCAGTGAGCTCAATGATATCAAAGGCTTTGGCTTCATGATGGACATTGTCTGTCATCCACTCAAGGACCCAAGTCTTCGGATCCCTGTTGTAGCCACGAATATGAAGAGTGGCATAGAATTGGAGCAGCAATTCTTCATTCCAGTTCTCCTTGTTAGTGACGAACTGCAACAAGCCAGACTCTCTGAAGCAATCCAGCGCTTCTTCCAAATAGGGCAGACCAGTTATGGCTTCAATGTCAAGACGCATATGTGGGAAAATGCGACCTAGATTGTATAAGATGCATGAGTAATAACTGTCCTACTGATAGTTCCAGAACCGATCAGATGATATTCTTGCCTTAGAGTAGGGGTTCTTGGCGCTATCAAAGAAGGTGTTGTGCGCTTTGAAACCATTGACATTGAATGATCCTGGTGCAGATGCAGTACCTGGAAACCTAGGTAGTCTTGGCAGTGGCTTCTGAACCTGAGGCCTGTGCTCAACGTGGTAGTCAAATTGAGGACCAGCAGCAGGTGGAGGAACCAGAAGAGGCCATTTAACAGTGATAAGCTACCCATAGTTGTATGCTTGCTTGATAGTATGTGGCATTGGTGGCAGAATAGGAGCAGTGGCATTAGCAGAGGCGTCAGGCTGCACATCTGTAGCAGGTGCTTCATTGGCTTCATTGGTTTCTGGCATGGTGTTCAATGCAAGCTCCACATTTTCTTCAGCCATGACCACATCATTGGCTTCATTGGTGTTAGTGGTGGCAGCCTCAAGATTCTCAGTCTCTACTTGATGAGTTGGAGAGATGGGTTCAGACATGTTCACTTCTAGAACAACTTCTTCAGTGATGGGGGAGTAGCGACACGCTCTTCTGCTTGTTTTTCTTCGGCTGATGCAGCCGGATTGTCTTCAGCAACATTAGCTTCAGACACGGAGACATTCACAGTTGGAGTGGCTTCTGGGAACACCTGATGTGCAACAGATTGGTGGTGCACTTCTCCTTCTAGAACGCTCGGAAGAGTGACTTGGGGCCTTGGTCCTTTGCGAAGCCTGCGTAATGCTGGCGACGCCTGTGGAGATGGAGTTGGCTGGGCCTCAAAGTCATCTTCATCTTGCACTGGTGGGGTGACTTGTTGTTGGGGAGTACTCGGGGTGTCTTGTTGTTGTGGGTGATCAGCCCATGATGCATCATAAGCAATTGGCGTCAGAGGACGACCAATGCTGATGAGTTCGCTGTTTGTGAGGAACAGGCGATGATACCAAGTTATGCTCGATCTGAGGAAGAACTACATCATCTTCAACATTGTCATGGTGACCAATGTCTTCAGCAGCGGTGGGGTCAACTGCTGGAATATCTTCAGCTTCAGGAGCCTCTGTGGAAGCAGGCTCATGAACTATCATCCGTCGTTCTTGATGCGAAGAGTCAGGACGAGCAACCGAGATTGGCTCGACAACGAGGGGCTCTGTGGGAGCAGCCCGATCTTTCTTGGTTTTGCGCTTCTTCTTGGAGGGTGCGACATCAGAGGCTTCAGGATTTTTCCTTTTTCTGGCTTCAGCCTCGGCAGCCCTCGTCTTCTTCAGTTCTGAAGCGGTTGACTTGACCTTTGGCTTCGAGCCGGACATGCTGCTTGGGAAGACAATGCGAGGCTCTTCCCGCCTAGATGGTGCAGATTGGTCAGCCGATGGCTTTTTCTTCTTGGCAGCCATTCTGGGGTCGATGCCAGGACGCCCAAGAGCCTTGCGCTTTTCAGCTTCATTGTAGGCTTGCACGCACGTGTCAGCCAGACTCTTCATGCGCTCACGAGAACTTTTAGCTTCTTCACGTTTCTTGAGAAAATCTTCCTTGAGCTCATGCAGCATAACTTTGAAGTTTTTGACATCTTGCATGCTGAGCTTTGCAATGTGCTTCTTGAACTGAGCTTTCTCATAGTCAATCTTGTGCTTCAGTTCAACGATGCGCTGAGCTAGAGCTAGCTCAGAAGCAATGGCGCCATTGAAAGAGATGCTGAGGCCAATTGGAAGTTGCAGATCTTCAAAGCCGAGATTGGGGGTGTCAAACCACTCATCAATGAAGTTGTCGATGATTGCCACGTCAAAGAGAGGCAAATCATTGAAGATTTCTGCTTCCTCCTTGCTCTTTATCAGTTGCTCAAGAGCGTCATCTGCAAGATCTTCATCACTTGAAAGATCAATGTGTTCGTCTCGCAGAATGGCAGCAGGGGTCAATGCCTGACCAGTATTCTTGACGTTTTTCTTCTTCATCTCCGTCTTCTTGGAGATACGTGATAGATCTTCAGACTGCACACTGTCTTCAGGAGGTGCAGTAGCCAGTGGCTTCGCACGTGACGCTTTTGGGGCAGCAGCTGATTTAGAAGCTTTAGCCTTCTTTTGCTTCTACGGCTTTGGAGTAGGAGCTGGGGCTTCATCAGTGTCGGCATCATCATCAGAATGATCCACTTTGGCACCTTGAACGGAAATGTGAGTGATGAGGCCATCAAGGTTGTAGAAGGGTCCGATGATATTGGGTTCAGCATCGCGTGTGCCGTCAGCCCGGCGAGCAGAAGGACCAGGGTTGAAGTCTAGCCCCAATGACTTCTTATTTTCCTTGGCCGATGCCTTTGCGTGCTGGAAGTTGCGCTTGAAGAGATTATCGTCACGACACCAGAGCAGTGATGATGGGTCGGCATTGTCAGGCTGTGGTCCACGGACCATACAGGGATAGAAACCCTGGGCAATAGCTTCAGCTCTGGTCTTGGGTGGAAGGCTTCGAAAGAGAATATCACCCCAAGGACTCTTGATGGCATTCTTCTCAGCATACTCCTGGGTCATGAACTTATATTTAAACCATTGTTCGGCCTAATATCTTCGAATCCATTGGATTCGTGTCTTGTGCTGATTGTAATCCTCTTCTGGTTCTGTCTTGTACAGCTCTGAGAGGTCATCAGGAAAATCTCTTGATGTTCCCCCACGACGCTGTCTGCCACCCTTCCTTGCTGATTTCTCTGTAGCCATGAACTTCAAACTGAATGGCTTCAACAGAGTCAAAGGCTTCAAAGGCTTCCGCTTGCTGGTCAGACAGGAACTGGCTTCGGGAGAGTTAATGTGATGATGTAAGAATTCTGCATACGAATGCAGACTATGAGAACCAAGGGGTCGATTCTCCCACGGACATGTACCTGTGATAGCATTAGAGATGCGAGGGAAGGGGAGAGGTCATATGCATTCTCAGAAGATTTTGAAGATAAATCAGTTTGAAGACATTGACCTCATGATGCGAAGACATTCACTTATGTGTTTGAAGTTGGTTCCAGATTTGTACGAATCCAGGAATAGGTACAAGTGAGGAATCTAACTAGATGTGAAGCTTAAGTGAATATACTAGGCATTGTATGAGATGCAGACAAGATAGATCTAACATTGTGTAGGCAGAAACCACTTTCGGTAAACAGGATGAATCTTTAGGATCAAAAAGATGGTAAAAAGAGGGTTTTATTTACCACACGAAGAACTGCTGGATGGGAAGAGTAGGAGACCGAGCAGTTCAATCCACCATGCCCTAACTTGGCGACGGAGGACACCTACAGTGGCGGCGGAGAGGACGATGTCCGCGGCTGGCGTGAAGACGGCGTCGGTGAGGTCGCGGCAGCTAAGCGCTTCGTCGCCGGCGTCGTCGAAAGCTAGCAGTGGCGCTAGGGTTTTGACGAGGTGGAGAGGTGGAAGAAGGTTTTCTTGACTGCAAGGGGACATGTATTTATAAGGGAGAGCGCGGCACAATGCAATTACGCAGGTGCCCCTGGCAGTTCACATCTGAGGAACACGTGGCAAGCATGCAACATACTTGGAGTTGTCCCACGTTCCCACGCCCGCCTGAACTGTCGGATGGCCGTTCCGGCTTCTCCGGATTTCAGGCAATAAGGATGGAGCATTTAAAACAGACTTAATGTTTGTCTCTGTATCTTCTACTGACAAGGATGCAGAGAAGACATTCGACAGTTTCAACAGAATGCATATGATTCTGATAGATAGAGTATGAGGTAGAAAGCATAGAGAGATTAGGGTCCGATCACATTCACTTAGTTCAAAAGATTCAACAGAGAAGACATAGCTATAAGTGAATGCTGTAGAGGACAGAACACTAGTATGTATATATCAGAAAGTAACACAGTGAAGATAATCATGAAGATAAGTTGAAATTGAAGACAAATAGCAAAAGTAACGCCTTGAGAAAAACACTTCAAATAGAAGAATTTGGTGGTGGCGTTACCCACCGTATAGGAAGTATTAGACCAGACACGGCGCACAATTATCGTGGCGCTCCGAAGTCAAATTCCACGTTAATGTATTCACACTCAGAATGTAAGTCTTCATTGATTGAAATATACTTTACTTCGTGTGTTGCACTTCTAAGTCATCAACATGCATAAGTGTTAGGATGTGTGCCTGATCACAGGACATTTGAGGATTCCAAGATATTTAGCTCACACCGTAACTTGCAAAACCTTTTCTCATCAAAGGGCTTTGTGAAGATATCTGCCAGTTGCTCTTCAGTGTTGACGTGAATGATATCAATATATTCCTTCATGACATGATCTCTGAGAAAGTGATGACGAATTTCAATGTGCCTTGTCTTCGAGTGCTGAACTGGGTTGTTGGCAATCTTGATGGCGCTTTCATTGTCACAGAAGAGTGGTACTTGTTTCAGATGGATGCCATAGTCCTTGAGAGTTTGCTTCATCCATAGAAGCTGAGCGCAGCAAGATCCAGCAGCAATGTATTCAGATTCAGTAGTGGAGAGTGATACACAGTTCTGCTTCTTTGAAGACCAACAGACAAGTGATCGTCCCAGAAAATGACATGTGCCTGATGTAGATTTGCGATCCACCTTGTCACCAGCATAATCAGCATCCGAGAATCCAACCAGATCAAATTCTGAGCCCTTTGGATACCATAATCCTAATGTTAGGGTGTAAGCCAAATATCGAAGAATTCGCTTCACAGCTAAGTGATGCGATTCCTTTGGTGCCGCTTGGAATCGAGCACACATGCAAACACTAAGCATAATACCTGGCCTAGATGCACATAGGTAAAGTAAAGAACCAATCATGGAGCGGTATACCTTTTGATCAAACTCTTTACCATTGTTGTCGGGACCCAGATGGTGTTTGGCTGGCATTGGCGTCGTGTAACCTTTGCAATCTTGCATTCCGAACTTCTTCAGACAATCTTTGAGGTATTTTTCTTGAGATATGAAGATGCCATTCCTTTGCTGACGAATTTGAAGACCAAGGAAGAACTTCAGCTCACCCATCATGGACATCTGATATTGCTCTTGCATCATGTGTCCAAACTCATCATTGTATTTCTGATTGGTGCAGCCAAAGATAATATCGTCCACATAGATTTGGCACACAAACAGTTCACCATCATATGTCTTTGTGAAGAGCGTGGGATCGAGGGATCCAGGTTTGAAGCCTTTGCTCTTCAGGAAGTCTTTTATCGTATCATACCAAGCGCGAGGAGCTTGTTTGAGGCCATACAGTGCTTTGTTTAGCTTGTACACCATATCAGGATGTTTTGGATCTTCAAAGCCAGGAGGTTGTGTGACGTATACTTCTTCTTCAATCTTGCCGTTGAGAAATGCACTCTTCACATCCATTTGATATAGCAAGATGTTGTGATGATTTGCATAGGCTAGCAGTATTCGAATAGCTTCAAGCCTAGCCACATGAGCAAATGTTTCATCGAAGTCAATCCCTTCAACTTGAGTATATCCTTGAGCGACGGGACGTGCTTTGTTTCTGACGACTTGATCATGCTCATCTTGCTTGTTTCAATATATCCATTTTGTGCCTATTATGTTATGCTTGCGAGGGTCAGGATGCTTGACAAGTTCCCAAACATTGTTCAGCTTGAACTGTTGAAGCTCTTCTTGCATAGCTTGAATCCATTCAGGTTCCATAAAGGCTTCAGCAACTTTCATGGGTTCTGATATTGATACAAAGGCAAAATGCCCACATAAATTTGCTAACGGTGTTGCCCTTGAACGAGTGAGTGGACCAGGTGCATTTATGCTATCAATTATCTTCTCAATCTGTACTTCGTTTGCAACACGAGGATGAACTGGACGAAGATTTTGCTCTTGCTGATCATTATCAACATTGGAAGGATTGTCTTCAGGCTGAGCATTGTCTTCATTTTGATTAGGTGCAGAAATGATAAGTTCGTCTTCAGGCTGTGCTTCAGAAGGTATGATTTCACCAATTCCCATTAGCTTGACAGACTCACTGGGTGGAGCTTCGTCTAGCATATTTGGCAGGATCTCTCTTTGTGATCCATTGGTTTCATCGAACCGTACGTCCATAGTTTCGACGACTTTATAGAGATAGAGATTGAAGACTCTGTAAGAGTGCGAGTCCTTTCCGTAACCGAGCATGAAACCTTCGTGAGCTTTAGGTGCAAATTTTTATTTGTGATGTGGATCCTTGATCCAGCACCTAGCTCCAAATACTCTGAAGTAACTGACATTTGGCTTCTTGCCTGTTAGGAGTTCATAGGATGTTTTCTTCAGAAGCTTATGAAGATAAACACGGTTGATGACATGGCATGCTGTATCAATAGCTTCAGGCCAGAACTTTCTTGGTGTCTTGTACTCATCGAGCATGGTTCGAGTCATCTCAATGAGAATTCTGTTCTTGCGCTCTACGATGCCATTCTGCTGAGGTGTGTACGGAGCTGAGAACTCATGAGTGATTCCCATTGTATCCAGATAAAGATCAAGTCCAGCGTTCTTGAACTCAGTGTCGTTGTCACTTCTGATATGCTTGATCTTGACGCCATAATTGTTCATGGCACGGTTAGCGAAGCGTCTGAAGACATCTTGCACTTCAGTCTTGTAGAGAATTATGTGCACCCACGTATATCTTGAGTAATCATCAACAATGACGAAGCCATAAAGACAAGCAGTTGTTGTGAGGGTAGAGTAGTGAGTAGGGCCAAATAAATCCATGTGTAGCAGCTCGAAGGGTTGAGATGTCATCATGATTGTCTTCGAGGGATGCTTTGCGCTAGTCATCTTTCCAGCTTCGCAGGCACCGCACAAATGATCCTTCTTGAACTTGACGCCCTCGATGCCTATGACATGCTTCTTCTTGGCGAGAGTGTGTAAGTTCCTCATGCCAGCATGCCCTAGCCTCCGATGCCAGAACCAGCACTCTGAAGCTTTTGCAAGAAGACATACGGCAAGCTGTGGACCTGCTGAGAAATCTACCATGTATAGATCATCTTTCCGGTACCCTTCAATGACTAGAGATTTGTCAGATTCCATAAGTACAAGGCAACGATATTTTCCAAATATCACAATCATGTTCAAGTCACAAAGCATTGAGACAGACATTAAGTTGAAACCAAGGGATTCAACAAGCATCACTTTATCCATGTGCTGATCCTTTGAGATTGCAACTCTACCTAGACCCAATACCTTGCTTTTACCAGTGTCAGCAAATGTGATGTGACTCTTGTCAGATGGACGTAAAGTTGAGTCCATAAGAAGACTTCAATCACCAGTCATATGATTAGTGCATCCGTTGTCCATAATCCATTCTGAAGCATGAGGTGTCATACCCTACAGTACAGTCAGGAGGATAGGCCTCACCAAGAGATGTGTGAAGCATAAACATTTGACGGGCAAGAGGATTATTGAAGCTCAGATCAAGATTAGGACTGATAGGATGAATGGCAAACGATTCAGGAACAAAATACATAGTGAGACCATTTGGGCATTTGATCTTGCGCCCTACAAGATGTTTTAGGTACCCAGCAATAGCATCAGACGCCTTTGATTTTTGGCTGGAGACCTTTTCCTGCAAAAGAAAGTTAATTCTTCTTAACCACCCACATCTTTAGGGGTGGCTTAGAAGCAATGAGTCTAAGTGCAGCATCTGAGAACTTTGGCTTTGGAGCCCTAGCAAATAGCCTTGCAGGAGATGAATGATACTCATATGAATAAGCAGAAAAGTTCTTAGTTCTATGAACATAGCGGTTTGAAGACACACGCTCATATTCATAAGTCTGAGTATGGTTTCCCTGCAAAACATTGGCGTTAGGGTGACTCAGGTGAGTCCTCTGTCTATATGAAGCCTTAGGTCTGGGGTTTGTCTTCTTCCCGGGTGGTGTCATGATGACATTCACTGGAAGATTCTCAAGACAGCTTTTGGGAACCCAGATCTTCTTCATAGGTGGCCCATTCCTGCATTTAGTACCGATATACCTGGCAAACACTTCACCATTCTAATTCTTAAAAAGTTTATAGTTTGCATCAAATGATTCATCAATGATAATAGGGTTAGCACAGGTAAAGCCAGATAAGGTGGATGGGTCCACTGAAGGTCCCTTTGCAGCAACCCATGTGGTTTTGGGGTACTGCTCAGGCTTCCAGTAGGAACCATCAACATTCATTTTCCTCTCGAACCCAACACCCTCTTTCCTAGGGTTTCGGTTCAGAATCTGCTTTTTGAGGACATCGCACAGTGTCTGATGCCCTTTCAGACTTTTGTACATCCCTGTTTCAAGCAATGTCTTCAACCTAGCATTTTCATCAGCAATAGTAGTGGTATCCTCAGCAGAGGGGTTAGTTACCACATCAGTAGTTGAAGACAATGCAACATTAGCAGCAGTAGAACATTCAGCAACAGAGGTAGCGTTGTCATGCTCAAGGCATTTTAGACATGGTGGTTCAAATCCATCCTGAGCGGGACTGGTCCGTTGAGCGTGAGGTGACTCATTCTCTTTTTGAAGATCTTCATAAGCCGCTCTCAATTTCTCAAGCTCTTGCTTCCTTTGAAGATAATCATAGGAGAGCTTTTCATGAGTGGTTGAGAGCGTTTCATGACGACTTTCAAGTTCTTGGTACTTAGTATGAAGATTTTTAATGTCTTCCACTAAGGACTGTGAACGGGTCATTTCCGCGTCCAACAGGTCATCGCTTTTGTCTAACAATTTTTGAGTATGTTCCATAGCTTTTTGTTGTTCAGTTGCAATTTTAGCAAGTGTTTTGTAGCTGGGTTTGGATTCACAACCAGAGTCATCTTCACTTGATGTTTGAAAGTAAGCTTCACGTGATTTTACCTTGGCACCACGTGCCATGAAGCAGTAGGTGGGAGCAGGGTCGTCCTTGTCATTAGCTTCAGCGTTGGTGTGGAAGTCATTGTCTTCAGTGTTGAAGATGGACTTGGCAACGTAGGCTGTGGCTAGAGCCAGACTTGCAACGCCAGGGTCGGACTCCTCCTCAGACTCCACCTCCGCCTCCTCAGAAGCAGACTCCTCCTCTAAATCCATCTCCTTGCCAACAAAAGCACGAGCCTTGCCAGATGAGCTCTTCTTATGAGATGAAGACTTGGATGAGGACTTGGAAGAAGACTTTGAAGATTTCTTCTTCTTCTTGTCATCAGAATCATATTCCTTGCTCTTCTTCTTCTTCTTCTTCTCATTGTCCCACTGTGGACACTCAGAGATATAGTGTCCAGGTTTCTTGCACTTCTGACATGTTCTCTTCTTGTAGTCATGAGTGGAAGCTTCATCATTTCTTGAGCTGGATCGTGAAGACTTTCTGAAGCCCTTCTTTTTAGTGAACTTCTGGAACTTCTTCACAAGCATAGCAAGTTCCTTTCCAATGTCTTCAGGATTATCAGAACTGCAGTGAGATTCTTCTTCAGATGAGGAAACAGCTTTTGACTTCAAAGCGCGAGTTCGGCCATAGTTGGGACCATAGATATCTCTTTTCTCAGATAGCTGGAACTCATGTGTGTTGAGCCTCTCAAGTATATCAGACGGATCGAGTGTCTTGAAGTCAGGACGTTCGTGTATCATGAGGGCAAGGGTGTCAACGGAGCTGTCAAGTGATCTCAGTAGTGTCTTGACGATTTCATGCTTGGTAATCTCAGTGGCGCCGAGAGCACGAAGCTCATTTGTGATGTCGGTGAGGCGATCAAACGTGAGCTAGATATTTTCATTGTCGTTTCTCTTGAAGCGGTCGAAGAGGTTGCGAAGAACACTGATCATTTGATCTCTCTGGGTTGAGACGCCTTCGTTGACCTTGGACAGCCAGTCCCAGACTAGCTTCGACATTTCCAGAGCACTCACGCGGCCATACTGTCCTTTGGTCAGATGACCACGGATGATGTTCTTGGTAGTAGAATCCAGTTGAACGAACTTCTTGACATCAGCAGGAGTGACATTTTCACCAGTCTTGGGAACGCCATTCTTGACGACATACCAGAGGTCGACATCAATGGCTTCAAGATGCATGCGCATCTTATTATTCCAGTAGGGATATTCAGTTCCATCAAAGACGGGGCAAGCAGCGGAGACTTTGATTATCCCTGCAGTCGACATAGCTAAAACTCCAGGTGGTTAAACCGAATCACACAGAACAAGGGAGTACCTTGCTCTAATACCAATTGAAAGTGCTAGTTATCAACTAGAGGGAGGGGTGAATAGGCGATTTTTATGAAAGTCTTCAAAACATGGAAGTTTCGAAGACAAACAATAGAAATGACCCTATTAATATGCAGCGGAAGATAAACTACACTAAGGAATCCATAGTCAAGTATGCAATAAGGTGAGAGTATGAAGACTAATAGCAGCTAGGTAGTAAGGATCAGGATGGAAGATGGTATGAAGCCAAACAATGATAGGAGTCAAACAGTGAAGAAAAATAGGTAATGCAAACAGGCAATGACTTCACGAAGACAAATTCTAAGTAAAGAGAGGGAGAGGATAGAACCAGTCACTTGTTGAACACCCAGTCCTCGCCCAATTACTCTGGTAAGTCTTCAAGGTAGACTTCCAAACCTTCACAGACTTCGTTCACCGGCGATCCACAACAACTCTTGGATGCTCAGAACGCGACGCCTAACCGGCTGGAGGATTCATAGTCCTCAAGTGTAATAAGTCTTTAGGTCACTCAGACAGAAAGACTTTAGTGATGCCTAACACTCTTTGGCTCTGGGTGTTTGGGCTTTGTCCTCGCAAGGATTTCTATCTCTCAAAAGCTTCGAGGTGGGTTGCTCTCAAAATGACAGAAGCCGTGCACTTACTCTGAGCAGCCACCAATTTATGGTGTAGGGGGTGGGCTATTTATAGCCACTAGGCAACCCGACCTGATTTGTCCGAAATGACCCTGGGTCACTAAGGAACTGACACGTGTTCCAACGGTCAGATTTCAAACACACACGGCAACTTTACTTGAGCTGCAAGCAAAGATGACTCATCCAGCTCTGGATAAGATTTGCCCTCATTGTCTTCGCTCGAAGACATAGGATTTAGGTTGAGCATCACTTCAGTCACTCTGACTTTGTTCACTTGGACCCCACTTAACAGTACGGTGGTTCCTATGACTCAACAAAGAAGAAAAGGAAACAATGAAACGACTAAGTCTTCGTGCTCCACAGTCTTCACGCGATGTCTTCTCTTGTCATAGACTTCAATATGAATATCTTCACATACCACCATTGTCGTCAATGTCTTCATACATTTTTAGGGGTCATCTCCGGTAGGTAAACCGAATCAAGGAGGGACTAATACCTGTGCTATCCTGCAATTCTCACAAACACATTAGTCCCTCAACCAGGTTTGTCGTCAATACTCCAAAACCAACTAGGGGTGGCACTAGATGCACTTACAAAGGGGCTCTGTGGGAGCAGCCCGATCTTTCTTCTTTGTCTTTCTCTTATTGGTCGGTGGAGCATTGTCAGTGGTGTTCTTCGACTTGCGCTTTCTGGCTTCGGCTTCAGCTGCCCTTGTTTTCTTGAGTTCTGAAGCAACTTTGGGGACCTTAGGCTTCGAGCCTGTCATGCTGGCGGGGAAGACAATGCGAGGTTCTTCCAGCCTAGATGCTTCAGTTGGGGCCACAGCAGGCTTCTTCTTCTTGGCAGCCATCTTGGGGTCGATGCCAGGACGCCCAAGTGCCTTGCGCTTCTCGGCTTCATTGTAAGCTTGAACACATTTGGCAGCGAGGTGTTTCATCCGCTCTCGTGAACCTTTTGCTTCTTCACGTTTCTTGTGGAACGCCTCCTTGAGCTCATGCATCATTTGCTTGAAGCTTTGGACATCAATCACACTGAGCTTGGTCATGTGCGTCTTGAACTGGGCTTTTTCATAGTCAATTTTGTTCTTTAGTTCAACAATCCTCTGAGCTAGAGCCAGCTCAGGAGCAATGGCTCCATGGAAGGAGACGCTGAGGCCAATTGGGAGCTGAAGATCATCAAAACTGAGGTTTGGGCTGTCAAACCACTCATCAATGAAATTGTTCAGGATGTCCACATCGAAGAGGGGCAGATCGTTGAAGATTTCCGCCTCTTGCTTGCTCTTTATCAGCAGTTCGAGAGCATCATCGCCAAGATCTTCATCACTTGACAGATCTATGGCTTCGTTCTCATTCCTCAGAACGGCAGCTGGGGTCAGTGCTTGACCAGTAATCTGCATGGGCTTCTTCTTCTTCTCAGTCTTGGAGATGCGAGAGAGATCTTCATAATGCACACTTGGTGCAGGAGGAGCAGTGGCCAGAGGCTTCGCACGCGAAGCTCTTGGGGCAGTGGAGGGCTTTGAAGCCTTGGGTTTCTTCTGCTTCTGTGGCTTGGGTGGAGCAGGCGCTTCATCAGAATCAGCGTCGTCTGCAGAGTGCTCCACAGCTTCCCCCTGAACAGCAATATGAGTGATGAGGCCTTCAAGGTTGTAGAAGGGCCAGATGATATTGGGTTCAACATCGCGTGTGCCATCAGCCTGAGGAGCAGAGGGACCGGGGTTGAAGCCTAATCCCAGCGACTTCTTGTTCTTTGCTGCAGAGTCCTTGGCAAACTTGTAGTTGCGCTTGAACAGATTGTCTTCACGGCACCATAGCAGAGAAGATGGGTCGACATCTGCAAGCTGTGGTCCACGGACCATGCAAGGGTAGAAACCCTGAGCAATAGCTTCAGATTTGGTCTTGGGTTGAAGATTTTTATAGAGAATATCTCCCCAAGGACGCTTGATGGCATTCTTTTCAGCATATTCCTTGGTGACGAATCTGTACTTGAACCATTGCTCGGCCCAATATCTTCGAATCTATTGGATTCATGTTTTGCGTTGGCCATAGCTTTCTTCAGGATCTGTTTTGTATAACTCATAAAGATCTTTAGGCAAATCCATCGAAGTGCTCCCGCGATGCTGTCTGCCTCCCTTCCTTGCTGACTTTTCTGTGGCCATGTAGTTCAGACTGAATGGATTCAAAGCTATCAAAGGCTTCTGTCTGCTGGTCAAACAAGAACTAGCTTCGGGAGAATTGATGTGATGCTGTAAGAATTCTACAAATGAATGCAGACTATGAGAACCAAGGGATTCTCCTACAGACATGTACCTGTGACAGCATTAGAGATGCGAGGGAAGGGGAAGAGGTCATATGCATTCTCAGAAGATTTTGAAGATAAATTAGTTTTGAAGACATTGACCTCATAGCGCGAAGATATTCACATATATGTTGAGAGTTGGTTCCAGATTTGTACGAATCCGAGAATAGGTACAAGTGAGGAATCTAACTATGTGTGAAGTGATGACCCACAAGTATAGGGATCTATCGTAGTCCTTTCGATAAGTAAGAGTGTCAAACCCAACAAGGAGCAAAAGGAAATGATAAGCGGTTTTCAGCAAGGTATTCTCTGCAAGTACTGAAATAAGTGGTAACAGATAGTTTTGTGATAAGGTAAATTGTAACGAGCAACAAGTAAAAAAAGTAAATAAGGTGCAGAAAGGTGGCCCAATCCTTTTTGTAGCAAAGGACAAGCCGGAACAAACTCTTATATAAGGAAAAGCGCTCCCAAGGACACATGGGAATATCGTCAAGCTAGTTTTCATCACGTTCATATGATTCGCGTTCGGTACTTTGATAATTTGATATGTGGGTGGACCGGTGCTTGGGTGCTATTCTTACTTGAACAAGCATCCCACTAATGATTAACCTCTATTGCAAGCATCCGCAACTACGACAAAAGTATTAAGGTAAACCTAACCATAGCATGAAACATGTGGATCCAAATCATCCCCTTACGAAGCAACGCATAAACTAGGGTTCAAGCTTCTGTCACTCTAGCAACCCATCATCTACTTATTACTTCCCAATGCCTTCCTCTAGGCCCAAATAATGGTGAAGTGTTATGTAGTCGACGTTCACATAACACCACTAGAGGCTAGACAACATACATCTTATCAAAATATCGAACGAATACCAAATTCACATGACTACTAATAGCAAGACTTCTCCCTTGTCCTCAAGAACAAACGTAACTACTCACAAAGCATATTCATGTTCATAATCAGAGGGGTAATAATATGCATAAAGGATCTGAACATATGATCTTCCACCAAATAAACCAACTAGCATCAACTACAAGGAGTAATCAACACTACTAGCAACCTACTAGCACCAATCCCGGACTTGGAGACAAGAATTGGATACAAGAGATGAACTAGGGTTTGGAGATGAGATGGTGCTGGTGAAGATGTTGGTGGAGATTGCCCTCTCCCGATGAGAGGAGCGTCGGTGATGATGATGGTGGTGATTTCCCCCTCCAGGAGGGAAGTATCCCCGGCAGAACAGCTCTGCCGGAGCTCTAGATTGGTTCCGCCAAGGTTCCGCCTCATGGCGGCGGAGTCTCATCCCGAAAGGTTCCTTGTTATTTTCCAGCCCAGAATTCCAGCTGTCGGCATTCTCCCTCCTTATGTAAACCTTGTAAAATAAGAGAGAATAGCCATAAGTATTGTGACATAATGTGAAATAACAGCCCATAATGCAATAAATATCGATATAAAAGCATGATGCAAATTGGACGTATCATGAAGCATAAGTGAATATACTAGGCATATTATGAGATGCGGAACAGGATAGATCCAAATTTGTAGCCACAGAAACCACTTTTGGTGAAGAAGGATGAATCTATCGGATCAAAAGGGCAATAAACGTGAGTTTTAATTACCACACGAAGAACTGCTAGACAGAGTAGAGAGGAGGCCGAGCAGTTCGATCTTCCGTGCCCTAACTTGGCGACCTAGGACACCTACGGCGGCGGAGGAGAAGACGAGGTCCGCGGCCGGCATGAGGACGGCGTCGGTGAGGTCGCGGCAGCTAAGCGCTTCGTCGCCGGTGTCGTCGGGAGCTAGCGGTGGCGCTAGGGTTTGTCCGAGGTGGAGAGGTGGAAGAAGTATTTTTGACCGTGATGTGATGTGTATTTATAAGGAAAGGGACAGCACAGCGCAATTACGCAGTTGCCCCTGGCGGTTCACATCTGAGGGACACGTGGCGAACATGCAACACATTGAAAGTTATTCCATGTTCCCACGCACGCCTGGACTGTCTGGTGGTCGTTCCGGCTTCTCCGGGTTTCAGGCAATAAGGATTGAGCATTTAAAACAGATTCAATGTTTGTCTCTGTATCTTCTGCTGACAAGGACGCAAAGAAGACATTGACGGTTTCAATAGAATGCATATGATTTGGATAGATAGAATCTGAGGTAGAAGCATAGAAGATGTTAGGGTCCGATCACATTCACTTAGTCCAAAAGATTCAAACAAGAAGACATAGCTATAAGTGAATGCTGTAGAGGACAGAACACAAATATATGTATATATTTGAGTAAGATTAAATCAACAAAGTTAAGATCAACATGAAGACGGATCAATGTTGAAGATAAATCAAATGCGAAGACTTAGCAAATTCAACACCAAGAGAAAACACTCCAAACAAAAGTTTGGTGGTGGCGTTACCCACCGTATAGGAAGTATTAGACCCAGACACGGCCACAATTATCATGGTGCTCCGAAGTCAATTCCGCATTAATGTATTCACACTCAGTGTGTAAGTCTTCATTGATTGAAAATATACATTACTTCGTGTGTTGCACATCAAAGCCAACAACATGCATAAGTGTTAGGATGTGTGCCTAATCACAGGACTTTCAAGGACTCCAAGATATTTAGCTCACACCGCAACTTGCAAAACCTTTTCTCATCCAAGGGCTTCATGAAGATATCTGCCGATTGTTCTTCAGTGTTGACGTGAATGATATCAATATCTTCCTTCATGACATGATCTCTGAGAAAGTGATGACGAATCTCAATGTGTGTTGTCTTTGAGTGCTGAACTGGGTTGCTGGCAATCTTGATGGTGCTTTCATTGTCGCAGTAGAGAGGTACTTATTTCAGATGGATGCCATAGTCCTTGAGTGTTTGCTTCATCCATAGAAGCTGAGCGTGGCAAGATCCAGCAACAATATATTCAGATTCAGCAGTGGAGAGCGATACACAGTTCTGCTTCTTTGAAGACCAACAGACAAGTGATCGTCCCAGAAAGTGACATGTGCCTGATGTAGACTTGCGATCCACCTTGTCACAAGCATAATCAGCATCCGAGAATCCAACTAGATCAAACTCTGAGCCCTTTGGATACCATAATCCTAGTGTTGGGGTGTAAGCCACATATCGAAGAATTCGCTTCACAGCTAAGTGATGCGATTCCTTTGGTGCCGCTTGGAATCGAGCACACATGCGAACACTAAGCATTATATCTGGCCTAGATGCACATAAATAAAGTAAAGAAGCAATCATGGAGCGATATACCTTTTGATCGAATTGTTTACCATTGGCGTCAGGACCCAGATGACTTTTGGTTGGCATTGGCGTCGTGTAACCTCTGCAGTCTTCCATTCCAAACTTCTTCAGGCAGTCTTTGAGATATTTCTCTTGAGATATGAAGATGTCGTTGCTTTGCTGACGAATTTGAAGACCAAGGAAGAACTTCAGCTCACCCATCATGGACATCTGATATTGCTCTTGCATCATGTGTCCAAACTCATCACTATATTTCTGGTTAGTGCAGCCGAAGATAATGTCATCCACATATATTTGGCACACAAACAATTCACCATCATGTGTCTTTGTGAAGAGTGTTGGATCCAGGGAACCAGGTTTGAAGCCTTTGCTCTTCAGGAAGTCTTTGAGTGTGTCATACCAAGCACGAGAGGCATGTTTGAGGCCATACAGTGCCTTGTAAGTTTGTATACCATATCAGGATGTTTTGGATCTTCAAAGCCAGGTGGTTGTGCAACATACACTTCTTCAATCTTGCCATTTAGAAAGGCACTTTTCACATCCATTTGATACAGAAGGATGCTGTGATGATTTGCATAAGCTAGCAATATGCGAATGGCTTCAAGCCTAGCCACCGGATCAAATGTTTCATCGAAGTCAATCCCTTCTACTTGAGTGTATCCTTGAGCAACGAGACGAGCCTTGTTTCTGACAACTTGACCATGCTCATCTTTCTTGTTGAGATATATCAATTTGGTGCCAATGATATTGTGCTTACGAGGATCACGACGCTTGACCAATTCCTATACATTGTTCAGCTTGAACTGTTGGAGCTCTTCTTGCATAGCTTGAATCCATTCAGGTTCCATGAAGGCTTCAGCAACTTTCTTGGGTTTTGATATTGAAACAAACACAAAGTGCCCACAGAAATTTGCTAGCTGTGTTGCTTTTGAACAAGTGAGTGGACCAGGTGCATTGATGCTATCAATTATCTTCTCATTCTGTACTTCATTTGCAACACGAGGATGAACTGGACGAAGATTTTGCTCTTGCTGATCAATGTCATCATTTGGAGAATTGTCTTCAGGTTGATTAGGTGCAGAAATGATGAGTTCCTCTTTAGCCTGAGCCTCAGAAGGTATGATCTCTCCAGTTCCCATGAGCTTGATGGATTCACTGGGTGGAACTTCATCTAGCACATTGAGCCATTTGAAGGAAATATGCCCTAGAGGCAATAATAAAGTTATTATTTATTTCCTTATATCATGATAAATGTTTATTATTCATGCTAAAATGGTATTGACCGGAAACATGATACTTGTGTGAATACATAGACAAACAGAGTGTCACTAGTATGCATCTACTTGACTAGCTCGTTGATCAAAGATGGTTATGTTTCCTGGCCATAGACATGAGTTGTCATTTGATTAACGGGATCACATCATTAGGAGAATGATGTGATTGACTTGACCCATTCCATTAGCTTAGCACTTGATCGTTTAGTATTCTGCTATTGCTTTCTTCATGACTTATACATGTTCCTATGACTATGAGATTACGCAACTCCCGTTTACCGGAGGAACACTTTGTGTGCTACCAAACGTCACAACATAACTGGGTGATTATAAAGGTGCTCTACAGGTGTCTCCAAAGGTACTTGTTGGGTTGGCGTATTTGGAGATTGGGATTTGTCACTCCGATTGTCGGAGAGGTATCTCTGGGCCCACTCGATAATGGACATCACTATAAGCCTTGCAAGCATTGTAACTAATGAGTTAGTTGCGGGATGATGTATTACAGAACGAGTAAAGAGACTTGCCGGTAACGAGATTGAACTTGGTATTGAGATACCGACGATCAAATCTCGGGCAAGTAACATACCGATGACAAAGGGAACAACGTATGTTGTTATGCGGTTTGACCGATAAAGATCTTCGCAAAATATGTAGGAGCAAATATGAGCATCCAGGTTCTTCTATTGGTTATTGACCGGAGACATGTCTCGGTCATGTCTACATAGTTCTCGAACCCGTAGGGTCCGCACGCTTAAAGTTAGATGACGATCGGTATTATGAGTTTTG
This sequence comes from Triticum urartu, assembly GCF_003073215.2. Taxonomy (NCBI): domain Eukaryota; kingdom Viridiplantae; phylum Streptophyta; class Magnoliopsida; order Poales; family Poaceae; genus Triticum; species Triticum urartu. The sequence goes on from NC_053028.1 coordinate 678,848,809, forward strand.
TGTTTTGATGTACCGAAGGTAGTTCAGAGTCCCAGATATGATCACGGACATGACGAGGAGTCGCGAAATGGTCGAGACATAAAGATCGATATATTGGACGACTATGTTCGGACACCGGAATGGTTTCGGGGAGTTTCGGACATATACCGGAGTACCGGGGGGTTACCGGAACCCCCCGGGAGTTTAATGGGCCAAGATGGGCCTTAGTGGAGAAGAGGAGGAGCGTCTAGGGCTGGCCGCACGCCCCCTCCCCCTCTAGTCCAAATTGGACAAGGAGGGGGGCGGCGCCCCCTTTCCTTCCCCCTCTCTCCTTCCCTTCCTTTCCCCCTCCTACTCCAACTAGGAAAAGAGGGAGTCCTACTCCCGGTGGGAGTAGGACTCCTCCCTGGCACGCCCTCCTCCTGGCCGCCGGCCTCCTCCCCCTAATCCTTTATATACGGGGGCAGGGGGCACCTCTAGACACACAAGTTGATCTGTTGATCTATTCCAGCCGTGAGCGGTGCCCCCTCCACCATATTCCACCTCGGTCATATCGTAGTGGTGCTTAGGCGAAGCCCTGCGTCGGTAGCAACATCATCACTGTCACCACGCCGTCGTGCTGCCGGAACTCTCCCGTGAAGCTCTGCTGGATCGGAGTTCGCCGGACGTCATCGAGCTGAACGTGTGCTGAACACGGAGGTGACATACGTTCGGTACTTGGATCGGTCGGATCATGAAGACGTACAACTACATCAACCGCGTTGTGCTAACGCATCCGCTTTCGGTCTATGAGGGTACGTGGATAATACACTCCCCTCTCGTTGCTATGCATCACCATGATCTTCTGTGTGCATAGGAATTTTTTGTGAAATTACTACGTTCCCCAACACCGTTAGTCTCATCGAACCGCACTTCCACAGTTTCAACCACTTTATAGTGAAAGAGGTTGAAGACTCTGTAGGAGTGCGAATTATTTCCGTAACCAAGCATAAAACCTTCATGTGCTTTCGGTGCAAATTTTGAAGTGTGATGTGGATCCTTGATCCAGCACCTAGCACCAAATACTCTGAAGTAACTGACATTTAGCTTCTTACCAGTAAGGAGTTCATAGGATGTCTTCTTCAGAAGCTTGTGAAGATAAACATGGTTGATGACATGACATGCAGTATCAATGACTTCAGGCCAAAACTTTCTTGGAGTCTTGTATTCATCAAGCATCGTCCGAGCCATCTCAATGAGTGTTCTGTTCTTGCGCTCCACGATGCCATTCTGCTGCGGAGTGTACGGAGCGGAGAACTCATGAGTGATTCCTAGCATAGCAAGATAAGTGTTGAGGCCTGTGTTCTTGAACTATGTGCCATTGTCACTCCTGATGTGCTTGATCTTGATGTCATAGTTCGTCATGGCACGATTTGCAAAGCCTTTGAAGACATCCTGCACTTCATTCTTGTAAAAGATTATATGCACCCATGTATATCTTGAGTAATCATCAACTATGACGAAACCATAGAGGAAAGCAGTAGTAGTGAGAGTTGAGTAGTGAGTAGGTCCAAAGAGATCCATGTGAGGCAGCTCGAAGGGTTGAGATGTCATCATGATTGTCTTCGAGGGATGCTTGGCCCTCGTCATCTTTCCAGCTTCGCAAGCACCGCACATATGATCCTTCTTGAACTTGACACCCTCGATGCCTATGACGTGCTTCTTCTTTGCAAGAGTGTGCAAGTTCCTCATGCCAGCATGTCCTAGCCTTTGATGCCAGAGCCAGCACTCTGAAGCTTTTGCTAGAAGACATACAGCCAACTGTGGTCCTGCTGAGAAATCTACCATGTATAAATCACCTTTTCGATACCCTTCAAAGACTAGAGACTTGTCAGATTTCATTAGAAAAGGCAATGATATTTTCCAAATATCACAATCATATTCAAATCACAAAGCATTGAGACAGACATTAAGTTGAAACCAAGGGATTCAACAAGCATCACTTTATCCATGTGCTAATCCTTTGAGATTGCAACTCTACCTAGACCCAATACCTTGCTTTTACCAGTGTTAGCAAATGTGATGTGACTCTTGTCGGATGGACGTAATGTTGAGTCCATGAGAAGACTTCGGTCACCAGTCATGTGATTAGTGCATCCACTGTCCATAATCCATTCGGAAGCATGAGGTGTCAGAACCTACAATACAGTTAGGGGGATAGGCTTCACCAAGAGTATTGTGAAGCATAAACATTTGACGCACAAGAGGATTATCAAAGCTCAGATCAAGGTTAGGACTGACAGGATGAATGGCAAACGATTCAGGAACAAAATACATAGTGAGACCATTTGGGCATTTGATCTTGCGCCCTACAAGATGTTTTAGGTCCCCAGCAATAGCATCGGACGCCTTTGATTTTTGGCTGGAGACCTTTCCCTGCAAAATAAAGTTATTTTTTCTTAACCACCCACATTTTCAGGGGTGGATTAGAAGCAATGAGTCTAAGTGCAGCATCTGAGAACTTCGGCTTTGGAGCCCTAGCAAATAGCCTTGCAGGAGGTGAATAGTACTCGTATGAATAAGCAGAATAGTTCTTAGTCTTATGAACATAGCGGTTTGATGATACACGCTCATATTCATAAGTTTGAGTATAATTTCCCTGAAAAACAATGGCATTAGGGTGACTCAGGTGAGTCCTCTGTCTGTATGAAGCCTTTGAGCCATATGAAGCATTTGGTCTGGGGTTTGTCTTCTTCACTTGTGGTGTCATGATGATATTCACAGGAAGATTCTCAAGACACTTTTTGGGCACCCAGATATTCTTCATAGGTGGTCCATTCCTGCAGTTAGTACCGATATTAGCACAAGTGAAGCCAGATAAGGTGGATGGATCCATTGAAGGTCCCTTTGCAGCAACCCATGTGGTTTTGGGGTACTGCTCAGGCTTCCAGTAAGAACCATCAACATTCATTTTCCTCTCGAACCCAACACCCTCTTTTCTAGGATTTCGGTTCAGAATCTGCTTTTTGAGGACATCACATAATGTCTGATGCCCTTTGAGACTTTTATACATCCCAGTCTCAAGCAATGTCTTCAACCTAGGATTTTCATCAGCAATAGTAGTGCGATTCTTAGCAGAGGGGTTAGTAACCACAACAGCAGTTGAAGATATTGTGACAGTGGCAGCAATAGAACATTCAGCAACAAAAGTAGTGTTGTCACGCTCAAGGCATTTTAGACATGGTGGTTCAAATCCTTCCTGAGCGGGACTGATCTGTTGAGCGCGAAGTGACTCGTTCTTTTTTTGAAGATCTTCATGAACTGCTCTCAATTTATCAAGTTCTTTCTTCCTTTGAAGATAATCATAGGAAAGCTTTTCATGAGTTGCTGAGAGTGTTTCATGACGACTTTCAAGTTCCTCATACTTAACATGAAGATTTTTTATGTCTTCAATTAAGGACTAAGATTGGGTCATTTCCGTGTCCAACAGGTCATCGCTTTTGTCTATCAGTTTTTGAATATGTTCCATAGCTTTCTGTTGTTCAGTTGCAATTTTAGCAAGAGTTTTGTAGCTGGGTTTGGATTCACAATCAGAGTCATCTTCACTTGATGTTTGAAAGTAAGCATCGCGTGAGTTTACCTTGGCACCACGTGGCATGAAGCAGTAGGTGGGAGCGGAGTTGTCCTTGTTATTAGTATCAGCTTTGGTGACGGAGCCATTGTCTTCAGTGTTGAAGATGGACTTGGCAACGTAGGCTGTAACTAGAGCCAGCCTTGCAACGACAGAGTCGGACTCCTCCTCAGACTCCACCTCTGCCTCCTCAGAAGCAGACTCCTCCTCTGAATCCATCTTCTTGCCAACAAAAGCACGAGCCTTGCCAGATGAGCTCTTCTTATGTGATGAAGACTTGGAGGAAGACTTGGAAGAAGACTTTGAGGATTTTTTCTTCTTCTTGTCATCAAAATCATATTCTTTGCTCTTGTTCTTCTTGTTGTTCTCATTGTCCCATTGTGGACACTCAGAGATGTAGTTTCTCAAATAGCTGAAACTCATCTGTGTTGAGCCTCTCAAGTATGTCAGACGGATCGAGTGTCTTGAAGTCAGGGCGTTCTTGAATCATCAGGGCTAGTGTATCAAACGAGCTGTCAAGGGATCTCAGGAGTGTCTTGAGGATTTCATGCTTGGTGATCTCAGTAGCGCCAAGTGCATGAAGCTCATTGGTGATATCAGTGAGGTGAACAAACGTGAGCTGGACATTCTCATTGTCATTTCTCTTGAAGCGGTTGAAGAGGTTGCAAAGGACACTGATCCTTTGATCTCTCTGGGTTGAGACACCTTCGTTGACCTTGGAGAGCCAGTCCCAGACTAGCTTCGAAATTTTCAGAGCACTCACACGGTCATACTGTCCTTTGGTCAGATGACTGCAGATGACGTTCTTCGCAGTAGAATCCAGTTGAATGAACTTCTTGACATCCGCAGGAGTGACGCCTTCACCGCCCTTGGGAACGCTGTTCTTGACGACATACCAAAGGTCAACATCAATGGCTTCAAGATGCATGCGCATCTTATTCTTCTAGTAGGGGTAATCAGTGCCATCGAAGACAGGACACGCAGCGGAGACTTTGATTATCCCTGCAGTCAACATAGCTAAAACTCCAGGTGGTTAAACCGAATCACACAGAACAAGGGAGTACCTCGCTCTGATACCAATTGAAAGTGCTAGTTATCGACTAGAGGGGGGGTGAATAGGCGATTTTTATGAAAGTCTTCAAAACATGGAAGTTTCAAAGACAAACGATATAAGTGAACCTATTAACATGCAACGGAAGGTAGACTACACTAGGCAAGCCATATTCAATTATTCAATGAAGCGAAAGCACGAAGACTAATAGCAGCTAAGTAGAAAGGATCAAGATGGAAGACAGTATGAAGACAAACAACAATAGTCGTCACACAGTGAAGATAACAGATAATGCAAGCAGGCAATGACTTCACGAAGACAAACTATAAGTAAAGAGAGGGAGAAGATAGAACCAGTCACTTGGTGAGGACAAGGATTTGTTGGACTAGTTCCAGTTGCTGTGACAACTGTACGTCTGGTTAGGGAGGCTGAGATTCAACTCAGAAGACCACGTCTTCACCTTATTCCCCTTGAGCTAAGGACACCTAGTCCTCGCCCAATCACTCTGGTAAGTCTTCAAGGTAGACTTCCAAACCTTCACAGACTTCGTTCACCGGCAATCCACAATGACTCTTGGATGCTCAGAACGCGATGCCTAACCGGCTGGAGGATTCACAGTCCTCAAGTGTAACAAGTCTTCAAGCCACGCGGACAGTAAGACTTTAGTGATGCCTAACACTCTTTGGCTCTGGGTGTTTTGGGCTTTGTCCTCGCAAGGATTTCTCTCTCTCAAAAGCTTTGGAGGTGAATTGCTCTCAAACGACAAAAGCCGTGCACTAACTCTGAGCAGCCACCAATTTATGGTGTAGGGGTGGGCTATTTATAGCCACTAGGCAACCCGACCTGATTTGTCCGAAATGACCCTGAGTCACTAAGGAACTGACATGTGTTCCAACGATCAAATTTCAAACACACACGGCAGCTTGACTTGGGCTACAAGTAAAGCTGACTCATCCAGCTCTGGACAAGATTTGCTCTCAGTGTCTTCGCTCAAAGACATAGGATTTGGTTGAGCATCACTTCAGTCACTCTGACTTTGTTCACTTGAACCCCACTTAATAGTACAGTGGTTCCTATGACTCAACAAAGAAGAAAAGGAAACTACAAACAACTATGTCTTCGCACTCCATAGTCTTCACGTGAATGTCTTCTTGAGTCATAAACTTCAACGTGATTGTCTTCACATACCACCATTGTCTTCAATGTTTCCATACATTTTTAGGGGTCATCTCCGATAGATAAACCGAATCAATGAGGGACTACTACCTGTGTTATCCTACAATTCTCACAAACACATTATTCCCTCAACCAGGTTTGTTGTCAATGCTCCAAAGCCAACTAGGGGTGGCACTAGATGCACTTACACCGACTTACCGGGCACCACAACGTGAAAAACGGTGTTGGACGACTTAAGATTTTTGTCGATTAATCCCATGCGACGGAAGGTTTTGTAGTAATGTATATTAATGCTGCTACCCCCATCCATGAGCACCTTAGTAAATTTATAGCCCCCAACCTAAGGCGCCACCACTAGAGCCAGGTGACCCGGATTGTCAACCCGGGGCGGGTGATCCTCACGGCTCCATACTATAGGCTGCTCCGACCATCGCAAGTAACGTGGTACTGCCGGCTCAACAGCATTTACTACCCTCTTATGAAGCTTCTGGTCCCGCTTACATAAGCTAGTGGTGAAGACGTGGTATTACCCACTATTTAATTACTTCGGGTTGCTCTGATAACCAGACTGTTGCTCCTGATGATTCCCCTGATTATTCTGCTGTTTGTAACCACCTTGATTGCCTTGGCCGTGAAACCCGGAATTTGAGCCACCACCTCCATGACCCGGACCATGAGGGCCGGACCTGAACCGCCGTTCGGACCATGGTTGTGTTGGAAAGACTCCCTGAACTGTCTCATAATGTTGCAATCCTTCGACAGATGCGTAGACGGCTTCTCCTGTGTTCCATGCTTCGGACATGGCTGATGCATTATCGCTTCAAGGTCAATTTTTTTCCCTTGAGCCGGCCTCCCCTTACGACGCTGGTTATAATTCCATGCACCGGTGTTAGCCACAAAATCATCAGCTTTGCGCTTACCGTTACCGCCCTGATTGGCCGGGTTGTGCTGCTGTCCCCTCATACCGCTACTCTTCTTTCCCTTTCCCGATCTTTCATCCTCAGAGTCAGGGTCCTTGGTACTATCAGAGTCGGCATACTTGACAAGAGCCGCCATTAGCTCCCCCATGTCACTGCAATGACGTTTAAGCCGCCCAAGCTTCTCCTTGAGTGGAAGAGAACGGCAATTTTTCTCCAACATTAAAACCGCTGAGCCGACGTTGATGTTATCTGAAGAATGTATGATAGTCGAGACCCGACGCACCCAGCTGGTCGTCGACTCGCCCTCAGCTTGAACACAGGAGACCAAATCCACGATCGACATAGGCTGCTTACACGTATCTTTGAAATTTTGGATAAACCAGGCATTCAGCTCTGCCCATGAATCAACAGAGTTGGCAGGTAGCCCTTTCAACCAAGTAAGAGCCGTCCCTTCCATCATCATGGTGAAATACTTACCATATGCGGCTTCACTAGCATCCAGCATCTCCATAGCCATTTCATAACTTTTCACCCAAGACTCCGGAGGTTGATCCGCTGTGTAATTAGGCACCTTATGAGGGCCTTTAAAGTCCTTGGGCAAACGCTCATTACGCAGAGCCGCCGTTAATCATGGCACTCCCCAAGCTCTAGAGGTCACACCTGCCTCTACCAAAGTCGTCGGGTAAACCGACGCATGCTGATGAGCCGCCAGCTGAGCCGCTAGCTCGGCCTCCTGAGGCAGTCTACCCGGATCCACAAAATTCTAGGCATTGGCCCCATTGCACGCCGGGTCATGCCCACGAGGCTGATTACGACACTGCTCAGTACTTGAAACTGTTGGCGAGTCAGTGTGCCTGTTGTAGCTCCGGCTTGGACGAGGGGTCAAATGAATCCGATCATGACTATAAGAATAAGCCTGCTGTTGTACCAGTGCTGTTTGAAGTTCCCTGGCCCTTCGAGTCTCAACCGCCGTCAGAGTCTCGCCCTCGACTGGCAGAGCCGTCAATCGCGTAGCTGCAGCAATCATATTGTCCAAAGGGTTGGAATAATGACCCGGAGGCGTTTCCACATGCTAAGGTGGGTGCTATTCATATGCGGAGAACCTGTCACGCGCGGCTGAACCGGCGCTCTACCCCTTTGCGCTTCAGCCACCTGGTTTATTATCACGGGTTATTGGCCCCTGTTCCAGGTGTGCTGAAGAGGTTCCTTGACTCATAAACCAAGGGCAGACGACTCCGGTTTTTTCTTCTCCAGACCTCGTTTGCAGCGTTCTGATCCACCGTGAGCTGGTATGAATCCGCTTGAATCCGTTGTGCTTGGGCGTTCAAAACGGCGTGTTCTGCAATCATCCTACCGTTCTCCACTGCCAGCTCTTCCTTGGCTTGTGCTATCTCATCACACAGTTTAGCCACATCCACCTTATGTTGTTCCTAGTTGTCCGGGGTTACCTCTACCTCCATCAGAGTCGCCAGAGTCTCCAACAGATCTGACAAGACTTGAGCCAGCAGGCGTGCTGATCCACCAGCACCTGCTGCTGTTACTGCCGCTGCGCTGGAAGTCTGCGCTGGAAGTCATGGCCGAAGAGGATGTCGAACCGAGAACCGGCTGGATGCTAGCCATGAAGATCGCTACCCTGTTCGGCGGCTCACGGAGGTCCGGAATACTATCACCATAAGAATGAAGAGAACCGAAGATATTGTAAAACTGTCTCACCACCATGTTTTAGTCGAGAACAAGTTGAGAAATAAGATGGGTGATAGTCTTTTGGATAATGGCCAAGTCACATATATTATGTTGGATGTTTTTTCTATGGTGAATGAAGATGATTTAATTGATACTTTCATGGTTAACTGCTCAAGGTATGTACTGTATGTAGGCTTCTTTTATGCAAAACTGAGACTTGAATGAGGATTTTAGTGTGCTTTTAAGATCATATTTATCTATTTCTGTGAAATCTGCAATTAGTTAAAATGTTTACATGGCATAGTTGTTGTCAAAAAAAATGGAGACGGACCACCCCGGTGTCAAATGCTAGCTCCGCCACTGACCATCGCCCCAGCCAACCAGATAGATGGATGCAAAGGGTAAGGATTCCCACCCCAAACCGCCAGCCCCTGCTGTTTCAGCCAGCACCCTTCCTCGTCGCTGGGGCTCGGAATGGCAAGCATCGATGTTAAACTTAACGAGGACAACAATATCAAATGTCAATACAAAAATTGATAATGGGTGCGAAAATAGGAACAAAAAAACTGAACAATAGCAACAGTAGGAAACTGCTTTTAAACTGGTTCAATAAAAAGATTTGACGTCATCTTACTTTCCAAGGTCCACAAAAAGAACCACAGACATAGTAACGCCAGGTTCATTTTTCAAGCTACAGGCCCGCAATGTACAGAAGAGTACATACGACTTGATTTTTGCCATGAGACCGCAACCATTCACGATTGCCAATAAAGATATTCTTAAAATCAAGAAGAAGCAAACAAAAGCTGTTCAGGAAAATCAAGTTGTTTTTTGGAATACTCACTGATCCAATTACTATAATCAGACAAAAGAAGTATCAGACAGGTATCATAACAAACACATGGCGCACAAGGAATAGTTCATAAAATGAAGGTAAATTTTGGAGTATTGCTTGAATGGCTCAGATTTACCACACCATGAAACACCAAAGTTGGAAAATGCTTCAGACAGTACAACAACAACAACAACAACAACAACAAAGCCTTTCAGTCCCAGACAAGTTGGGATGGGCTAGAGTTGAAACCCATACGATCTGGACACATGGATATACGATCTGGACACATGGATAGCTAACTTCCATGCACCTCTGTCCATGGCAAGAAAAACTCTCTTTCTTCACCCAGCAACAAATAGCCGCAACTGGTAACTTGCTGCAGAGCAAGGCCTCCTAGTTTAACGACTAATTGTCTAGCTGAGCAAAGTTGAATGGAACCAACCTAGGAGATGTAAAAACATATCCATCTCAGGATATGGTGAAAGATCTCCAGCACCCCAAAGGGCGCAAGAATCATCATAGCCATTCAGTAAGGAATAGAACTCATCAACACACAATGGAAACAAATATGCTGTGTCCAGAAGTTAATTCAGAACATTGTACTGATGGTAACATTACTACATGAAAAAGCAATTGACATTTGTTCACTTCAGATAAAAGGAGTCACTGCAAGCAAAATTAGAACAGGATAACATAAATTTTCATGTTTGAACCAAAAGAAGAACATAAACTTGCAAACTAGGTTATCACAGCACAGCATCAACCAAAAGGGGTCCTTTACTCCAAACAGACAACAGGAAGTGCTGCTCGCTTGTTTATCCCATGAAAAATGGGGTTCCAATGCTAAATAATCAGGCATGTGACATTGGACAGTGGCAATACTATTCCACCATGAAACCAAACACATCGGTCCAACCTTTGGCAAAACGAAAACAAAACCAAAGCAAGAACACTGAATAAATTTGAAAATATATAAGATATAAGAGAAGGGGGACAATGGTTAAAGTACAAATCCCAAAGGACCCAAGCAAAAGCTCCAAGAGCACCTTCAGTCATGATTAGACAAAATATAAGACCTTTTTAAACAAACTAATGCAGTTGACAGGACACTCTCATTTTAAACAACCTGTGTGGAATCAGTTCCTCGCTAATGCATCAAAATGTAATTCAAATAATCAATGTGGCAATTTGACAGTAGCAGCTTAAAAAGAGACTAATAACCAGTAAAATAAATGCTGCACTGACCAAAATAAAACTAACGCAATATGAGCTTCAATTTTTAAGAAAAGACAGATATCGCTGATCATAACTCAGTCTTTGAAGAAGCATCTGGCAGGACAAGACAAGCAAGACAACAGTTTCTCGTTAACCACATGAATAGAAGTGCCAATGGCTACAAACATTGGAGAAAAAAGTACAATCATGACCACTCACGATTGCCAATAAGATATACTTTAAAAAAAGGCTGTTCAAGAAACCAAACTGTTTTCTGGAGTATATTTCAGAAGTACCCACAGATAAAATTGCTATAATCAGGCAGAAGTACAACTGTTAGACTCAGGTACCATAACAAATACACGAGGAATCCTCTATTTCTAAATAGCTACAACCCACTAGCTAATTTTTCCTAACATGCAGCCATGCCACATCAGCACCTATGCATGTCAATCACGAAGCATAAGTTACATTTATTTACATGCATTCCACGATCTAATTTTTCTAAGCATGCAACAATGCCACCTAAGGACCTATGCATGTCAATTATAAGTTACACCTTTTGCATTAATTTAACCATGCGACCGTGCCACATTAGCAAGCCATACATGTCGATGGCGTTGATAAGTTATATTTTTTGAATTGTACATGTCGATGTCGTTGATAAGTTACATTTTTTTTAATTGACTTTTACATTGTCATATACGGCATATGTGGTGGATACTTGAAGCATACCTACATAGTTCATGATTTGCAATTTTTTTATAGGAATAACATGGCATGTTGTTAACTACACAATGTAAATCAAGAATACTATTATTATCTTGCATTAGTTTAGTTGTTTTCTAGCACCTATTAATACAATTATTTTAACGAGGTTCCCGCGGCAACACACGGGGCATCGTCTAGTAGTTCACAAAATCCTGGGAAAATTCTGGGGAGTACTACTTGAATGAATGGCTCAGATTTACCCGACCATGAATCATGGAAGTTGACAATGCTTAAGGTAGTACCATAAGTAATAAAACCTCTCTCTCTCTCCGCCCAGCAACAAATAGCCACAACTGGTAACATGCCGCAGAGCAAGGCCTCCTAGTTTAACGACTAACTGTCTAACTGGGCAAAGTTGAATGGAACCAACCTAGAGACGTGAAAGACACCAAGGGGCAGAAATCATCATAGCCATTCAGAAAAGAATAATTATAACCAACACAAATGGAAACAAATATGCTGTGTTCAGAAGTTAATTTGGAAGACTGCACTGATGGCCGTATTACTTGCAACGAAAGAAAAATGGCATTTGTTACTTCAAATAAAAGGAGTCACGGCAAGCCAAATAAAAACAGGATAACGTGAACTTTCTTTTTTGAACCAGAAGAAAGACATCAAAAGGGTTAGTGCTGCAGATTACACTGAACATAATGTATACCAAAATTAGAATGGTAGGTTCAGAACTAAATAAATATATCTGAATACATTAATAGACCAAATGTAATTATTACTATTGCTGATGCTTGCAGTGCCGTAGTGCAGCAAATGCAAGACCTTCCGCAAAATAAAATGCAGTTACGACTAAATGGGAATGCTGAGAGAAGAAACAGAACATGCATAGCAAAGGACATACAGTTGCAAATAAAAGAATAGTTTGATGAAAAGATGTGAAACCCTCTGCCTCTTTCTAGGGCCCTCACAACACAATTTTTTTTATTCAAACAAAGTAGTCCTTAATGATGCATCGTTATTTCAAAGCATTCTTCTGTAAGCAACCACACTGTTAAGTGGATTCTTAATTCAAATGTTTAACAGTAATTGTTAGCCGCTAAACCAGTTACTTGTTGTGATATAAGCACCCCTAGTTTAGCACCAACTAAATCAATTCAGGTGTTAGATAGAAGCACTAACAGGGAAGCTATATCATCACAGCCATTCATGAACATGACATGAAGGAAACAATAATCTTGACATCTGAACTTGCCCTATATGACCCTTAAGAAGAAAACCAGTAAATAAATGAGTGCCCAAAAGTACAAACTGATAACTAGATAAATAGAACAGTAGCAAAATGGAATTATCGAAAGTCAAATGGCAATTCAAACAACCAAACTGATACAGTACCAAATAAGATAATTTCAAAAAATACCCAAGGGCAGCATTATTATCACAGCCATTCAAGGAAAAATTAAGAACAGAAAACAAAAGGCCCGGATGCACCAACTGGTTCGCTCCATGGACAACAAAATCATGGGAAGGCAAAGCGAACACCACGAGAGGTGATCAGTGCGTAGTTATTCCTAATGAGATGGCCCAATGCCACAACCATAACAATTCATCAATTTGAAACATAAAAAGGCGATAGGGATAAATAGATGTGTACACAGTATTAGTTGCATTGAGATTTGAGAGGGCTCAGATTCGCCTTTGATAGATCATACAACCTAGCTCCATCTTCTTTCACCAGATCAACCCCACCACTGAGGTCGAGCTCCTCTGGTTATCACTCAGCAGAATGACCATCCAAGACAGAGACATCAATATTCAGTGAGAATGATAAGGTGCCAAAAGAGGGGAGAGTAGGTTTTTGAAGCCCACAGCTCCTCGAATAATCGAATACAAGTTTATGTCAGCCATGTTTTATCATCATCGCCCCAAATAGATAGATAGATAGATAGATGGATCAATGGATGGATAGATTATTAACCATGCTCTCAGGAGCTGCTCATGCCTGGCATCAGCCAACCAAACCTCCGGCTCGGACGATGCATCAGACAACACTGTATGGTTGCCAGCTCACGACACACCCGAATCCAAGGCAATGGAATGGCGGTGGCTGGCGGCACCATAGCGTCAGTCCACCCAGACCATGGGTCAGCGAGTAGGCAATGACAGCTTGACTGATTTGTTTTAGGATATATATAATTATATATATATATATGAGAGAGAGAGAGAGGAGGAGGAGGATTCATACCGAATCCAAAACAAAACGCAACTGAACAGTGAAAATTCAGTGTATGTAGCGTAGCAAAAGAGGGCTCAGCTTTGTCATTCATCTTCAAACCCAACACCCACATCTCTTGCTCCATGACCTACCCATCACAGTGTAAGAGAACTGCCCTGGTTGTCACTCATCAGAACGACCGTCCAAGGCACAGATCATCCAACATCAGCGGCAAATTGAGCAGGCTGCAACAGAGGTAAGGGTGGGCTCTAAGTGCAACTCCAACGCTGACACCTACTTTTTCAGGTCTGTTTAGTCCCACAAGCCAAGGCTGTCTTGATTGCTCAAGACATGATTATTTCAGCCACAGTCATCATCATCGTCGTCCTCGTCATCGCCCCTCTTTTTGGTCCAAAAATGAGGTTGCCTCTGCACACCAAGCAACATGACCATGATACCCCATTACATGTGTACACACATCCAGCCATCAAGCTCAGGAGCTGCTCATGCCTGGAGTCGATCGACCAAACCCCCCGGTGCGGACGGCACGTCAGACAAACAACGTACGGTTCCCAGCCAACGCCACACCCGAACCCAGGGCAATGGAACGGCGGTCGCTGGCAGCACCGCAGCGGTGTAGAACTGACGCGTCAACCGGACGATTGGCCAGCGATCCGGCAACGAGAGGTCGCCTGATTCGGCTTAGGGTTTGGGTTCAGGGGTGTGAACTGCGCGCACGCAGAGTGGGCGAGTGAGTGTGGGGGTCAGTCTCGGAGAGAGAGAGAGAGAGACGGGGATCGTACCGGATCCAAAGCAACATCCAGCCAAGCTGCGAGAAATCCATCGACGGCGGCTCAGATCCCGCGCCTGCCCGACCATGCCCTCGACCGGAACGCATCACGGGCCCCGCCGCTCGGTCCGCGGACGCCTCCCGCACCGGCGGCAGCCCCGAGGGGCCTCCAAGCCGATGCGCGATCCGGCGCGGCGGGAGGGGCTGGCCCCGAGGAGCGGCGACCCGCCGCGTCCGGAGGACGGGAGCCTGGCCGGCGCCGGCGGGTCCATCCATCATCGCCGACGTTTGGGGAGGGACGCGGTCCCGGCCGACGAGGTCATCGGCCACGGCGAGCGAGACGGGCACGGCGGCGGGATTCGGTCAGATCCGATCCGATCCGATTAGTTTAGAGCGGTCGCCTCCGCCGCTGCACGCAGCCATGCCGCCGGTGGCCTCTCGCGCCCCGACTGATTCGAGTTTTTTTTTTTGAGAGAGAGAGAGAGAAGAGAGAGTAGCTAGCTAGGGTTCGTCGCCGACGGGAGAAGAGATGCATCCAGCGATAAGTTTCTAATGAAAATGAAAAGGGCCATTTAGGACGAATAATAAGAAGGCCGAGGGAGAATGGGAGCCCAACTAACTATGTCGATCGTTTCCTTTGTGAAAAGGCCGGTCCATGCACATGTAGCATAGCGTGCGATTTGGTCGGGAGCTCCCTTTTTTCCTTTTCAACTGTGTAACACGGTTTTGTTTGCTTTTCATTTTTTGTGTTTCTTTTCCTGTTTTCCTCTTTTCCTTTCCTGCTTATTTTTCTTTTTCTTTTCCTGTTTTCCAAATTCATATACATTTTCTATAATTTGTGAACTTTTCTTAAAATTTGACGAGATTTTTCAAAATTTACAACTTATTTTCAAACTCGTGAACTTTTTCCCTAAATTTCATGAGCATTTTTAAAAATTGCAAAAAAAATTAACAAATTCATAAAAAAATCTCGATTTTTGAACTTTTACATAAAGTCAACCGGTCATGCTATCAACGGTCGTTTCCTTTTTTTAGGAAAAAACAAGCCAGCGAGCTGGCACTTGGTGAGCGACCATTGGTAGCTGTGCCGGCCCATAGCACATGCGTTTGAGTGCTAGCTAGGGTTGCTAGCACAACAGGTGCTACTTAGGAGGTCTCGAATGGGAGTGGGGTAGGGGAAAGGAGGATAAGGGTGCAGGGAAATGAAAGTGGCGACTATTAGGCTGGTCATAGTGGGGAGTAACTTATACTAGTGTCATGCATATGACATTAGTCTAAGTTACTATCTTTATAGTGCAAAGTATCTTAATAGTAGTGTCATAGATTGTTTCATTTATTGCCTTATAGACTCATTTTATCTCGGGAAACACTATGTTACAGTAACATATTATGTTACTCCAAACATCTCTTTTCTCATTAAATGCTTGCCACATAAGCAAAATTGTCTTGGGGTGTGTTAAGTTACTACCTAAGTTACTCCCACTATGGCTAGCCTTAGGCCCATCCAGGACCACTATATAGAATTTTGGTACATTTGGTTGCTTGAGTTGCATCAGATTTTTGGCAAGCACGAACCTTGAAGTATCTATGGGCCTGGCTTTGAAGGAACATTCGGATGAGGGGGCAACTAATAAAGGGGTATCCCATAGAGGGCTCCCGCATGGGTTAGTTTTTTTGCCTGGGAATGCGCCAAGTGGTGCGCCCAGTACCCAACATGTGTCATGCGCCGGCGTACCCCTGTGATTTTGGTTTTCTCCTTTTCCGCATGCATTTCATGCTTTTATTTAGGTTTAGTTTTTTTTCACCTTTCGATTATTGATTGTTTTTCATGGGTTTGCAGATTTTTTTTTGAAGCAATGCTTTTTTGCTGCAAGGACGAGCACATCACGTGCTTCCACAAGAAGCGAAACTATGCTCCTCAAAAGAGGAAAAGCATAGTTTTATTTTCTGAAAAATAATAACACAACTGTGCCTCCCCAAAAGAAAAAAAAGCATAGCACATGCATTCATGAGAAACACAGACGTGCTTCCCGAAAAAGAAAAGCTCATCTCAACTTGGAAGTTGACGTGGTGAGAGGCCCCTTAGCCAGGACACCATCAAACTTGTTTAATTAATGCTGGCAGGCAGACGCCGGTTTGAATGTGGTACACGGTTGTCCAGCCTCGTCCGGACAAGCGTCTCTAGCATCGGAACATGCACCGAGACTAGGTGATCCTCTCGGTCGGCGCGCCACTTCAATACCGGTTCTGGTGAGAGATTGCGTCCACTTTGAGCCGGCATGAATGCGATGTTGGCACTCTAGCCCTACTTAAATGAGCGGCAATCGTTTCACATTTTTTTTTCGGAGGGGGAACCAAGTTGGAGTATTCATCAAATTGCATCCGGTTAGCGGTCCTATCGCTCTTGGCACTTTTTATATCTGGATCGTGAACTCCGGCACTCACGTGCTTAATTGATCTGTTTGGATCAGAAGCCGAGTGACTAAGTGAACCACCGACTGACTTTGACCGATCTTGATTGTGGGAGTAGAAAAGGAAACGTATTGTTTTGGACTCACGCTAGGATTAGGCCAGGAAACCTCCATGTTTTGAGTTTTTGTACGTAGTACGTTGCATTGCATGAGCGTCGCTGTCGCGGACCTTGACTGGTCGTAGAAACTCAAGTGGATCTTGTACCGACTCCGCCACAAGTGGACGCGAGCGTGGTGCATGTGCCCGGCGGCTATTCCACGTTCGCGACGCCTCGCGCGCCGGATGAGATCCATCGACGAGTCCACGCGACCGTCACTGCATCCCTTCGACCGCGACCAGGAAGTTGACAGGTCTGATGCGGTGCCACGTTAGGGGTGAAGTCAGGCTAGCCGGCGGCCGGCGCACCACCGTCTCGCACGTGCGGAACACGTCCATCGACCGGGCAGAGTGGGGTGGAGTGGAGTGCACCGGCCGCCGGCCGGCCGGCCACTAGCTAGCTGGAGCTTGTGCTCTTCTGCTCTGACCCGTAACTCGAACAATGGCAAAATTTTCGGAAGCCTAGGTGTGCACATGAAGGGGGACGATGGTGATCACACACTGATGGAAACCATCTCGACGATTTGTTTAGCCAATTGAACAACAAGTCAATTCCCGCATTTCCAAAACGGTACTACCACATGCATGCATGCGCACGGCAACAAATGCAACGTAGCCTGCCGGTGGTTGACTTTGACACGAGCGGCAATAACGCATGACACGAGCGGCAATAACGCATGCGAGGATGCATGAAATGTTTGGTCGTTGGTGATTTTTTTGGTCGTCGGTGATGTGGGTCGTCAACCCCGTGAGAAAGTTTCCATCTTCCGTCCAGGGTGGCGTTGACCCGTAATTGCGTATCTCTCGAAGGGCCGGCAGTTAGCAGCACGTAGCGGATGGACACCGTTGAAGCTGACACGTTAATTGTGTGGACTTCGAATGGATAAGTGGCCGTACGGAAGCCAGCCTTGAGAAGTCAACAGTCAAGGCAACTCTAAGTCGAAACTTTCTACAGTTTTACAACTGCACAACTAGCCGTCCCTTAATCCTGCCGAATTTAGTGTTCCAGCTAGTACTAAGAACTGTGCATATTGCTGTGCAAGACATGCATAGAGTATAAGGCCTCCTTTGATTTAGAGGAATTTCATAGAAATTTTAGAGGATAGGATTTTTATAGGACTTTTTCCTTTAGAGTCTTTTGGTTCATAGGAATGGATTCCTATTCCTACATAGGATTGGTTCCTATCTTCCACATTTCATAGGAAAATAAAAAAGAGTCTAGACTCAATGGAAAAATTCCTTTGATTTCAACCAAATGACATCTTATTTCCTATTCCTACTCATAGGATTTTAGATACATGTCATCTCATTTCCTACAAGATTCCTATTTCTATGATAATTCTATCCTATGAACCAAAAGAGACATAGTCTCCACAGATTGTGATATATTCCCTTCGTTTCTAAATATTTGTCTTTTTAGAAAGGGTTTTTATCAGTTTTGCCATTGGTTATATAACACTACTCAGTTCTGCCATTAAAACTATTAGAATAAATCCGAGGCACTTCGTCGATCATCTGAGGACCAAGCAATCACACGAGCACGACACCGAGATTTGTTAACGAGGTTCACTGATATGGCTACATCCCCAGGGCCTGACTACGGGCGCTCCTTCCCGTGACACCGTCACAATACCGCACCCGGCCACCCGGGCGCCGGCACACGCGCCGGCTCCCCCTTGCATGCCTGTGCTATTATGTTGGCATAGGTTACATCGTGTGTCTACCCCCGCTATATAAGAGAGGCCTAGGATATAAGTGTCCTACTTGAACACGACTCCATATCATATCTAAACACAATACAACTACAAGTCCAACTGTAACCTACCTTGTACACAATATTCGACACAACTCTGACAAAAACTTTTCACTACTCAAAAATGCCACTGTCCCATTGGACACGTACTCAAAAATACCATTTTCACCGTTACCGTCAGGTCAATGCAAGTTGACCGAAGGCAGATGACGAAAATATCCCTGATCTCATTTTGCACACTCTCTCTCCATAGTGTGGGCCCACTAGTCAGGGTGTACGGATAAATAAATTCAGAGAAAAAAGAGCGTTGTTGGGGTTCGAACCAAAAACCTCACTGTGGATGGAGGAGCGTGACAACCAGTCCGACTAACACAAGCATTCATTTATAATTAGAAGTATTCTTATACTATAATCTATCTGCACCTAACTAAACAGACCAACCTAATCCTTTGGCTGACCTACTCGTGCCAGCTTAGCTAGTTTCCCCAGCGGGAACCACAAATCCCTAGCCGCCGTCGCCTGCCTAACTCCTCAGTCCTCACCTGGCACCGTCGATCGCCGGGCTGGCCGCCCAGCTCCAGCGTGCCCCCACTTGCCGTTGCCGCGGCGCCTCCTGACGAGTGCCGCCATCCTGCACGCCGAGTGCCACCACCCGCTGAGGGTTGTGATTTGTGAACCTCTTTGTGTTTGTGTCGTTTTCAGGAATAGGCAGCCACCATGCTGAAATTTCCAGAGAAAAATAGAAAACCATGTGATCAGGAATAGGCAGCCACCATGCTCTTTATCTGCTGCCGCGTCACGCATGTATGGCGTGCCCTTGGTGTCAACCGTGGCCTCAGTTGCAACGATATCTGGGAGGTCCCTTCTCCTCCTCTTGCACCTCAAAAGCACTGGCCTGCGGTGCGGCTCCTCCTCCTTTGGCGAATTTGGAACCATCGGCACGATGTAGTGTTCCGAAACAAACGTCCTGCTGTTAGTCGTGCCGTCGCCGCTGCTGCCGGCGACCTCGAGCTTTGGTCTTTCCGCCTGAAACCTGAAGACCGTGGAGACCTGGCAGATTGGGGCCCTTTCCTCCTAGCTCTGGACCTGTGATCTCCCTGTAGTCTTCCTCCCTCTTTCCCTGATTGTACCATAGTTGGCGAGAAAAAACTCATATCTGTACTCTCCCAGGACCCTGGGTTTTGGTTTTGCTGCTTCGCACCATGAGAAGTACATATTCAGGTGGGGCGCCTTGCCCCCCCGCGTGAATTCTCAAAAAAAAATGTGGTGTTGCTGCCAATTAGTGTGTGACGCATCAATCGATTGAACGTGGCGGTGTTACCAGAGAGATTCTTCCAGTCGGCTAGCCACTCGTGCGGGTGATCCCAACTAACTTCCAAACCCTAGCACAACTAGCTAGCAACAAGAAAAGATATGACTGTTGGCATATTATCCCGTCTAAACAATGTAAGGAATATATCTCCTTGTAGAACAAAAGACTTCCGTAGTTCAGTTGGTTAGCCCGCGCAACATTCAGGTGGTGCTGTTGGGTTCGAAGCCCTGCATAGCCAATTTTCCTTTTATCTTTTCATGGGCCCACAAGTCAACAAAAAGAGAGGGGAGTTACAAACGGGTTAGGGGTATTTTTGTCATCTACCTTCAGTCAACGTGCATTGACCTGACGGTAATGGTCAAAAATGGTCTTTTTGAGCACATGTCTAACGATACAATGGCGTTTTTGAGTAGTGAAAATTTTTAGTGGCAAAACCGAGTAGTGTTATACAATCGATGGCAAAACTGATAAAAACTCTTTTAGAAATTTTAAATGGACTATCACATGCGAATGTATGTGGACATATTTTAGAGTGTAAATTCATTTATTTTGTTTCCTATGTAGTTATTTGTTGAAATCTCTAAAAAGATGATTATTTAAAAACGAAGGGAATAGTTAAGTTGTACGAAAACTATACTATAGTACTTCTCCTAGCAATATGTGCGTTTAGTGCCAGCGCCGTGTCTTGAGACACTAGTGCAGAACCGGGCAATAACACCGGTTCGTAAGGCCCTTTAGTGTCGGTTCGGTAACCGGCACTAAAGTGTGGACACTAAAGCCCTCCCCCCCCTAGTACTGGTTCAGCACGAACCGGTGCTAAAGGACAAACACGTGGCACGAGCCAGCTCCGAGGGCAGGGGCCCTTTAGTACCGGTTGATGACACCAACCAGTATTAAAAGGTTGGGAGTTTTGGGTTTATGATTTCTTTTTCTAATTTTGTGTTTTCCACAGCATGCAAAGCTCAGATCCGCAATTTCCACAGCTATAGCGGGCACGTAGTCGTACAGGAAATGTGTGCGTGCTTCGTGCCGTTTCTTTCTCCTAGAGACTTTTTACGTCTGAAGCACCGTAGAAGGCCTCTTCTCCTGTCCAGTGTCCACCGTTCGCACTATCTTTGCCCTCGCACAGTTTCTATATCGGCATCGCAAAGATGCCAAGATGTGAGGATCTCGCATGAGATTTTTGACTACTCTGGTTTGTGCATACTATTGCGAATCAGCCATAGCAAAGTACTACTCGAGTGGGTTTGTTTGACTAGACGCATACTTTTTACCATCACGTGCTTAATTAGTTGATGCACTCGATTTCATAATTGAGTGAGTGGATCCATGCTGAACCAACTGATTACCTTGTTTTTGACTAACGCAAGCGAGGAAACCACCATGGGTACGTACATGACCTACCTTTACTACGTTGAATGAGTGAGTCTCGATTGTAAAAGAAAGAAAAGGCTTGCTTTGGCTCAGAACGAAATTAATTTGGCACCCGCCATGGAGCTAATCAACCATGCTTTCACACAACAACTCATTTTTGATCATCGATTACCATGCCATCGTGCTTACTCTAGAAAACAACAAGAAGTTCAACAGAAAAATTCAATGACATTTGACCAAACACCCGTCGGGCATGGTGTCTGCCATGGACAACATCGGCTGGGGGGAGGGGTTCGATGTCTTGCCCCCATCGCCACTCCATGTCTGGCCCGTCTTGGTCTCGCTCACTTCGCCTGCCTATCGTCTCGGCCCGGCTTCGTCCGTCAAGCGACAGTTTCTGCCTCTGACGGCTTCACTAGCGCTCATGACTGGTAGTAGTTGTCTCTATGTAGTAGTCGTCCTTTGTTAAGCTTCGCAGGAAGCAACCCGAATGCCTCTTTTTGTACTAATTAATGTTTAATTTTTAGTCTTTTTGAATGCTTACTTCCTTGCCGCCAACGCACGCTAGATGGAGAGTAAGCAAGCTACCTTGCTTGCATTGCATTCGTTAAACAGTAGCTTCAGCGCCCTTCCTGTCTGCTGTGGGAGGGTGGTGGAGGGTACCTCGCTGCGAAGGATGGGTGGGTGGTGGTGTAGTCCAAGGCTGGCTGGCGCGTGGGTGGGGTTGCGGACGTCTGAGGATGCCTGGGCAGCGGCGTGGACGAGTAGGGTGCGAATGAAAGCAAGGGGGTGGTGGGGTTGAGTGGAAGAAAACTGGATCGGGAAGAGGATTTGAGTGGGCCGGGGGTGTCGGAGTCCTACGTGTGGGGGCGATCCAGACTCCCGAAAAGCCCCCTCAGCATGTTTGTTCCGGGTTTGTGGGAAAACAAACAACCTGACACGTTGATAGACCGATGCGGGACTGTGTTTGATGGCAAAATGCATCCAGACAACTTGGTTCGGATGGTTGTAAGCATTTTGAGAGGTCGCGTTGAAGATATCCTTGTAGATACTACTACCGTACAAAAAAAATGAATCTCTTTGTAAAGCTCAATTGACATTGTCCCCTAAGAGTGCCTTAACCCCCTCTCGAGTTGACTAGCTAATTCAAGGTGATTAGCCAAAAAAGAAAGGTCACATGGAATCCAAGGGTCCCTCCAGGCCCTAATCGATGTATCATTTCGGACACTCCAAACCATTCCTCTGTAACGGATAAAGTACTGTAGCTGAACTATCCCTTAATGGCGGACTCAACCGCTCATCCCCTCTCGAGTTGAGTAGCTAAAGCCATTCCAAGGGCTAACCAATCTTTTCAAGGGGGGAGGGGGATTTGCAGATGAGCTTGGGACCATCTCAACTACAGGGATTTCTCAATAATAAAACATTTTAGGTTGTGAAGAATATTAAAAAATATCTTGCACGTAGAGGATGAATAAAATATGTTCATGTCAAATTTGAAACTCAAACATGACTATGACCTAACTGTCCTTGGTCACTTTGTTATTTTTTGTATGGGTCATATACCATTTCAATTTTTTACACGCTGATGCTTGTATGAATCCTATACATGCATGATTTAATTTACATTTTCTAACTTATACCCCATAATTTTTTTATCATATGAAGCTAGAGGGTTAAGATGTCTCAAGTTCAGAAAACGAACGTTTCTTATTGCATATTTTCATGTAAAAATCTTCCATGCAAATACAAGTATACGTTCGTTAAAATTTGAAACTTAAACAGATAAAACATAACTGCAATATTCACACCGAGGACGCGACTTAGAAATCAAACATGTGTGTTTGTACAATATCCTTACGTACATCAGGTAAAATTGTTAGTCAACATTTCACAGTAGTGTGGATGGTTTTCCGTCTTCATGCCACGTGACACCGTGCTCCAAACGGTTGTGCCATGTGGCACATGGTGATGCCCCTCGGAGAATAGGTGTTCGAGTTGCAAGTTTGGCAAATCAACTAGCACACATGATGTGAACTGAGCGCAGGTCAAATGTGTAGGTTCCTTGTGGTAAAACCAACCCAACCAAATTTACTCAGCATGCATGGCATGGAAATCGTGTCCGCGAGTATGGAAACTCTGATGCAATTCTGTTTTTGCCAGAAAATTGTTGCCCTCGCCAAATAAACTTGCCATCCTCGCGACACCTAAACTTGCCAATAAAAGAAGTTCACAATTGCCACTGTTTCAGCGAACATTTGCTGGTTATGATTACCAAAAAAATAGAGAGGCATATGATCAAATCACTTGTTTGCACGGTAATCATTTGTAGTCTAATGAGAACCCTTCCTTGGGGTTGGCCATTAAGGAGGCTATCACTAATTAATTGCGGGACAAATTTGTTAAACGTAGCCGATCATATGTTGTCTATCGTGCCAATGCTGATCGAATCCTATCTTCTAGCTGGTGAGCTCGATCAGTTGTTGCATTTTCCAGATGTTTTCCAGATGTGTCCTTCGTGCATGCTTTATGTACATATGCTACAACACGTGCTAAATGTGGTCACCTTCGTGCATGCTTTATGTACATATGCTATAACACGTGCTAAACGTGGCCACTTGAAGATTCGATCCATGTTTCGTGCATGTTTTCCATGTGGCCACCTGGAGATTCGATGCATGCTTCGTGCATGTTTTCCACGTGGCTACCTGGAGATTCGATGCATCAATCCCATGCACATGCATGCACCACATCAACTTGGATACGAATGTATGATACTCTTGTTGGCTAACCAAAAAGGGATCCTAACGACGACTTTGAAAAATACAGTACAGTACTAATCACAGGCTTTGCAGCTCTCCTTGATTTCACACGTGCGAGCAAACAAGTGTGTACGTGTGGTTTGTGCTGGAAGAGATCGGCATCTTTCTTCCTGATGTGGCCGTTTTAAATTAATGTTGGTCCCGGTTGACTTTAGTCCAGAGTCAACGTTCTTGAACCTTTTTGTTTCTTCATGTTTATTTTTTCCAGAATATTGAACAAATTCTTCGTTGCTTTTTGATGTGGTCTTGCTGCCATATGAAACCGGGATATTCCAAAGAATTCAACACCGGTCCAAGAGAGATGTCTGAAACAAGATATGATCTTATGCATGCATGAACTATAATTCTCTCAAATAGTTTGGATTGCTTACCACATGTGTCATGTGGTATGTCATGCATAGACTAGGTAGCATAGTACTCACCAAGTTGTGCATATATTAAACTATAGTAGTTAAGTATGCCATGTGGATGAAGTCTATGGACTGTATACATAGTTAATGAATTGTAATCAGCTGTCACGATCCAATCAACGAAGGTGACCTGGTCGACTTGCCCATTCTCTGCTAGCTAATTAGGAATAACCGGCTGCCACTGGTAGAAAAAGGGCCTATAGTCCCGGTTCGTAAGGGCCTTTAGTCCCGGTTCCTGAACCGGGACTAAAGTGTCGGTACTAATGTCCTGTACCTTTAGTCCCGGTTTAATTCAGAACCGGGACTGATGGGCCTCCACGTGGGCAGTGCGCAGAGCCCAGGCAGGAGACCCTTAGGCATCCACGCGTCAGCATTTCTGTGGCTGGGTTTTTTGTTTTTTTTGAAGGGGGGCGGGGTTTGGGGGTTTTGGGGGGTTAATTTAGGTGTTTCATATATTGTGTTAGCTAGCTATAATTAATAGAGAGAAGTGTCCTCTCTTACGTTCGTGCTTGGTCGACGCTACGTACTATACATACGTATAGAGAGGACTAGACACGCTAGTTAGCTAGTAAGCAAAGGAAGGAAATAGAAGATCGTCATGAACATATATGCATACAGAGAGAAGTGATATCGACCACCTCTCCTTCTCCGAGAGATTGGTCGAACAACAAGTTCTCGTATATCTATCCGACACTACCGGCTACATATATACAATAATTATCTCTTACAAATATAATCATACGGACTCATGGTCCACATAGTATTCTCCGTCTTCAGCGATCACTTGGTCAAGAAAGAATGCCGCCAATTCCTCTTGAATTGCTCACATGCGAGCTGGTGCTAGGAGTTCATCCCGCTTCCGAGACATCTAATTTGAAGAAGGGGGTCATGCATGATGGACTCGCAGACGTAGTATCCACAGAAATCATTCCCTTTTTCCTGCCACAACCACTTTACAAGAAATAGA
Organism: Triticum urartu; assembly: GCF_003073215.2. Classification (NCBI taxonomy): domain Eukaryota; kingdom Viridiplantae; phylum Streptophyta; class Magnoliopsida; order Poales; family Poaceae; genus Triticum; species Triticum urartu. The sequence continues at coordinate 678,874,206 of NC_053028.1, forward strand.
GGTCAATCAAACTGATAAGAAAGAATGCTAAATGGTATTGATGAAACTAGTGCTTGAATCACTAGGAGATGCGCGGAACATGCTACTATAGTACTTACTTTCGGGTGTCTAAATTCCAGCTCCTTCGGCAGTCCCGGAACTGTTTTGGTGAATTTTCTCCAAACCCTGCCGGACAAAGAAAACAATTACTTGATATCAGGAAATGAACAAAGTTGCTGATATGGTGGATAATGATCGATTTAACTTACTTCTTGAGGATTTCAGTCATGTCCGCATACTCCTGGGGATCTTTTCGTTTAGAGTCCAAGACGGTTACTACTCCCTGCTCAAGCCTAATCTCTAGGAGAATATAGTGGAAACTGCACACGCATGCATAACTCATCAATTACATTACTATAACCTGGACTAATATATAAGGGAAACCGAATATGCACAAGACAGTAACACTCACTTGAAGTTGTAAGGAAAGAGTATTATATCTTTGTTTTCATTTTTTTTGAATGATCGTAGCAAGTTGGCCTCGGTATCTCCGGGACGATGTTGAACCTCAGTTGCATCTATGAGATATGTGTTAATGAACCCAATATCACCGATTTGTCTTTTCTTCAATTCGGCGATCTTCATTCTGCATAATATAGTGAGGATAATTATAAATACATGCAATGAAAGAGATGAGCTATATAGAGAGACTTAATGACAGAAGTAGTAATACTTACAGACAGTAGCAGCTGATCGTTGTTTTATCGAGGGCCAATTGATTGAAAAACTGATAGAACTCCTCAAATGGAATAGGCAACAGTTCAATTCCAACGAGGTCATGCTCCGGTTTAACTCTCGCATACAAAGTACTCCTCCCCCCAGACTCTCTGCAGATTTTTAAGTACCAATCATGTAATCTTCGCATCATCGTTGTTAAAGATTTTTCATGTTTGACGAGAGGCTTCCCGTACTCGTATCTGTGTATCTGCACCTCCATGGTATCATAATGTACATCGTCGGGCAGGTAATCGTCAACATTGCCATAACCGGGCACCATCCTCGGATCAACGATGTCGCTAGGCACCTTGAGGGGGGGGGCACGATTGCTTCGCTTGTTCGCCGAGCTGGGCAATTTGTTTCCCAGCTGCTCGTCGTTCTTTTCAGCCTTTGATCACTGACTGTACTTCCCGACCGCTCCGCTTCGGCCCATGTCTTTGCAATAATGCGCTCATAATTGCCTTTCGGCGGAGACTTGGGTGGTTTTGCCAGGGCAGCCAGAGTGCGCTTCACTTTCACCGGATCTACCTTCTCCTCCGGAGGTGGATGTCTCTTTGCTCTCAACCCTTGAAACCAGTCATCCACTTCGGTTCGCCCGATCTCGGCGTTCTTCTCTGGGGTCCTCTCATATGGTAACTTCTCTGGAGTCTTCAGAGAAGGACCGAATCTGTATGTCCTCCCGCCTCTGGTTGTACTGCTAGACGCCGACCGAGCAGACGGAGCGGTTGTCTTCTTTACTTGCTTACGAGGCGGAGGAGAAGGACTACGACGCGCCGGAGCAGCTGGAGCGGCGGCAGGTCTCTTCCGCCCTTGCTGACGAGGCGGAGAAGGAGGAGGCTGGCTGCTCGGGCGCGTCGGCGCAGGCGGAGAAGGAGGCGGAGTGCCGCCACGCGCCGGAGAAGGAGCCGGCCGAGGGCCCTGATCGTCACTCGCCGGAGGAGGAGGCGGTGGAGGAGGCGGAGTGCCCTGACTCGCCGGAGGAGGAGGAGGCGGAGGCGTCCAGTTCGGAAGGTTGATGAGCTCCTTCCGCCATAGGCATGGAGTCTTCAGAGCAGACCCCAGCCGAGTCTCCCCTTCACCGGTAGGGTGGTCAAGCTGGAGGTCCTCAAATCCCTCCATTATTTCATCCACCATCACCCTAGCATATCCTTCTGGAATCGGCCGGCAGTGAAAAGTTGCGCCGGGTTCAGTAGGATAAACAGAGCCAACAGTCGCCTTGACCTTCAAATTCATCCATTGCGTCATAAGGTGGCAATTTTGAGACTCCGTGATAGCATCCACGGGATAGCTGGCAGGAGCCATCAAGGCATGCTCCGGCTGAAGCAGCTCGGTGGAAGCCACGCTGCTTCTACGCTGAGATGGCGGGGTAGCTTCGGGGGAGGCTTCGGCAGTACGTTTGCTGCGATTTGCTTCTCGTTCCTCTATCGCGTCTACCCTTGCTTGCAGCGCCTGCATTTGGGTCTGCTGCACTTTTTTCCTCCTCTCATGGGATTTGTAACCGCCTGCGTCCGGAAACCCAACCTTCCACGGAATGGAGCCTGGCGTGCCTCGTGTCCGTCCAGGGTGCTCAGGATTCCCGAGGGCCATTGTGAGCTCGTCGTTCTCTCTGTCTGGAAAGAACTTCCCTTGCTGCGCTGCTTTGATATACTGCTTAAGTTTCCTGACTGGTATGTCCATTTGATCGTTCGTCCAAATGCACTTCCCTGTTACAGGGTCCAAGGTTCCGCCAGCCCCGAAGAACCAAGTCCGGCAACGGTCTAGCCAGCTAATTGTCTCTGGTTCGATCCCTTTATCAACAAGATCATTCTCAGTCTTGGCCCACTTAGGCCGGGCTACGAGGTAGCCACCTGACCCCGTGCGATGGTGAAGCATCTTCTTCGCAGTATTTTGCTTGTTTGTCGCCGACATCTTCTTACTCTTTTCCGATGTCTTGTGGGGCACAAATGCGGGCCAGTGATCTCTGATCTTCTCATATCTGCCCTTGAATTCTGGTGTCTCATTATTTTCGACAAACTTATTCAGCTCTTTCTTCCACCTCCTGAATAGTTCTGCCATCCTCTTAAGAGCAAAAGACTTGATTAATTTCTCTTTAACTGGGTTCTCTGGATTATCCTCTGGCGGTAGGGTGAAATTTGACTTCAGCTCAGTCCAAAGATCATTTTTTCTGCATATCATTGACATAAGACACCTCAGGGTCTTCTGTAGCCGGCTTAAACCATTGCTGGATGCTTATCGGGATCTTGTCCCTAACCAGAACCCCGCACTGAGCAACAAATGCGCTCTTTGTCCGGAGGGGTTCAATCAGTTGGCCGTCGGGCGCGATTGCTATGATCTCAAACTTTTCATCCGAGCTCAACTTTTTCTTCGGGCCTCGTCTCTTTACCGAAGTTGTGCTCGATCCGGAGGGCTAGAAAAAATAACAAAGACTTAATTAATATGTGAACATACCAAAACAATGAATGCATCAATCAGCTAGTCAGCACAGGCTTAACTAATATATATACCTGGCCGGACTCAGTTCGGTCACCGGAGCCGTCATCACGGTCTCCTTCTTGCACCGGCATTGGGTCACCGGAGCCGTCCTCATGTTCTTCTTCTTGCACCGGCATTAGGTCACCGTAGCCAGCTTGTTCACCCTCTCCTTCCAGACCATCGGTTTCGTTGAGAAACAACGAGACGGCATCACTTCCTTCTGCAATTATGTCCCTCAACAACGCTTCTTTTGCTTCGTCTAGGGCGGTGTCCATAGTTTCTACAAATATTTACAACATGGCAATTATTATTCAAACATGACAGATGGATATATTAGTGCCAAACGTAGAACTAGCTACCTAATCATAGTAAGCTATCGGGAGGGGGTATATATCGACAACGACGACACTACATCTATGTCCCTCGACGACCCTCGTTCCCGATAAAAAAAGAGGAAGAAGAAGAAAAAAAAAGAGGAGAAGAAAGAATAGAGGTTCTTCTCTTTTTTTTTCTTCTTCCTCTTCTTTTTTTATCCTCTTCTTCCTCTCATGTTCGAGAGCATCGCCGAGGGGTCGGGAGGTTGCCTAGTGTCAAAGGATTCAACAAAACCATGTCTTCATCATTAGGCGAAAGTAACATGTGCATGATGGTACGAAGCTCTCCAAAGTTATTTTGGAACGGAGTCCTAGATAGGATAATTCGCTTTTTGGTACAAAGTTCAGCAAGAACCTTCCAAATATCGTTATTTGGAAGGCCTTTGCTGAAATTCATACAAGAAGGCAAATTATCCTATCCGGGACACCATTCCAAAATAATTTTGGAGGACTTCGTCATGCCCTGGTTACTTCCGGCTAATGATGAAGCCATGGATTTCTTCAATACTTTGACACTAGGAAACCTCTCTCGACCCCTCGGCGATCCTCGAACCCTCGACGACCCTGGAACCCTCGACCCCTAGACGACCCTGGAACCCTCGACCCTCGACCCTATAGAACCCTCGAACCCTCGACCCTAAAACCCTCGACCCTTGACCCCTTAACGACCCTCGACCCTCTACCCTAGTTTCCGACCCTCGACCCCTCAGCGATCCTCGACACCCTCGTTCCCGATAAAAATTAAGAAGAAGAAGAAAAAAAAGAGGAGAAAAAAAGGAGAAGAAGCTCCTCTATTCCTTCTTCTTCTCCTCTTTTTTTCTTCTTCTTCCTCTTCTTCCTCTCCTCGTCTTCTCCTTCTTCTTCTCCTTCTTTCTCTACTTATTTTCCTTTTCCTTATTTTCCTTTTTCCTCTCCACTAACATAAAATGCACTAACCTAAAATGCAACAAACATAAAATGCACTAAATCGATCAACTAACCTAAAATCAGTGATAAAATGCACTAACCTAAAATCGATATCTACTAACAACTTAAAAAAATTAATACATATATGAAAAAATGCATATATGAAAAAAAACATCATCATATCATCAACAAAAAAAATAGTATTTTTTCTAAAAATCTATCTTTTGCATATATACATCAACATATATATACACCAACCTAAAATGCACAAAAATGCTATCGGAGAGGGGGTATATCGACCCCCCTCATGTATCCACATACATACATCTATACATACATACATTTCTCATATATACATACATACATTTCTCATATATAAGTTTTTCTTCTTCTTCTTCCTTTCTTCCTTCTTCCTAGCTAGATATATAAATTTTTGCATATATAAAATACATATATACTTGCATATATGTATAAACTTTTGCATATATAAAGTTTTTCTAAAATCTAACTTTTGCATATATGAACATATATACACAGAGAACATATACATATATGCACATTTTTATAATAATGAAAAAAATAAGAGGAAAGGGCGCCGGCGGCCGGACCGAAGGTGGCGGCGTGTGGTCGGGGCGACGGCGACGGGGTTGGGGAAGGGGCGGTGCGCGCGGCGACGACGACGGGGTCGGGGAAGGGGCGGCGCGCGCGGCGACGACGACGGGGTCGGGGAACGGGTGGCGCGCGCGGCGACGACGACGGGGTCGGGGCAGGGGCGGCGCGCGCGGCGACGGCGATGGTGTCGGGGCCGGCGGGGGCGGCGGGCGTGGCGACGGTGTCGGGGCAGTGGCTCGGCGGCGGCGACGGCGAGGTGAACCAGCCTGACGGCGTCGGGGCAGGGCTCGGCGGCGACGGCGACGAGGAGCAGAAGGCGTCGGGGCGAGAAGAAACAGATGGATTTTGGCGAAAACTGCAAAGTGCTGTATATATAGCAAGAGCATTGGTCCCGGTTGGTGCTACGACCCGGGACTAATGCCCCCCTTTAGTCCCGGTTGGTGCCACCAACTGGGACCAAAGGCCTCTTTTCAGTAGCCAAAGTGCGGGAAGCGGCGGCCTTTGGTCCCGGTTGGTGGCACCACCAACCGGGACAAAGGCCTGTGCTGCCCCGAACCCAAATATTTAGTCCCACCTCGCTTAGTTGAGAGGGAGGCGCACCGTTTTATAAGGTGCGGTGCGCCCTTCCCTCTCGAGCTCCTCTCTCTAAGCAGGCTTTCGGGGCCTAACACTGCAATCTGTGCCTATGGCCTACTGGGCTCCCGCGGGCCTGATCCTGGCCCATGGTAGTTTCTAGTATTCAGGCCGTGGGGGCCCAGGTAGGTGGCATTTTTTTTGTTTTTTTTGTTTCTACTAGAACTAAAACTTATAGTTTTGTAGTGATTCTTTTTTATTTTTAGGTCACAAAAATTATAAACTTTCTTTTAGTGCCATTAGTTTTAAAATTTGAATAGTTTAAATTTTGATTTTTTTAAAATTTGTGTGAATCACTAGTTTATGAATAACTTTATTATAAAAATTGATTTTTGAGTCAATCTTTTTCCTGCTATTTAATATTATTGTGTTTTATCATTATACTCAATTTGGTAATTTTAGTTAGTCGTATCAAATATTATAGGGGTGAGCCCTATTTTTTTCCAGTTTTCTTGTTTTGTTTTCTGCATTATTTATTTCCTTTTGTTTTTTTGCTTTATTTTTTAATTCTTTTTGCTTTTAGTTTTAGAAAAATTATAAACTTTCTGTTAGTGCCATTAGTTTTCAAATTTGAAAACACTTTTTTAGTTTTTTTGTTTTCTTTGTTGCTTTATTTATTTTATTTTGTTTCTACTTACAACAAAATACTTATTGTTGCTATTTTTATTTTTTCCAGTTTTTTGTTTTGTTTTCTGTATTATTTATTTTCTTTTGTTTTTTGTTTGCTTTATTTTTTAATTCTTTTTGCTTTTAGGTTAGCAAAATTATAAACTTTCTGTTAGTGCCATTAGTTTTAAAAAAAACATAAACTTTTTGTTAGTGCCATTAGTTTTCAAATTTGAATAGTTAAAATTTGAACATAGATGCACCTATAGAGAAAATTCGACCTAAATTCATAGTTTTCAAATGAACTCTGAAAAAGTTGGCATAGCATACTCGTCTGTTACAAATTTGGCATGGTATCATCATAATAGTTGCGGGAGAAAGTCTTCACTTTTTCTTCGCTTGTGTCATTTGCTTATTGCGCCGTAACCATGGATAATCTTCATTGTTTATCAGGATGCTTGGGTCAGTCTTGACATTGAAGGGAGAAATTTCATAAAACTTTTCATAATCTTCAGACATGTCTGTCTTGCCGTCCACTCCCAGGATGTCCCTTTTTCCTGAAAGAACTATGTGGCGCTTTGGCTCATCGTATGATGTATTCGCTTCCTTATCTTTTCTTTTTCTCGGTTTGGTAGACATGTCCTTCACATAGATAACCTGTGCCACATCATTGGCTAGGACGAACGGTTCGTCAATGTACCCAAGATTTTCCAGATCCACTGTTGTCATTCCGTACTGTGGGTCTACCTGTACCTCGCCGCCTAACAGATTGACCCATTTGCACTTAAACAAAGGGACCTTAAAATCAGGTCCGTAGTCAAGTTCCCATATGTCCACTATGTAACCATAATATGTATCCTTTCCGCTCTCGGTTGCTGCATCAAAGCGGACACCGCTGTTTTGGTTGGTGGTCTTTTGATCTTGGGCGATCGTGTAATATGTATTCCCATTTATCTCGTATCCTTTGTAAGTCAATACAGTCAAAGATGGTCCCCTGGACAACAAGTACAACTCATCACAAACAGTGTTGTCACCTCTGAGACGTGTTTCCAACCAACTGCTGAAAGTCCTGATGTGTTCACATGTAATCCAGTCGTCGCACTGCTCCGGGTGTTTGGAGCGCAGACTGTTCTTGTGTTCATCGACATAAGGGGTTACCAAGGTAGAGTTCTGTAGAACTGTGTAGTGTGCTTGAGACCAAGAATATCCGTCCCTGCATATTACTGAGTCTCTTCCAAGAGTGCCTTTTCCAGTCAGTCTCCCCTCATACCGTGATTTAGGGAGACCTATCTTGTTAAGGCCAGGAATGAAGTCAACACAAAACCCGATAACATCCTCTGTTTGATGGCCCATGGAGATGCTTCCTTCTGGCCTAGCGCGATTACGGACATATTTCTTTAGGACTCCCATGAACCTCTCAAAGGGGAACATATTGTGTAGAAATACAGGCCCCAGGATGACAATCTCGTCGACTAGATGAATTAGGACGTGCGTCATGATATTGAAGAAGGATGGTGGGAACACCAGCTCGAAACTGACAATACATTGCGCCACATCACTCCTTAGCCTTGGTACGATTTCTGGATCGATCACCTTCTGAGAGATTGCATTGAGGAATGCACATAGCTTCACAATGGCTAATCGGACATTTTCCGGTAGAAGCCCCCTAAATGCAACCGGAAGCAGTTGCGTCATAATCACGTGGCAGTCATGAGACTTTAGGTTCTGAAACTTTTTCTCTAGCATATTTATTATTCCCTTTATATTCGACGAGAAGCCAGTCGTGACCTTTATACTGAGCAGGCATTCAAAGAAGATTTCTTTCTCTTCTTTCGTAAGAGCGTAGCTGGCAGGACCTTTATACTGCTTCGGAGGCATGCCGTCTTTTTCGTGCAAACGTTGCAGGTCCTCCCGTGCCTCAGGTGTATCTTTTGTCTTCCCATACACGCCCAAGAAGTCTAGCAGGTTCACGCAAAGGTTCTTCGTCACGTGCATCACGTCGATTGAGGAGCGGACCTCTAGGTCTTTCCAGTAGGGTAGGTCCCAAAATATAGATTTCTTCTTCCACATGGGTGCGTGTCCCTCAGCGTCATTCGGAACAGCTAGTCCACCGGGACCCTTTCCAAAGATTACGTAGTGTAAATCATTGACCATAGCAAGCACGTGATCACCGGTGCGCATGACGGGCTTCTTCCGGTGATCTGCCTCGCCTTTGAAATGCTTGCCTTTCTTTCGACATTGATGGTTGGTCGGAAGAAATCGACGATGGCCCAGGTACACATTCTTCCTGCATTTGTCCAGGTATATACTTTCAATGTCATCTAAACAGTGTGTGCATGCGTGGTATCCTTTGTTTGTCTGTCCTGAAGGGTTACTGAGAGCGGGCCAATCGTTGATGGTCACGAACAGCAATGCCTTAAGGTTAAATTCCTCCTGTCTGTGCTCATCCCACGTACGTACATCGTTTTCATTCCACAGCTGTAAAAGTTCTTCAACTAATGGCCTTAGGTACACATCAATTTTGTTGCCGGGTTGCTTAGGGCCTTGGATGAGAACTGGCATCATAATGAACTTCCGCTTCATGCACATCCAAGGAGGAAGGTTATACATACATAGAGTCACGGGCCAGGTGGTGTGATTGCTGCTCTGCTCCCCAAAAGGATTAATGCCATCCGCGCTTAAAGCAAACCATACATTCCTTGGGTCCTTTGCAAACTCATCCCAGTACTTTCTCTCGATTTTTCTCCACTGCGACCCGTCAACGGGTGTTCTCAACTTCCCATCTTTCTCTCGGTTCTCACTGTGCCATCGCATCAACTTGGCATGCTCTTCGTTTTTGAACAGACGTTTCAACCGTGGTATTATAGGAGCATATCACATCACCTTCGCAGGAACCCTCTTCCTGGGGGGCTCGCCGTCAACATCATCAGGGTCATCTCGTCTGATCTTATACCGCAATGCACCGCATACCGGGCATGCGTTCAGATCCTTGTATGCACCGCGGTAGAGGAAGCAGTCATTAGGGCATGCATGTATCTTCTCCACCTCCAATCCTAGAGGGCATACGACCTTCTTTGCTGCGTATGTACTGTCGGGCAATTCGTTATCCTTTGGAAACTTCTTCTTCAATATTTTCAGTAGCTTCTCAAATCCTCTGTCAGCCATAGCATTCTCTGCCTTCCACTGCAGCAATTTCAGTACGGTACTGAGCTTTGTGTTGCCATCTTCGCAATTGGGGTATAACCCTTTTTTGTGATCCTCTAACATGCGATCGAACTTCAGCTTCTCCTTTTGACTAATGCATTGCGTCCTTGCATCGACAATGACCCGGCGGAGATCATCATCATCGGGCACATCGTCTGGTTCCTCTTGATCTTCAGCAGCTTCACCCGTTGCAGCATCATTGGGCACATCGTCTGGTTCCTCTTGATCTTCACCAGCTCCCCCCGTTGCAGCATCACCGTATTCAGGGGGCACATAGTTGTCATCGTAGTCTTCTTCTTCGCCGTCTTCCATCATAACCCCTATTTCTCCGTGCCTCGTCCAAACATTATAGTGTGGCATGAAACCCTTGTAAAGCAGGTGGGAGTGAAGGATTTTCCGGTTAGAGTAAGACCTCGTATTCCCACATTCAGTGCATGGACAACACATAAAACCATTCTGCTTGTTTGCCTCAGCCGCATCGAGAAACTCATGCACGCCCTTAATGTACTCGCGGGTGTGTCTGTCACCGTACATCCATTGCTGGTTCATCTGCGTGCATTATATATAATTAAGTGTCCAAATTAATAGAAGTTCATCATCACATTAAAACCAAAGTGCATACATAGTTCTCATCTAACAACATATAGCTCTCCAGAGCATCTAATTAATTAAACCATACATTGAACTATGTAAAACATTTCAATGCAAAAACAAATGCGATCATAATCGCAACCAAGGTAACAATTGATCCAACGGCATAATGATACCAAGCCTCGGTATGAATGACATATTTTCTAATCTTTCTAAACTTCAAGTGCATTGCATCCATCTTGATCTTGTGATCATCGACGACATCCGCAACATGCAACTCCAATATCATCTTCTCCTCCTCATTTTTTTTATTTTTTCCTTCAACAAATTGTTTTCTTCTTCAACTAAATTTAACCTCTCGACAATAGGGTCGGTTGGCATTTCCGATTCACATACATCCTAGATAAAAAAAATCTATGTCACGTTGGTCGGCATAATTTTCATAAACAATAAATGAACCAATAGTTATAAAGATAATATACATACCACATCCGAATCATAGACAGGACGAGGGCCGACGGGGGCGGATACCAAAACCATCGCACTATATAAGATGCAATAATAAATGTAAGAAAATGATACAAGTATCTATCTAAACATACAAGTAAGAATATTTTTCCTTTCAGAAAGAAGATAAGAACAAGAGGCTCACCACGGTGGTGTCGGTGATGAGATCGGCGCGGGTGATCGACGGCGGTGAAGACGGGGACGGGGCGTGACGGACCGCTAAATCTAGACAAATCTCGAGGAAAATGGAGCTTGGAGGTCGAGCTTCGAAAGGAGAAAGCTTAAGTAGTGTGGCTCGGGCATTCCATCGAACACCTCATGTGCATAGGAGGTGAGCTAGAGCACCACAAAGCCCTCTCTCCCTCGGCCAGAAAAAACAGAGCACTGTGCTCTGCTCTTGCGCGAGGGGGTATATATAGGCACCTCATTGGTCCCGGTTGGTGACATGAGCCGGGACTAAAGGGGAGCCTTTGGTCCCGGTTCAAGCCACCAATCGGGACCAATGATGGTGGGCCAGGAGCGAGGCCCATTGGTCCCGGTTCATCCCACCAACCGGGACCAAAAGGTCCAGATGAACCGGGACCAATGGCCCACGTGGCCCGGCCGGCCCCCTGGGCTCATGAACCGGGACCAATGTCCACATTGGTCCCGGTTCTAGACTGAACCGGGGCTAATGGGCTGACCCGGCCTGGACCAAAGCACTGTTTTCTACTAGTGTGCGTACATGCATGGTGCGAAGAGATCAAGCAAAATTTGGGTTCAGTCACCTGCTGCGTACCAATTCCTTCCAAGATCATGTCAACTCAAAGTCTTGGTTCGTGCTAAGTCATGGTCCAGCACATATCTCAATACAGAGTCAAAATTGTAGGTTCTAATTCAGCCTACAGGTGTGGAGTGGAATTGAAGGGTATATTTGTAACGCAGAATTAATTCAAAAGGCATGCATGAGACAGGTAAATAAAATATTACCAATGTTTTTTTTCTAGGATACACTATGAAAACAGAAAAGTGTACTGGAATTTCCAATAAAGTAGACACAAGGTCCAACTCAAGAATTAGTAGACAAGAGGTGTGTGAACTTATTCTGCCTCGCCACTAGAGCGTAATAACATAAACATCTCCACACGCACAGTCCCGTCTGCCGCGTTGCCTCTCTGGCGACACGGGCGGAAGTCAAGAACCGTGCCGCCAGTCTCCTTCCTCGCCCCTTCCCTTCCCGCCGCCGTCGTCGGAGGATGCTGCTGGGCTGGCGGCGGAGGGCGCTCCTCGCCTGGCTGTGGTGGCTCTCGGAGGTGGAGGCTCGGGCCCCTTGGCTGCACTGCGTGGTAGCGTGGGCTTGGTGGGTTTCCGCCGGCTCTTCTCTCCGGCGAGTCGGGTGTGGGTGGCGCCCCCTTCTTCTCCGACGGATCTGGGTGTGCTCCTCACGTTCGGCATCGGGCTGGCTTCTGGCGGCTCACTCAGCGATCCGGCGGCTGCAGCTCGTCAGATCTAGGCGGTTGTGACCGGATCCAGCTCTTCCAAGGCGGTGGGAGGCCGTGCCGGCTTGTTGCTCTGGCTAGTGGTCGTCGGAGGTGCTGTCGGCGTTGGCCGTCTGCGTGGAGGTGATGGTCTGCACTGCTACAGGCTAAAGCCTTGGCGGTGCTTGCCGGTCGGCGGCGGTGGTGCCTGTGGGCGTCGCGTTTCTTCTTGGAGGCGTCGTTGTGTTCATGTGCATCTTCTACCTCTGGATCGAGCTCTTCGGGCGAAAACGTAGACCCAGTTGGGCTGGGCAACGACGTCGTCCCTACATCGTTTCCTCCTTTGGGGTGTTGCTTTGAAGACTCTTGATCCTTCTTCATGCTTCCTTTGGACGACATGCAGGGCATCATGGTTGGCAGGTGCCCAACCAGTGATATGAGTGATGGCGCGGATTCTTGTGTGGCAACGATGGCGGCTTCGGGCGGACTTGGTTTTGCAGCTGAGTTTTGATAGTCGGTCCCATCCGGCGTGTTCGAGGGGTTGTCGTGCTTCACTTTGTCTTTTTGGAGTCGGGGCTGCTGAGAAGGGCCCTTGCGGCAACGATGACGCGAGGCGGGTGGTTGGCTTCGGTGCTGGCTCGGCGCTGGCTCATCGCTTTTGTCCTGCAATACCCTACAGAGTCGGAGTTGCCTGGCAGTCGGCGTGTGTGGTTGACTGTTTGGCATCGACCGGCGCATGCCTCGGCATTTGCTTGCAGTGAGGGCTACATCGGTGGTCGTCGATGGTGGAGTCGGAGTCGCCCTCGTGGAAGTGTGATGACGATGGCACTGGGTAGTAACCTTGAGGGCGTTCTTTCCTCGGCGATGTGTGTGTGTTCTTGTGTTGGTTGCCAGGTCACCTGTGTGTCCTATGTGGACGTGTTGTAACGGCTTTCGTCTGGTTTTCCGCTAATTAACCGGGCAATTCTCCTCTTCTTTATTAATGAGATGAGGCAAAGCTTTTGCCTCTGTTTCAAAAATAAATAAATAACATAAATAGAAGAAGGCGTGGATGAGACATTTTTATCAGTTGTTTGTTTAATTCATGAAAAGCTTATCTATACAAATAAAAAGTGCATTTGCGACACTTTTATGAAAAATAAAAAATATATCAAAAAAAGAGTGACTTACTAAAATTCAAATTTCACATGAATAGCGAAAAAACGGCGAACGAAAACTATGAGTAAAACTTGAAAACAAATCAGAAATTTGCATTTTATCAGTCCAGATTTGTAACATGACTCTTTAGATGTTTTGAACATATTGCATAAGAAATCAAAACGCGAGGAGGTCCTACCTAAGAATTTCTCTACACAACGTACAACTCATGTTAGAATCTTGTATGCAGAAATGTTTTACACAAATTTATAGTTTGTTTTTACGAAACCTCTTCAAGTGGGCGGCACAATGCTTCGGTTGACTCATATAGAAGAGTTACCTTACCCCACAAAAAAGAAACAAGAAAAAGGAAAAGAAGAGTTACCTTACTATTAAGCAAAACTAAACCCAAAATTATACAACAATGTGATTGATTAAATACACTCCCTAGTTAAAATAAATTATTAACTGGAGTTCTCCAAAATTCTTGCATGCAGGTATATTGCATTTGTGAAACCAAATTGACCTTGAAAACTTCTTCTAATCTCACCCTCACAAGGTGAATAGAGTAAAGCCTTCCTCTCATCGATCTTCGGCAATGGGCTGGTGGATTTGCCTTCCCTCTGCTTCTAGCTCCGGTGGCAGGGAAGGAAATCCTGGTACCTTGGCTCCGATTAGTAGATAAGATGGGATTTTAGTCCCCACAATGGCGGCACTTGGGCCGATGGCAGCGCTTCAACTTTGAGTTGGTCTTCCAGGCTCCGATCCTACTCTAGTTCTTTTGTTGGGACAAATTTGACGGAGCTCCACGTAGATTGCCGTCGGCTCCTCAGATGGTGAGTTTAGAGTTTCTCGTCGACGCGATGGCGAAATTAGGTGTCTGGTTTTTTCAGATTGATTCAAAGGTACAAAGCGAGGATAACGACTCCAAGGCACCGGTCCTCAGGGGCACATGCATGATGACTTGACGGATGTCATTGACAAGGTCAAGTGGCTTCGGTACGGCAGTTGTGACAACGGCAGGTCGACGGTTCATTCTAACGGCGGCAGTTATTGTTCGTTGGTCCAAGAACCTCAATGTTTTTTTAATGTTTAGGGTACTTTGCATTCCTTCATATTTCATACATGAGATGTAACATAGTAGGAATGGTTCGAGAGCAGCGATATGGCTCGTACTTGCACATAGTATCATTATGGGTGTGTTTGGTAGCATGTATTGACCTAGCCTAGTTGTTCTCATGTCATACATGCTGAGTGTAGACATGCTGAGTCCATGCAGTTGCTGTTGTTTGGCAGTGATGTATGCGTTGAGACATGCTGAACTGAGATTTTGTTTGGTAGCCTGCATGTGTTTAGACATGCTGAACAATTTCGAATTTTGAATATATTTTTTGAATGATGAACAAAATCGAAAAAATCTCAACACAAATTTAAACATATTTTGAAAATTTAAATAATATTTGATATTCTAAACTTTTTTGGAAAATTAAAATAAATTTTGAAATTCTTTTTTTAATTTGAACATATTTGAAATTACGAGTTTTTTTGAAAATTTAAACAAAATTTGAAAATTTTATAAAAAAATAAAATTCTATTTTTTTCAAAATTCAAACAAATTTTGATTTCCTTTTGAAATTCCGAACATTTACGATTTTTTTAGAAAAATTTAAATTTCAAATATTTATTGAAAATTCAAACAAATTTTGAAATTATGATTTTTTTGAAAATTTAACAATTTTGAAATTCAAACTTTTCATTTTTTCTGAAATTCTAAGGTTTTTCGAAAATTTAAACAAATTTTGAAATTCTGATTCTTTTTGAAAAAATAAACATATCTGGACGTGGTCTGGTCGGTGGGGATGAGTGTCGGGGTCAGCATAGCTGCCTCGATGCACCCTGTCTGGGGTGCATGAGATGAGCATGGCTGAGGACACTTTTATGCATCAGATGAGCATAGCTCAGATGAGCCCATGCACCCTATCAAACAAGCAAAAGTGGGTCAGATTGAGAACTTTTGCCCTCATGCACCCTCCATGCACCCTACCAAACACACCCTATCTGTGCCATTCGTTGGGCTTGATCGGTAGGTACCTGGCATTGAATGAGGCGTGGGTGCGAGCTGTGGAAAATCGGTATTCACACGAGGGACGTAGACCGATCACGTGGAGCGAGATATACGCGCACACAGGTCTGACAACAGTGCGGCCCGAGTACAAGTACGCGTCGATGCAAAAAAAAAAAAAAAGAGTACAAGTACGCGGCTTGACGGACAAGGACCGGCGGTCCTTCTTTGATGGGATATAATTGGACCATGGTCCAGAATTTGTTTTTGAACACACAAAGAAAAGTTGGGTGCAGGCTGGTTCGTGACGGAAAAAAGAAAAAAAAAGGGCTGGGCAGGGGATAGATCCCGGAAGGCGATGGAGGGCGAGGCAATTGGTTCGGCGGCGAAGGCCTTCGGCAGCCATGCGCGCCGCCTGCGAGTTTCCCCTAGACCTCGTGTGCAGGTTCGTGCACCGCCCGCTCGCTCTTCCCTCTCCTCATTCCATCGATCTCGAGGCTAAAAAATGATGTCCTTTTTGTTCCTCTTGCTTCCGCCTGCAACTTGCCGATCTTCCAGTTGGGGGCGTCGCCCCGCGGCTCTGTTCATGGTGAAGGGAGCGAGATCGAAGGCTGTCGGGAAGCCAGACTGCGAGAATCTTCGGTGGCTGCTCACGACAGCTGTGGCGACCCTGGTGGCGAGGGGAGCAGAGACAACGCTGCTGCTGAGTCCAGCGAGTCGGCGGTAAAGAGCAAATCCGAAGGCGCTGGAGTGTATTAGAAGGTATTCCCTCCCCTGGTTAACATGTACGCGCATGATTATGATGATGACTGCATTCTCTTCTGGGGGAGTGTGGCTAGTAGTTGTTCGTCTGGGGGTCGGGATTAGGATGCCTGCGGGCTGTGTATTCCTGCGGTTAAATGGTGGATAACGAAAAAACTGAGATGTTTATGTGAGATGCGCAAGGTGAAAAAAGTAGCCTAATTCTGGCCACTGCTGGTTCTTCTTGTGAGGTTGGCAATCGATAACTGGAATCCCTGTTTGTGGCTGTATAAAAAAATGTAGAGTCCTGAAACTGTGAATAACCCCAACAAAATTTAAGCCTTTTGCCGGGAGCATCTCCCTGCTGACCACACTGATATGGCAGCGGCAAAAAAATTAGGTTGTTTTGGTTGTAGGGCATGCTGATTTGTGTTGTATAATCATCTGCGGTTCTAATAGGGGTTTGCATAAATTTTCCTGTGAATTCGCTAGGAAAAATAAATAGCACGCAGAGTAATTGATTTGGCTGCGGGTGCTAGAAATAATTTTAATGTGATGGGCTAGCAGAGTAGATCACATTCAGACTGGTTCTTGGAAAAGATGGAAATTTGGTAGTGACCTGTACATCACCTTTGTTAAAGCTTGATGAGGAAATAAAATTGCGGCCTCTCTATGGGGATCTGATTTGGTTGCAGGGATCGTGTGGGAGCAAATCCAACAGAGCAGGCACCATGCCCTGGTAGGATGGGTGACCTAGAGAAGTCCATATGGGGGTTTGCAGAACGAGATGGGGACAAAGTGGTGAAACCAGAATTGGGCACCACATTCGACTCTGTACAATTTCCCCTGTCTTTGCGACCAAATCATCTGAGAGAGAGGAGCTTCGGGCTTGTTACAATTTCATAACTGCAATGTACCACCTCAGTGGTTTCAGTCGACCAAGAAAGAAAAAAGAAATCCTTGATGTTTCTTGTATATCCATGTCATATGCTTAGTATATTTTTGCTTTTGATGAATTGTTAGATCAAATGATTCAGATTGCACGACATGGTTCCAGGTGTTTGGGACTAGCTGAACTTTGATAGCTGCTGTTGGTATTGTATCATGCCGAAAATTCAATCGATCATCAATTGAGCAGTCCTCGTCAAGAACCAGCTCAATGCGATGGCCATGTCGCCGCCGGACCCAACCTCAACACCCAGGTCACCACTGCCCACCAAGGTGACCTCTTTTTCCTCTTTGTTGTATCCCATACGTAGATATCGTCTTTGAATTGACATGATGATGATGATTATGTAGCAGATAGATTTTTAGTAGGATAGAATATTCTGAGTTGATTGATGCTGGGCAAATACAGTCCAGATCCAATTCATGAACAAACGTCCTGAAAGTGTTCATTTTTGGCAGAGAAGTTCATCCACTTAATAAATAGCTCTTTATAACAAACTTGCTGAAACTCTTCATCACAGATCCTCTTGATGATTATGAATTGAGAATAATTCTACTCTTAAATTAGGCAACATAACACTTCAAAACTAGACAATGTGGGTATTAAGCTGCAAGTTTGAGGGCAGAGAAGTGTTTATTTTCCTAGGTAGTAGCTTACATCTAGCATGTTCATCCATTGAAGAAATAGCTCTTCCCATATTGGTTGATGTGATTTTATAGCAGCAGAGTGAAATTAGCAAGAGAGTGAATCCTTTCTTGTTTTTCTGTTGCCTTTTCTTGTCCAGTTGTTTTTCATGATATAATTTAATATAGTTTTGTTAATTTAGCAAGTACGTTTTCATTTAGAAAGGATGCTCTGCTTCCCAGCAAATAAAATGAAACAATATCTAGAGCATGTTTGTTTTTATTCTGTATATAGTGTTCTAAAACATAAGGAGATATTTGATCTCATTCGACATTGAACTATATGTAGTTGCAGGGCTCTCCAGAGGATTCAACATCTTGGAGATATTCAAAACAAGAAGAAAGAAATGACTCATGTCGCCCATGTTTAGAGCATGTAGCCTTATTGAGTACATGTGGACAACTCGTAAAGTTGTAATAGCAATCTTTATGCCTCGGTGTAAACTCGTCAGAAATTTCAGCATTGTTAGATGTACTCGGTGTCTTTGTTTACAGTTTTTTGTCATTTCTGTTGTTTATTAATGAAGCAAGTGATGTTCACCTCTGAAGCAAAAATGGTGCTACAGTCGTTGATTGTAGCCTCAACCAATGTTATATTATTTTCATGATTTCGTTTCATGTCCTACTCTATCCCTGGTACTAATGGATCAAAAATGTTTGTGTGGATGCTAGCCAAGAGTAGAAATAATCAACATGGCATGAATTATGTATACTTTTGCTCTGTGGTTGCGGAAAACATTGTAGGGGGTTGGCTGAAAATCTTGAGAGACATTTGTTATTACTGTATGTGATTAGCTAATTGCCGGAATGTATGATCTGGCTGTGCACTTAATTCCTCTGTTCCGGCTTAGCCCTCACGAGTCGAAATCGGAACAGATCCGAGCACAACCGGACCATGAAAAGGGCAAAAGATGAGACCGTAGAAGACCACGGTTGCAACCATCAATAAATGTGATCTGCATGGCGTCAGGGGCACTGTACAAAAAGTCTGAAGAATGCATCAATACTCCATCTTATACCTGCATACACTCAGATCCCAAGGAGGACCAATGGCTCAGATAATATGATCATATAGTAGTACGACCTATATGGAATTTTCCGAATGGTTCTAGTAAATAACTAAATATGCATGTGCCAAATCAACAAAAAGAAATTAGCATGTGTGATAAGACACTAATCAATCCATCAGATCTGGATCAAACTCACCCGGGACTACAAATTTCAACGAAATGGTATATGAAGCAAGGAGCTATCATGGACGATTGTCTCCTATGATCCAAATCACATATGAGATACATGTAACATGTAGTGCCAAGGAAACAACTCAGAATTAGACGGTTCCATCCTATCAAACTGGGGTCGCTGGTGCAAGTTGAAAGATTAGTGAAGGGTAGTTGACGGAGTACTCTACCTTGAGATGGATGGATCAGATGGAGAGCAAGTGATGTAGGCTTCAAACTGGAATGGTGTCGTTCCTTGGTCGTGCTCTAGCCGGTGGAGGGAAGAACGATGTGCTACAATTGATCCGAGGTCCAAGATGATACTCTCTCCGTTTCTAAATATTTGTCTTTCTAAACATTTCAAATGACTACTACATACGGATGTATATAGACATATTTTAGAGTGTAGATTCACTCATTTTGCTTCGTATGTAGTCACTTGTTAAAATGCCTAAAAAGACAAGTATTTAGAAACGGAGGGAGTAGAAGGCATCGAAGGAAACGGCGGCTGCTAGGTTAGACCTAAAGCTGTACTATGACTGTACTATGATACGATGAAGAGTTTCCAACTTTGCGTGGGAGATGAGTTAATAGATGGAGATTTTACGGTGTTAAAAAAAGAGTATCGTGAAATGTTTTTGTTAGGGACATGGCATCTAGTGTTTATTGTACCAGAATTAAAGGAGAAGAAGTTCGAAAATCCATCTCTGCAGCCGTGCCTCGAAAAAAAATCAAAACAAATACTAGAAAAATTCAAAAAATTCCAAATTTTTTTGTGCGGTAGACAATTTGATGCGTGAGGTCCGTTTCAATTTTCACATCATTTGGACATTTGAGGAGCTCTCGGCAAAATAGACAAATTGAGGGTCATTTATTGTTCATGCACTGTTTTGGCCCGATTTGTCTTTTTGCTGAGAGCTCCTTAGATGTCCAAATGACTTGAAATTTGAAGTGCCTCACGCATCAAATTTTCTACCGCACAAAAAGGGTTTGAATTTTTTTCTAACCAGATACAGATGAGCCTGGGCACCGAAACACCCTACTCTAAAAAGTATTCAAACTTGTTTTACTCCAAAAGATTATGTAGTCTTATATCTATGAGTACGAGGCTCAAGCAATAAACAAGATTCCACCAATTATTCTCTATTCCTTTCTAACATGGTATCAGCCTGACCGATCCAAATCCAAGCCGCCGCCCGCCGCTTTCGCCCGTGCCGTCTTTGGGGAGGTCGATCTCCATGATCACTAACGGGGGTCGCGACGCCCGTAGCTAGGATTCGTTCGCCGGTCGTGTTGATCGGCTGTCCTAGAAAGTCATTTTTCCGATCTTTGATCCGGATTTTCTCTCTCACGTTGGTCATCTTGATCCGTACTTTTTTTTTAGGGTTGCCCGCCGCCATTCGTCATCTTCAATGCGCATTCACTCCATCGACAACTGCATCATCTCGGCTGGATCGGCTGCCACACGGCGCCCAGGCTCCATCCATTACGCGCGTGCGATGCGTTGTTACGGCGGCCGCCTCATGCGGTTGCGGTCCTGTACTAGCCTCTCGCCCTCGCCTCGTGACCATCGACCACCCACGCGCCTGGCACGGCCGTGGTTTTCTGCTCGCGCGTCCGCACTGGCCATCGACCACATAGCATGGCCAGCATAGCCGCGTCCTGTGCTGGTTGTGTGCACGTTGTTGCTCCTTTACTTGCTGCGTACGGTGCAGGTGGAGGCTGCGTTGCTCAGCCTCCTTGCACAGCTCGTGTCCTCCGGCGACCAGATGCACGTCGTCAAGTTTGATCAACCGCACGTACGTGTCTGTGTCCAACTTGATGAAGATCGTCATAGAGTTTATGCGCCTCTCCATCGATTGAGTAACGGACTACCATTGCATCGCCTCCTCGGACCACAGCACCGACGCCCTGTCATTCTCCTCGCGGCTATACCAACTCCGTCGTCGCCGCGTCGCCCTTCCGGGCCATGACACCGCGGCACGCGGTCCACGCTGCTGTTTCGAGGCCGTTCCCATGGATGCACCGAGCCACGCAGTCCCTCTACGTCGCCTTTTCGGGCTGTAGCGCCGCCCTACGGTCCACCGCCGCCCCGAGGCTGTCCATTCTAGGTCATCTCCGTGGCTGCAACGACCCTCGCGTTACCGATGCGTCGCCCCATCAGGCCGTAGCGAGCATGACATATGGTCCCTGCCGATGCCCTAAGGTCTTCCCCGTCGTCGCGCCAACCTATGCGCTGCGGCTGCGTCGCCCCTTCGGGCCGTAGTGCCACGGCATGCGGTCCACTCAACCTTTCCTGCATGCCGACTTCTACATGGTATGCGCCGCGCGCCTCCCTAGGCGCAGAAACACTACAGTCCGCGCCGGTCTTCGTCACGCTGTCGGGTTTTTCTCGCCTACTTCGAGCACCACCGTCACGCTCCTAACCTAGCCGCCGCCGCTCTTCTTCCTCGGCGCCGCTGCCGCACACTCACTCGAGCCGCGCCACCCGTCCACCCCCTTTGTTATCGTCAAGCACCAGCTCATCGCCAGCGTCATCATCATCTTCCTGACCACTCCATTTACTCCGACAACCATAGTCGACATCGGCACCTTCTACCCCACATCGATTGTTGCCGCACGATCAACCGTCTCTAGCATCGGAACAGGCACGAAGACTGGTTGGCACTCTCGGCCGACGCGCCATTTCAATGCCGACTCCCGTGGGAGGTAACATTGACGGAGTCAAATCCAGCAGATCTTGTGTAGGGGGTCCCGAGCAGGTAGTCGTGCTGCGATGGTAACGGAGACATGTTTTACCCAGGTCTATGCTCTCTCGATGAGATAACACCATATGTCCTGCTTTGATTGTATTGATTGGGGGGGGGGGTACGTAGTACAGGTCGCTTTTCCATGAGCTCGTGTGTGTATGAGTTGGCGTCTACGGTCCTCACCCCCTCAACTTGTATAGATACCGAAGGTGCCCAGAGTTACATATAGGTTGGTTATTTGTAAGGTAAACGTGTTAAAGATCGCTTCTAAGTCTTGTAGTATGCACCAAGTCTTCCGAAGTTTTCATGTTGATTCTCTTGGGGCTTAAAGAATGTGGCCCACAGGTTGGTTGCTTTGGAGGTCCTTGGCCCGCCCCATATGTTTGGGAGTTGACATGGCTAGCAACCCCTAATCGAGGACACCATCACACGTCCGCTATGGGCTGGTATGAATACAGCGCTAGCGCTCTGGTCCGTCATGAACGTACGACAGCCGCTTCCCACGGCAGAGGGTGTAGGGGAGGTTTTAGGATGGGTTCGGTTGGCAGGCACGTACATGGCAGCGATCCGGACGCCCCCAAAGCCCCCTTGTGTACGTCTGGTTTGCGGGATTTTGAACATTTAGACCAGTCCGTGAACCGATAAGGTACCACATTGGATGACAAACTGCGTCTAGGTGTATGCGAGCATTTTGACGGTCTGCCTTGGAGTTATTTTTATTTTTTTTAAAGGACCATTCTTTGCTATTTTTCTTCCACGGGCGGGGTTGTTCGGCTTTGGCACTTTATCTCCGGCACTCACGTGCTTAATTGATCTGTTCGTTTTTATACTAACCGAGTGAGTAGACAAGTGAACCACCAGCTGACTTTAACCTATCTCGTCGTGCGAGTTGAAAAGGAGGCGTGTTGTTTTGGACTCACGCTAGGGCTAGGCTAGGAAACCAGCATGGATATATGACTTTTTACTAATAGCACGTTGCATTGCACGGAGTGTCTCTGTCGGCAGACCTTGACTGGCCGTAGAAACTCAAGTGGATCCTACGTATCAATGGCCAAGACCCACTCGACCTACGACCGCCGGGTCGGACGCGAGCGTGGTGCATGTGCCCGGCGGCTATTCCAAGTTCGCGTCGCGTCGCCTCGCGCATCGGATGAGATCCATCGACGAGTCCACGCGACCGTGACCGCATCCGTTCCAGTCCCAGTCGCAAAAAGATGGAGTCTGACTTGGCCCGGCAGCCCCTTCAACCGCGAGGGTGCAAAACCGCCGGGGCCGGACAGGCCGGGTGCGGTGCCACGTCAGGGGTGATGTCAGGCTATGGCGCTCCTCCTTCGCCGGCGGCCGCCGCACCGCCGCCTCAGCACGTGGGCAACACATCCATCGACCGAGCAGGGTGGAGTGGGGTGCACCGGCCGCCGTCCGGCCGGCCACTAGCTAGAGCTTGTGCTCTTCTGCTCTGACCCGTAACTCGACCAGACGTGCACATGAAGAGAGACGCTGGTGATCACACACTGATAGAAACCATTTCGACGATTTATTTAGCTTTTTGAACAACAAGTCAATTCCCGCCTTTTCAAAACGACACAACAACATGCATGCATGCATGCGCACAGCAACAAATGCACCGTAACCTGCCGGTGGTTGACTTTGACAAGAATGGAAATAACGCATGCATGCGAGACTACATGAATTTTTTGGTCATTGGTGATGCAGGTCGTCAACCCCGTCAGAATTTTCAATCTTGCATGCATGCATGGGCTGACGTTGACCATAGTATCTCTCGGAGGGAAGGGTCGGCAACTAGCAGCACGGATGTATACCATTTATTAGGTGGACTTCGAATGGATAAACCATAAATGGCAATAGCGAAGTCAGCCCTAAAAAGTCAACCGTCAAGGAAACTTTAGGTGCGTATAGCTGTAGCTAATTAAAATGGTCCAAGAGAGCTTGAAATGCTCCTACCTATCTTCGTCGAAATATTCTCCCCTTACATCGGTTAATTCCGAAGAAATTCTGAAGAATTGGCATGCATCATGCATGACTATCAAATATTCGCAAGGAGAGAACTGCTCCAACGGCCACCAACATGTACATCACCTCTTTCTGAATCGGGGAAACCTAAATTGCTCATCGCTGCCACGGACAAGGGAATAAAGAAAAAAAAATCCAGGATTATGCCAACTACAGCATGCATGCATGGGCGCGCGGGAAAAGTAGCAGCCGTATCTCTGCGAATGATCTTTCCTTGATCGTCAAAAGTACATCCGTATGCCGGTGTGCGCAAGCAGAGGGCAAAACAAAAAGACTAATTTGGCTGTTGTGTAAGGACATTTCTTTTTGATCCCCTAAAAGTTAGTGAAGTAAAGTTAATGGAGTAAAATTTTACTTCACTAACGGTGGCCGCATCTAGCCGGTCCCTTATAGTTAGCGAAGTAAAATTAAATTTGTGGCCGTTTTGAATACTAGCCGCACAAACACAATCTCTACACAATATACTCCTATATCTTTAAATTATTCAAATTAAAGCATGGGTAGCAATAATTGTTATAACATAAAGTTTCATCACCACGTTTTTCAAATTTAAACATGCGAAATTCACCCGAAAGACATCACTTCAAACACAATGTTTGATTCAAAATCATCACAAATATAGCATGTATATGTTGTGGATTGAGCCAATCTTTGGCATGCACCACCACCGTCTCGGCCACCACCACTCAAACGACGTCATTGGCAAAGAAATCAACCTCGACATCCTCTAGGCCACCACCACCACCACCCCCTCGGCCACCACCAACATTCCGAAGAGATTCCAAGATTTCTCCACGAGTGAGCTTCTCCCAATACTTTCTTGCAGTTTCATCCATTGTGTTTGAATTCATGAACATCATGGGACACTCTTCGACCTTGTTCGCATCACGAATCCTCTCCTTCCCAAGTGCAAGCCTACGCTCCTCGACCTTCAACTTTCTCTCTTCGGCCGCCAACTTGGTCTTCCACTTCTCATCCTCGAAGGCCTTGAGCTCATTCCACCTCGCCATCTTGTCTTCTTTGCGTTCGGTCGCCAACACCTTGTTAGCCTTGATTATTGCCGCATGTTCATCCTTGTAAGTGCCACCGAATGCATTCCTCTTCTTTCTTGGTCGATGCAACCGGACCATCGGTTGCATTGATCATGGATGGTGCTCCAACGATGCCCAAGCGAACCTTGTGTACGGCTTGATCACACGTCCACGGATTTGTTGTAGTGATCGGAAATCCTCTCCCAAAACATGGTGTTGGTTTGATCCGTTCCGATCGTTGCATCCCTGAAGATGGCGCACCAAACGTCGCAGAGCGCACTATGCTCCTTTTGGTTATAGTTTTGGGAGTGGCACCTTGGGACCTTGGTGCTTGCTTCGGTCACCTCCACCACCTCCTCCTCCGCCACCACCTCTTGGACCTCCTCCATAGCCTCCTCCGTGTCTTGGGCGGACGAATGATCCCAAAACGAATACTTGAGATCATCAAGGCCAACGGTGGCCGAGGACTCCAACGATGCAAGGAATTCGGCCGTGTTCATCTCCGCTCTACAATGTCAAAGCAAGCACTATAAACAATCACTACCGATCACGAACAATCACTATCGAATACCAACGGGACGCGAGGTTTTATTTTACCTTGTTGGCATTTCATCGAGCACTTGGCGGTCGCATATTTTGTTGCCGGCCGCGGCCGCCGCTCGCACCGGAGCAGTCATCGTAGGGGCAGCCGGAGTTGCCGCTGTGGTCTTCTTCATCTTCTTCTTGGCGGCCGCCTCGGCGAGCGCCAGCGCCGCCATTGTCGGCTTTCGAGCCCGTTTGCCTCCGGTAGGTGCAGTGGGAGGGCGGCGTGTTTTTTCCAGAGACGCGGTGGCCACCCCGAACACCATTGGCGCGGTTGGAAGCGGCGCTTGGACCCGGTGGTTTTTTGTCATCCCCAAGCTTTTTTTGGCACCGGCGGCGAGGCGTGGGTGATTTTTGGCGGCGAAAATATGGCGCCGGTGTCTGGCGGGGTGAGTGCTGGGAGTGGGGGGCTTGGCTATCCATTCTGGTTGGCTGGGAGGTCATTGGTGGCGGCGGCGGGGTTGGAGGCAATGCAGCGCGGGAGGGTGAGAGGGAGTTTTACTTGGCCACCGCACGATGAAGTATATTTAGGAAAATCTTAGGAGGATAGGGATTTGAGTAAAAATTATACTCCATTGACGTTTTTAGTGGATCGGCTAGGTCCACCGTAAGGGAGTAAACCGATAATTTTACTCCCTTATGGTTGTATTTGTGATCGGTTAGAAATGCCCTAAGGACATGGATTGTCTTGATCGGCCGGCGTCCACCAAGATAGGCGCCTCCTGTGCGCTGCCGCCGACAGGGAAAAGAAGGGTGAAACTGACACGGGTTGAATCTATCTTGATGTTAAGGACCGGCATCTGTCTAAAGTCTGAATACCATTCTCCTTGTGTCATACAACGTTGCGACCCATCCGTGTCAGTCTCACCTTGGGGGGCCAAGTGGATTAAAAAACTTGCTTTACCCGTAAGATTTTCGTGACTTGATTGCAAAAAAAATTCATTAATAGCTTACCAAGCTGATCACCTTTTGTGTGTGACTTGATGATATGTTGGTATACCTATAGGTTTTTTTGGGAGGGGGGGGGGGTTTATACCCATAGATTAACGGGAAACGTTTCCACCCGGCGCGCCGGCCGAACCGTTGTGCCGGACGCGCGCGGGCCACGCGGTCCAACTGGATCCTAAGACCAGGAAGACAGCACACTCGCGTACTCATACGTTTTTCTGGCCCACACACTGTATGGCGCATTTGTCTCTTATCTCTTCTATGTAGCTCTCTCCTGCACTCGTCCCTCCCCCTTTTCTTCCCCAGCTAGAGCACAACTCCATGCCTACCCCAAGTGCTACTAGGAGGGGCGTTCTCCAGCTTGGCCGTCCCTCTCCTGATCTCCTCCCTCTCCACCTCTGAAACTGCAACAACCATCATCATGTTTTGCTACAATCCCCCATAGATGCTGCTACACCCTCCCCCCAGGTGCTGCCATGAGGGGCGTTCTCGAACTTGACCCCTCCCTCTCCTCTCCCTGTATTGTGAAAGTGCTACAACCATCATTGCAATTTGCTACAGCCTGCAACAAGACAAGTTGCAGCCTGTAGCGCGTGAGCTGCATTGGTTCTATGGCGAGACATGTTTTTGTTGCACCCGTCATAAATGTTTGCTACTACCATCATCGAGAATTGCTACATCATTAATGGTGATGCTAAACATGCGATGGCGGTGACCACATTTTTTGCTGCAACCGCGGTCATTTTTTACTATGACCGGCGATATAATTTGTTACCACCATTCTTTTTGGTGGCGACCGGCGACGGAAATCGGAGTAAAGCTGCAATCCACTACGAGAAATCTTCAACCCGCTTCTGAAAAAGCTTCGACGAGAGAACGGCGAGCTGGCAATGGCGAGCGGCAATGATAGGAGCTGCTTTTTTGCTGCAACCGTTGTTCGTGTTTGCTACGACTGGCAGGCGGTTTTGCCGCAACCAGAAACTAAGGAAGGTACACCGCGAACTCGTCCATGGAGCGCTGCGACCGGCGACCGCCACCACCGGAGCTGCACCTCGTCGCTAACCGGAGCTGCGACCCATGGCATTTTCTTACTGCAACCTGCAAGCGCTCCTGTGTTGCATGCGTGAAGCCGGCGAGAAACGCTTGGTAGGCACCGACCACAGGCGAGAGCGGCGACCGGCGACGAACCGGTGGTAACCGGCGGCGAAGTGGCGGTGCTTCGAGGTTGGTCGTTCACTCATCCATGAGAATGCCAGTGGCGCCGTTGCTCCTGCTCTTCGCAGGCGTCGTCAAATTTGTTTTTGGGAGAGAAGACTAGAGGAGGAGCCCAGATCTATCGGCCATGCGTGGACACATCCAACGCCTGGGCTACGACCGGCCAAAATTTGGGCCGGCGCCTATCACTCTCCTAGATTAACCAAGTGCCGACTAGAAAAATTAATATCCACAGCCGACGCGTGCGGGCAATGTGTTGTGTCTTCCTTCTTTCTTGGTAACTCCTATCCACCCTAACTAAAGTTGCCATGAAAAGTGTTCGGATTGCCATGCTTAAAATCCAAACATTCAAAATTTATGAATTCCGCTCTTTTAGAGCATTTACAGCCGGGCGCCTCAAACCCTCTTCAAACATCCGGGCGAGTTGCCCGGTCGCTGACCTGTCACGTTTTTTTGACCCAGACGGACGCCTCAAACGGGCCTCAAACGCCCGGGCTGACCGGCACCCCTCATATCCAGCACAAATATGGGAGGTGTCCGGGGCTGTCAGGGCCTCAAACACCCAAAAACCCAGCGGTCCAAAGCTCATCTACTCCATTGGACCGGTGGCGCCGCATGGCGCAGCTTTGGCGGGCCGCGTAGTGCCTAGCCCGGCTATTTAAGTCCGACCGGTGGCACCGAAACCCTACCATCCATCCACATTTTTCTCTTCCCGTCCGCCGTCGCCGTCACTTTCCACTCTACCCATCTGCCTAGTAGCCATGCCCCCATGCCGCCGGGTGAGGAGTGAGCCATTTTTGACTTTGGAGCGCCGACTCGAGCTCCTTGAGCAGATCCGGGCTAGGCGCGAAGCCCGAATCGCCGCGGGGCTACCTCCGGGTGCAGTGAATCCGGAGGAGGAGGAGAAGGAGGTGGAGGAGGAGGACTTTGAGCAGGAGGAGGATGAGGATGAGCCGGAGGAGGATGATGTTGGGGACGCAGGCGACAGGGATCTGCAGGCAGAGCAGCCGGTCATCCTCGATTCCCTTTGGTCGGAGTCGGTTGTGGAGGCCAGACGGTATCACCGGCAGGAGATGGAGGCACAACAGGTCAAGCAGGAGGAGGATGAGCCGGAGCACTCCTACCCGCTCGGCCAGCCGGCACCCGGCACCATCGCCGTGGACATCTTCGACAATGAATAGTAGTTAGGGTAGTACGTAGATGTAGTACGTATGATTTCTTTTTGCATGCTTTGCATGGATTTAGAGGATGAAATATGAGAAAAGCGGATGCAAAGTGGCTAATTTGAGGCGTGACTGATCACTGTTTGGGCGAGTCCGTGAGTGTTTGAGTGATCGGATTTGCAAAATCTGGCTGTAGATGCTTTTATGGCTTGACCCTCAGTCTGCTCTATCCACATCATCGGTCCCAAAGAAGCTAACAAGTCTTCGTCAGGATCTCGGACACGGATCAGATTCGTTTACGGCGTGGTTCTTCGTGTGCTCGTCCATCCATGGACCACACGAATGAGCGATGTATAGCCATTCTGCCTAGCCACAGTGGTTGCGAAATACTAGTGAATACTTTTACGTGAGCACGTGCTTGATGGTTAGGCCTCAGTCTTGTCATCTACTAATGGCCTAGTGGACAGATAATTGACCGACTAGTAATCTAGATAGCTCAGACAAAGGAACCGTTCTATTTGCTCCAACTCACGTGAGGAGTAGCTAGCTAGCAAAGAGGCCACCAGGAGCAAATGACTCGTTTATCACTTGCATTCATGAATCTCACCGGGAAAAGTTTGCAAAAGAACGTAGCCGACAAGTCGCCGGCCGGCCACCGGAACGTGAGAAGTGGAGCCTACCTCCACTCCACCATCGACGACAATGGCCACGGCCCACTCCACCACCCGCGCCGGCTGAGGGACCGCAGCCGATCCCATTGAGTCCTCCCCCTGTATCCCCTATCTCTCACGACGCGGGGATAGGTCAACCGCATCTCCTGCTGCCTTTCGTGTTTCAGATTTTGGCTGCGTTAGGTCAACGCCGTTGACTTCCCAAATCAGCTTAGCTTGACCTCCATACGCATGCAGGTCGCCAAATCCATGAGAAAGCCGTTTCAAATCTTCCATTCATGTCCAGTGGAAGAGGCTATTGCATACTCTTCCTAAACCCAGCTACCCAACCCGCTATTCTAGCGCCATCTGCGTTTCAAATTCATCCTAAACACTCGATTTGCCTCGCTGGCCAGCGACATCGTACCTTTCATCATGATAGTAAACATCCGGTCGCTCGTTTTTCTGTACTCCGAGTAAGCGACTGACACATGGGCCAGCCTCGCAGCGGCCGGTGTGTGCGTGCTTCTGTCCGGGTGAAAAGCAGGGCGAATCGATCGTGGGTTGGCAGGGTGTTTTTTTTACCGTCCTCGTTTGCACCCAGCGGCCACCCGTGAAAATATCTCCTCTCCCTTGCCTTCTCTCCCCGGCGCTCGAGGTACAACAGCGGCTGCGGCACTTCTCGGCCCAGCCGGATCCGGTGCAGGTCGCCGGCATCACGCGCCGCGTGCCGTGATTCTGGATCGGGCGCAGATCTTTGCGCTGCCACCTCTCCTCCTCCTCTCTCTCTCCCATGTCGCCATTGTTGCAAGGAGCAGGGGAGATAGGTGCCGAGGACAAGAAGCAACGGGTTGCAAGGAGCAGGGGAGATGGAGGAGGCCGTCGTGGTTCGTCATGGAGGCGGCGCCGCCGGCAAGCTGGTTGAGGTACGTGTCAGATCCGTTGGTCCTTATAGTTGTTCGTTCTCCTAATCTCCTCACAGACCATGTGTTTCCCCTTTCCTCCCTCAATGTGACGGGGAATACATCGTTCCTACCTATATTACTACTGGCTTGCAAGCTTTAAGGAGATTTTAATATGTTGGTCATTCATATATCTGGCCTTGTGTGACGATTTTTTTTGTTAATTGCCAATGCTTTATTTCAGAAAACCAAATCTGCACCATGCCGCCTCACCCTCTCAGATTACTGTTTCATCCCTTTGATAGTTTTTTAGGTTTGTCCTTGTCCTTCTTCCCTAAGCGCTGCACTTTTCTACCCTATATTGTTTACTGCTTATTATCGTGTTAATTCCTTTGTATTCCTGGTTTTTCCGGGTGTCGTGTTTGTGTGTCTGTTTTCGTGGTGCTGCTTATATGTGTGACTACCGTATGATCGTATATATATGCTGAAAAGTAAAATGATTTTTCCTTTGCACAATACATAATTTGCAGTGAGATGGTAGTACATCAGTGTATTTACAGGAAAAAACGATGGTCGTATATATGCTGAAAAGAATTAAGGCTGAAAAGAAAGAACATTCATCTACTATTTCTTGATGTATGCTATCGTATATTGCTTCTCTACTTGCTCAAAATCAAATTTGCATCTATGAAAAGGTAAGAAATTAAGGCCAGCGAGATGGCAGTAGATTGGCATGTTTACAGAAAAAACAAATAGCCATGCAAGTTTGAAAGAACATCTTTTTACTATTCCTTGCTATATGCATATTTCCCATCTTCTTCCTTCAGAATCAAATGTGCCTACTAAAGGATAAGAAATGAAGGCTGCAATCTAAGAATACTTTTATTTGCCATTCTGAATTTCTATCACAGCACAGAGGAATGAGGAATGGATACATGAGGCATGGCGTAAGCGTAGGGGTCAGCCAGGGCACGACGCAAGAGTCTGCCCATCTCCTCTCAAAGTTAGTTCTTGCTCTGTCCCCACTACCTCGCCTGCCAACTCTCTGATAGAGTATTTTATTTCTGCAATGTATTATATTCTTTGAAGCAATTGCAAATTTTCCATAGCTTCTTGGCATACTATGGATTTAATTCTTTGCGAGAACAAGCAAAAGATAGTAGCAGTTTCTTTCAGATACAATTTCGGAAAGGTTTGCCGACTAAATGTACAAATATGAGCAAAAGGGGCCATGCTAATTAATGTTGGCCAGGCTCAGGAGTAAAGTTATACAGATTTTGATTTGCAAGTTATTTTGTCCAGCACGAAAGGCACTAATGCGTCCCGAAAACCTAGCGCACAAAGGACCAATCCTTCCCTTCCTCGAGCCCCATTCGAGTCCGCGCCGTTCAGCATCTCCAGCCTCCTCTGCTCCTCGACCCTCCGGCCCCACGGCCTCTCGCGCCGCCGCCTTCTTCCCTGGACGTCTTCCCCGACGCTCGTGGTGCAGCAGCGGCCATTGCAGTAGGTTAGTTAAGCTTGCTTGCCTAACCTGCTATGGATGAATGGTGTGTCTCACCAGGAAACATTAGATTAATGAATTACTTGGCCTCTACAAATTTCGAAATATTGGTTCGGGATATATTAATTTCCACTCCTTATTGTTCATGGCATAAACAAGCACTATAAAAGGTCACAAGTAGAAACTTAGGTCAAGTTATTGCTGGATGTAGCCTGCTTTGTTCAATTGAAATATATTTGCAACATGAGCTGGTTGTTGATCGTTACTCTCGATTGAGGAATGGGAAAAAAATCACATCTTGTGGTGTTTACTACTTTTTGCATTGTCAAATTGAAAATGTTCTGCAAAAAAATAGTAGGTTTCCCTTTCAATAGTTCATTTTGTCAGTCCAGTTGTATCGACAGTTCAATTTTTGTTGGTCTGGGCATAGCAAGGGAGGTCCCCCATATTTGATGAGTGGCTTGAAGCTGAACTTCTGTATTTACCTGTGCTTCCTATGCATCTAATATGACCTATAAATTTAAACAGAATTTCATGAGTTGC
This sequence comes from Triticum urartu, assembly GCF_003073215.2. Taxonomy (NCBI): domain Eukaryota; kingdom Viridiplantae; phylum Streptophyta; class Magnoliopsida; order Poales; family Poaceae; genus Triticum; species Triticum urartu. The sequence continues at coordinate 678,906,432 of NC_053028.1, forward strand.
AAGTTGCAGCTTATTTTCTTGTACAGTCTTGCTATTTGATTATTCTCCTTATGCCTCCACCCTGTAATATTCTCCCAATGGCCGATCCATGAACTCACAGCAAAACATTAGGTTCTATGCCAAGTTGTTGGCACCGTATATATACTGAAAGTGGAGTGGTAATACTTGAACTTTTTTCTTCCCCTTGTAGTAACACAGACGTCGGTAGCAGGAGAAAGTATGTGACTTGGTTGAGTCAGCCAAGAAATATGGTGGTACAATGCACATATTTCCTTCGATGCATGTCTCCGGCGACCCTGAGTATAAATACTGCTATCATTTCTTACTACACACTTTATTTAGAGGTGCTCTGAATTAGAACTCCCCATTGGCATATCTGCAGTTCCATGCTATACATCCCCCAAATGACGAAAATTAAGTTCAGGGGCATGTTTTTTTATATATGCTTGACTTAACTGGAGCTTAAATTTGTCATTTGTTTAATCACCAATCTGATTTATTCTTGACTCTTGATTGCAGCCTCTGGAACTGAGGGATATTGACACGGGTAACAAAATAGTTGAAAGATTTCGCACCGACGAGGCTCTTGAGACTACAAACATTTCTTCACTCCTTGTACGAAAGGATTCTAGGACTAAGTTATAGGATTTTATATTTTAGTCGGATATTCCTTCTGTTAATATGTGCTCCTGTGCAATTTTTCATAGGCTTCTCTTTCCTTTTTCTGGTTACGGTTTACAAAGCTGAGCAATAGTTTCTCTACTAATGTAGCTTGTGTGAAAAACATCCGTCTTTAGGATGCTTTTGCGGCATGTGTAACTGACTCACATTAGCCTATGCTTCTATCCGAGTTGTTTACTACTAAGACCATGATGGATCATGCTTTTTAACTGGTATATAAGTGTTGATGGAAAATGATATGTCTTATTTTTTGCCTGGTAAATTTTAATTGGCGCATGCAATCCATGCTTCCCAGTCTTTGGTGACAATGTTGTCAGGCCTAAAAATAGAAGTTTTCGATTTCCTCTCTCTGGTTTTTAGTTGGTTAGATGTTAATGCGTGGAAATGTATATGCTGATTTTTTTTCCTGTTTTAATAAATTGCTAATACGTGGATCTTGTCTGCTTTGCATGGACTATAGTATATATTCACAGACTTTGTCTGCTTGCTTCAAAACTAAAATGTGACTTTTACTTGCCTATTACCAAAGAAGATTTCATGCATGCCACATCAAGTCGCCACAGATGCCTCCAAGTGAAATTTCAGCGACGACAAGGTATATTTTCCCCAACACCTGATCTTCTTTAATCAGACCACCGTTCATTATTGCGTATAGGCTTCTTACTCTGTGCCTGAATAAGCGATTGGTATCCACATGTTTGTTTCCATGTGTTCTACTGTCTTTCTGGTACTTGAAGCATAGTATGTTCATGTGTGCGACTACAGTTCCAGCGAGTTGGAACTTGGAAATCCTGTTGTTCTCAAAGTTTGCATCATATGCCCTTTAGAGAAATCTTTATTGAACATTTTAATTTTCCTCATACATGCTTATCATTTGGCATCATGTTATTTTGTGACACAGTAACTGAATATGCACACAGGAGGATCACTCTGGATGTGTAGGAGGTATGAAGTAATAGCCATTTTTTTTCTCTGTGTAGATTTGGCATCATATTGCCCAGTAACTGAATATGCACGCATGAGGATCACTCTGGATGATGGAAAATGCATTATCCGTGGTAAGAAGCTAACGGTGTCGCCCCATTTATACCACATTTAGGCATGATAATTAAATTAGCCTTCAAATTAAATAGATGTCCGCATTCATGGGTACATAGATGAGCTGAGCTACTATTTTCTTGTTTGGGAATGAGGTAACACTATACAAACAGCATGTTGACACTCTGAACGGCTTAATACTAGACGGAAACAAAATTTCTCTTCCTACTATGTCTGTACCATGAACAAGATGTTCGCAACAAGTGGTCAACAAATGGTATTCTGTTCCCGTCCTTTCTCCTTTTTATGAATCTTCATAGCTGCATCTTAACCATGCTTAATATCTATTGCAGTACTTTTCCACTCACTTCACACAAGAATATCTCAAGGGGCACATGCATGGAGAGCATACTAATTTGCTGATCAAAGCTGGAAACAGACCTGCCATCGTCATTGCTCGGCTTATCATACAATCACAAGAAGCTGGACTCAGTTCTTTGACATCGCAAATATGAAAGGAGGAGTGTCATATGCATTTGTCTTTGAGGAATTGGCGGGAGAACTCATATCATCGTGCACTCCCTTTGATAGCGTCATGAGCAACCACTGCCATCATCTCATAATATAGCTCAGGTTCAAGACCTAGGTCATGCACTACTTTTCTCGACCATATAATGTGCTCTGCGTCACCTTATCCTTTCAGCTCCAGTACTTCATAATATAAAGTAGATGAAGCATCTTTTTAAATTGGTGTGGAAATACAAATGCAGATGGAGCTATGTAATCCAGCTTGCTTTCTATCATGAATTGGTCTCATGACTTTGTTTTCAGCCATCTTGGTACCATGCAATGGAATATATAACACTATGTTTGAACATCGTATCTAAATATCCTCTAAACACTCTTGCTTGGTTCCCTCTCGCCCTTTGCACCATCGGCACAACGGGTAAACCAATGTATGCTATTATCAAGCAATCTTATTACTTCCTTTTAGTCTATCATGGTATCATCTACTCTCTCCGTCCCAAAATTCTTGTGTTAGATTCGTCTAGATACGGATGTATCTAACACTAAAACGTAATTAGATACATCCGTATTTAGACAAATCTAAGACAAGAATTTTAGGACGGAGGGAGTATATTGTAATTAATGGGATATAAGTATCCATGAAGTTGGTTCTAAATCAGTCACAGGTGCATGGGCTTGATCTCGCTTTTTGCGTCATAGGCGCAACTGGTCATCTAGTAGCTATCAAAGGGTCACCAGCTCGATACTACTACTCTACTAGCAGCGTACGTAGCGTTGAAACTGACCCAAAGTGTACGTACGTATGAAAAAGTCAGCACGAAAAATCCACCGTCCAGGAACTGAAGGTGCCTAGCTAGCTAGCCAACCAACGTTAAGAAAAGTCGAAGCAATCTTCAAATGCTTCTTACCTGTTTCGCCCGTTACATTCTGGTCGTCTCAATGCATGTCTCATGGTTGTATTGGTGGTTGGAATTGTACAATTCTGAATTCTGGCAGAGAAAAGCATACTGCTACGGAGAGACTTGGCATGCATCATGACAACATTGGATTCGACCAATTAATCCTTGCGAGAGACCTGCTCTTGAATAGTCCAACGGCATGTGATATGCAAGACATGCATGGAGCATAAAGTAATCTCCACAGATTGTGATAATTAAGCTGTGCGGAAACTATAGGAGCACTAGTTGCTCTCCTAGCAGCATGTGCGTGAAAAGCTGGGGCGCCGTGTCATGATAATCACAAGCTTCTCGTGCTCACAAATGGAGGTACAGGACGAGGCCGGGGCTTAATTAGGGAAATCTTAGGAGGCTATCCGGCTAGCCTTTAGAGCAGAGCCGTACTGATCGAGAGAGTATGATTACCTCCGCATGCTGGTAGTGGTCTTCTTTAGTTATTTGCGAAGCAAACGGCCGACGGCCAGTACACATCATTATCTGTTAAAGTATATACGCATCAGATGATCGGGTCGCGATCGCGTACGTATGTTGCTCTGTAGTATAATTTAACTGGCAGCCATCCAAGGAATAGAGTAGATTTCCGTGGCCGGGTTGGCAACATAGACACGCACAGAAAATAGCTGCGTAAAGCCGAGCAGAGACGAATGCAAACAGATTAACTAATTCGCGGTTAATATAAAATTACACCGGCGACTGACCTAGGCAAGCGCCGCCGGCGGCGGCGAAAACGATGTGTGTTGGATACATGAATCTGCCTGGAGGTTCAACACCGGCGGCCGTGTGAACGCACGCCTGCATGAATCGGCTTCCATCCATCTCCGGCATTCTCCTTGCTGCCTACGGCGGCGTGACCGTCACCTTCATCTTGATGGGTCGATCCTGCCCGTTGATGCATACGCCCACGGCATGCAAAGCTTGGATCCGCAATTTCCACCGTAATGATGCACCGTAAAAGGCCTCTTCTCCAAGGTTCCTGTCCAGTGTCCACCGTCCGCACTATCTTTGCCCTCGCACAGTTTCTAGAGAGAATTCCTTATTTGGCCCTTTTTTAAAATTTGCTTTCCTATTTGACCCAAAATAAATTTTCCTCCCTATTTGACACTTAAAGTAAATTGTGTTCCTTATACGACACTTCCATTCATTTTAGACACTAACAGTGTCAAGTGTGAGGTGAAAATACCATTTTACCCATAGTGCATTGTGTAAAAAAAATGAGTTCACCCATGTTTTAGGGATGTTCAATGGATGTTGTGCATGCATATGTATGCTCTAATATTTTGTTCCTTAGATAAACTAATATGTGTGTGTACGTACAAAACATTCATAGAACTTTAGCTAGCATATCTATGATCAGTATAGTAACTTTTTTGAGAATAAGTACAATGTCATATACCATATTTTAATTACTTCATCACGTGCGAGTGCACCTGTGAAGTGGACGGCCCACGGCGCCGAGGCAGATTCCTTGAGCGTCCATGCAGACATGGCTCCACGTGCACGGCACCGGCATCACATGCGATCCATGGCAGTCACAATTAAAGATGGGCTAGCGGTAGTCATATAGCACAGTGACGTCCGAGCTCGCGAGTGAGGCCATGGACATACCATAATGTCGACATATACAGCCTCGACGGCTTCGAGGCTGAACGCATGTTCCAAAGTACTCCCTCCATAAAATAGTATAAGAGCGTTTAGATCACTAAAATGATGATTTAAACGCTCTTATATTAGTTTACAGAGGGAGTATTACACATACTACTAATTCTTCTAACTAACTGGTCTTAGGAGTACTAGTACGATGCGCATAATAAATCCTGAAAATAAATATTGTAGTAGTACATGATGCATACTGGCAGCCATACAACACGCACTAGACAGGCAAGCGAGGACGACGAGAACGCATGCTGCTAGCCACGAGCAACGGTACAGCACGCAGACGGCCCGGTAGCTGGGAGCGACGGCAGCCAACCAAGCGGCCGGAGAACAGATGCTCGCCCGGACTGAGAGGCAGGCATAAAGCCGTGCGATTCTATCAAGAAACAATCGATCTAATCGATCCAGTTGAAGCTAGCCAAGGCATTCACCTGTACGCACGTGTACCACTATTAGAAAATTTGTCAAGCGCGTACAAGAATCAATCAAGCTATCCGTGTGCTTGTTTGTGGCTGGCTTTGCACTTAGGGGCAAAACGGTCTTTTCACCTCACATTTAACACCGTTAGTTTTTAAAATGGACGGAAATGTCATATAAAGAACAAAAATTTAATTTAGATGTCAAATAGGGTAGAAAATTTTATTTTGGATCAAATAAGAAAGCAAATTTTAAAAAAGGGTCAAATAAGGAATTCTCTCCAGTTTCTATATCTCGCACGAGATTTTTGAGTACTCTGGTTTGTGCATACTATTGCGAATCAGCCATAGCAAAGTACTACTCGAGTGGGTTTGTTTGACTAGACGCATACTTTTTACCATCACGTGCTTAATTAGTTGATCCACTCCATTTCATAATCCAGTGAGTGGATCCATGCTGACCCAACTGGTTACCTTGTTTTGACTAACGCGAGCTAGGAAACCACCATGGGTACGTACATGACTTACTTTTACTACGTTGCATGCGTGACTCTCGAATTGGAAAAGAAAGAAAAGAAAGGCTAGCTTTGGCTCGGAATGTAATTAACGTGCCACCCACCATGGAGCTAGTCAACCGCGCTTTCACACAACAACTCATTCTTGATCACCGAGTACCACGCCATCATGCTTACTCTAGAAAACAACAAGAAGTTCAACAAAAATACAGAATGACATTTGATCGAACACCTGTCGGGCATGGTGTCTGCCATGGACGACATCAGCAAGGAGGCGGATGGTACCTCGCTGTGAAGGGTGGGTGGATGGTGGCGTAGTCCAAGGCAGGCAGGCGCATGGGTGGGGGCTGCGGATGTCTGAGGATGCATGGCCAGCAACCGAAGAGGTACAACGGTGGTAGTGGACGAGGAGGGTGAGAATGAAAGCAAGGGGGAGCTGGGGGTGAGTGGAAGAAAAGTGGACCGGGAGGACGATTTGAGTGGGTCGAGGGTGTCGGAGTCGTACATGCTGGCGGTTCGGAACCCTGCAGAGCCTCCTCCCCCCTCGGTTTGCGGAAGACGAACAGCTTCCCACGTCGGCGGACCGATGTTGGACTGTGTTTGATGGCAATATGCATCTGAGCAGCCTCGTTCGAACGGTTGTGAGCGGTTTGAGGGTCTGCGCTAGAGAGGTACATCGGCGGTGGTGGACGAGGAGGGTGAGAATGAAAGCAAGGGGGAGTTGGGGGTGAGTGGAAGAAAAGTGGACCGCTAGGAGGATTTGAGTAGGCCACGGGTGTCGGAGTCTTAAGTGGCGGCGGTCCGGACTCCTGCACACCCCCCCCCCCCGGCAGTTTTCCTTAAGGTTTGGCACATTGGCAGACCGATGCGAGATTGCACTTTTGATGACAAATTGTGTCTGGGCATCTTGGTTGGAACGATAGTGAGCAGTTTGAGGGTCCGCGTTCAAGATGCCCTTATAGATACTACTACTTTCTAGAAAAAGGAATCTATTTGTAAAGCTGAATTGACATTGTCCCCTAAGAGTGCCACAACCCCCTCTCGAGTTGAGTAGCTAATTCGAGGTGATTGGCCAAAAAGAAAGGCCATATGGAATCCAAGGGTCCCTCCAGGCCCTGATCGATGTACCATTGCAGACACTCCAAACCATTCCTCTATAACAAACAAAGTATTGTAGCTGAACTATATATCCCTTGATGGTGGGCTCAACCGCTCTGCCCCCTCTCAAGTTGACTAGCGAGTAGTTAAAGCCTTTCCAAGGGCTAACTAATCTATTCGTTTGTGTGTGTGTGGGGGGGGGGGGGGGATTTGCAGATGAAGTTGGGACCATGTCAGCTATAGGGATTTCTCAACGATAAAGCATTTTAAGTTGTCAAAAATATTTAACAAATCTTGCACGTACAGGATGAATACAATATGTTCATGTAAAATTTGAAACTTAAACATGACTAGTATGACCTAACTGTTCCTTGGTCACTTCGTTACTTTTTGTATGGGTCATATACCATTTCAATTTTTTACATGCTCATGCTTGTATATCCATCCTATACGTTCATGATTTAATTTGCATTTCTTAACTTATACCCCATAATTTTTTATCGTACGAAGCTAGAGGGTTAAGATGTCTTAAGTTCAGAAAATCAAAGTTTCTTACTGCATATTTTCATGCAATTTTTTTTTCACGTAAAGGATGAATACAAGTATATGTTCATGTAAAATTCGAAACTTAAACAGATAAAGCATAGCTGCAGCATTCATACCGTGGACATAACTTAGAAAATCAACTCAATGTATGTTTGTACAATATATCCTTACCTACATCAGGTAAAATTATATATTCAACATTTCACAAATCACAATAGTGTGCCGTTGGTTTTCCCTCTTCATGCCATGTGACACTGTGCTCCAAGGAGCTGTGCCATGTGGCACATGGTTTGAGCAGGTGCGTTGATGCCCCTCGGAGACTAGATGTTCGAGTTACAAGTCTGCCAAATCAACTGTATACCACACATGACCTAAACTGTTCAAATGAGTAGGTTCCTTATGGTAAAACCAACCCACCCAACTTTAGTCAGCGCGTATGGCATGAAAATCGTGTTAGTGAGCATGGCAACTCCAATGCAGTTTTGTATTCGCCAGAAAATTGCCGTTCTCGTGAAATAAACTTGCCATGCTCGTGAAACCTAAACTTGCCATAAAAAAAATTCGCGATTGCCATCTGTTTCAGCAAGTGTTCGCTGGTTATGATTATCAAAAAAACAAATAATTGAACAGATTTGCACGGTATCATTTGTAGCCTAACGAGAACCCTTCCTTGGGGCTGGCCATTAATTAATTGCGGGACAGTGTTCCACCTAACCGATCCTCTATTGTCTATCGTGCCAATGCTGATCGAATCCTATCTTCTGGCCGGTGAGCTCGATCAGTTGTTGCATTTTCTAGGTATTTTCCAGGTGTGTCATCCGTGCATGCTTTACGCAGATGTGCTACAACACGTGCTAAACGTGTAGGATAAACGTGGCCACCTGGAGATTCGATGCATCGATCCCTTGCCCATGCATGCATGCATCACATTACCTTGGATACAAATAACCAAAAAGGGATCCTAACAACGACCTCGAAAGTATAGTATACTAATCACAGACTTTGCAGCTCTCCTTGATTTCACACGTGCGAGCAAACGAGTGTGTACATGTGGTTTGTGCCGGAAGAGATCGACATCTTTCTTCCTGATGAGGCCGTTTTAAATTAATGTTGGTCCTGGTTGACTTTAGTCTAGAGTCAACATTCTCGAACCTTTCTGTTTCTTCATGTTTATTTTTTCCCGAATGTTGAACAAATTCTTCGTTGCTTTTTGATGTGGTCTTGCTGCCATATGAAACCGGGATATTCCAAAGAATTCAACACCGGTCCAAGAGAGATGTCTGAAACAAGATATGATCTTATGACATGTGAACTATAATTCTCTCAAATAGTTTGGATTGCTTACCACATGTGTCATATGGTATGTCATGCATAGACTAGGTAGCATAGTACTCACCAACTTGTGCATATATTAAACTATAGTAGTTAAGTATGCCATGTGGATGAAGTCTATGGACTGTATACATAGTTAATGGATTGTAATCAGTTGTGACGATCCAATCAACGAAGGTGACCTGGTCCGTGTTATTTCCCCATCGACTTGCCCATTCTCTGTTAGCTAATTAGGAATGGCCGGCTGAGTACATGAATGGTGCGAAGAGATCAAGAAAAATTTGGGTTCAGTCACCTGCTGCGTACCAATTCCTTCCAAGATCACGTCAACTCAAAGTCTTGGTTCGTGCTAGGTCATGGTCCAGTACATATCTCAATACAGAGTCAAAATTGTAGGTTCTAATTCAGCCGATAGGTGTGGAGTGGAATTGAAGGGTATATTTGTAACACGGAATTAATTCAAAAGGCATGCATGAGACAGGTAAATAAAATATTACCAATATCTTTTTTCTAGGATACACCATTAAAACAGAAAAGTATACTGGAATTCTGAATAAAGTAGACACAAGGTCCAACTCAAAAAAAAGTAGACAAGAGGTGCGTGAACTTATTCTGCCTCGCCACTAGAGCGTAATAACATAAACATCTCCAGACGCACAGTCCCGTCCTGCGCGTCGCCTCTCTGGCAACACGTCCGGAAGTCAAGAACCGTGCCGCCGGTCTCCTTCCTCCCCCTTCCCTTCCCGCCGCCGTCGTCGGAGGATGCCGCTGGGCTAAGACCCCGCGGCGGATGGCGGCGGCGGACAGTGCTCCTCGCCTGGCTGTGGTGGCTCTCGGAGGGGGAGGCTCGAGCCCCTTGGCTGCATTGCGTGGTAGCGTGGGCTCAGTGGGTTTCCGTCGGCTCTTCTCTCCGGCGAGTCGGGTGTGGGTGGTGACCCCCTTCTTCTCCGACGGATCTGGGTGTCCTCCTCACGTTCGACATCGGGCTGGCTTCTGGCGGCCCACTCGGTGGTCCGACGGCTGCAGCTCGTCAGATGTGGGTAGTTGTGACCGGATCCGGCTCTTCCATGGCGGTGGGAAGCCATGCCAGCTTGTTGCTTTGGCTGGTGGTCGTGTGTGGTCGGGCAGTGCGGCTGGGGCTGCAGTTTCCATTCCAGATTGGCTCGGTAGCTCGCCCCTGCAGGTTTCAGGATGGTGTGGCAGTGTTGCAAGGACGGTCTGTGGCTGCGTGGTGGTGCAGCGCGAGGTGGGTGCCAGTTTTGCTGTTTCTTGCAGGCTTCGAGGTTTGAGGTGGTCTTGCGTGGTGGTGGCGCGACTACTGCGTCAGGTGTGTGCAGGTCAGCGGAGGTGCTGTCGGCGTTGGCCGACTGCGTGGAGGTGATGGTCTGCACTGCTATCGGCAGTGCCTGTGGGCGTCACATTTCTGCTTGGAGGCGTCATTGTGTTCATGTGCATCTTCTACCTCTGGATCGAGCTCTTCGGGCGAAAACCTAGACCCAGTTGGGCTGGGCAACAACGTCGCCCCTACGGCGTTTCCTCCTTTGGGGTGTTGCTTTGAAGACTCTTGATCCTTCTTCGTGGTTCCTTTGGGCTGGATGTGCACGGCATCATGGTCGGCAAGTGCCCAACCGGCGATTTGAGTGATGGCGCAGATCTTGTGTGGCAACGATGGCGGCTTCGGGCGGACTTGGTTTGCAGCTGAGTTTTGATAGTCGGTCCCATCCGGTGTGTTCGAGGGGTTGTCGTGCTTCACTTTTTCTTTCTAGAGTCGGAGCTGCTGAGGAGGGGCCCATGCGGCAACGATGACGCGAGGCGGGTGGTTGGTTCCGACACTGGCTCGGCGCAAGCTCATCGCTTTTGTCATGCAATGCACTACAGAGTCGGAGTTGCCTAGTAGTCGGCGTGTGCGGTTGACTGTTTGGCATCGGCCGGCGCAGGCCTCGGTATTTGCTTGCGGTGAGGGCTACATCGATGGTCGTCGATGGTGGAGTCGGAGTCGCCCTCGTGGAGGTGTGATGACGATGGCACTGGGTAGCAACCTTGAGGGCATTCTCTCCTTGGCGACGTGTGTGCGTTCTTGTGTTGGTTGCGAGGTTGCCCTGTGTGTCATATGTGGACGTGTTGTAACAACTTTCGTCTGAGTTTTTCGTTAATTAACCGGTCAATTCTCCTCTTTTTTATTAATGAGATGAGGCAAAGTAGCTTTTGCCTCTGTTTAAAAAAAAACATAAACAGAAAAAGGATGGATGACACATTTTTATCAGTTGTTTGTTTAATTCATGAAAAGTTTATCTATATAAATAAAAGTGCATTTGTGACACTTTTATCAAAAAAAAGGAGTGACTTACTAAAATCCAGATTTCACATGAAGAGAGAAAAAACGGCGAACGAAAACTATGAGTAAAACTTGAAAACAAATCAAAATTTGCATTTTATCACTCTGGATCTGTAACATGACTCTTTAGATGTTTTGAACATATTGCATAGAAAATCAAAACGCGAGGAGGTCCTACCTAAGAATTTCTCTACACAACGTACAACTCATGTTAGAATCTTATATGCAGAAATGTTTTACACAAATTTATAGTTTGTTTTTATGAAAGTGAAAGAAATATACCCTAGAGGCAATAATAAAGTTGTTATTTATATTTCCTTATATCATGATAAATGTTTATTATTCATGCTAGAATTGTATTAACCGGAAACTTAGTACATGTGTGAATACATAGACAAACAGAGTGTCCCTAGTATGCCTCTACTAGACTAGCTCGTTAATCAAAGATGATTAAGTTTTCTAGCCATAGACATGTGTTGTCATTTGATAAACGGGATCACATCATTAGAGAATGATGTGATGGACAAGACCCATCTGTTAGCTTGGCACTATGATCATTTAGTTTATTGCTATTGGTTATTGACCGGAGACGTCTCTTGGTCATGTCTACATAGTTCTCGAATCCGTAGGGTCCGCATGCTTAACGTTCAATGACGATTTGTATTATGAGTTATGTGATCTGATGTACCGAAGGTTGTCCGAAGTCGCGGATGAGATCACGGACATGACGAGGATTCTCGAAATGATCGAGACATAAAGATTGATATATTGGACCATGTTATTCGGACACCGAAAGTGTTCCGGATGGTTTCAGATAAAATCGGAGTGCGGGAGGGTTACCGGACCCCCCCTCGAGAAGTTAATGGGCCACCATGGGCCTTAGAGGAGAGAGGGCTGGCCAGGAGGTGGCGCGCGCCCCCCAGTCTGAATTAGACAAGGGGTGGGGGCGGCGCCTCCCTCCTTCCTTCTCCTCCCTCTTGATTCCCCTCCTTGTTGGACTAGAAAAGGGGGAAACCTACTCCTAGTAGGAGTAGGACCCCCCCCCCTTGGGGCGCGCCCCTTGAGGCCGGCCGGCCCCCCCCTCCCCTCCTTTATATACGGGGGAGGGGGCATCCCATAGACACACAAGTTGATTTTTTTATCCATGTGCGGTGCCCCCCTTCACAGTTTTCGACCTCGGTCATATTGTCGTAGTGCTTAGGCGAAGCCATGCGTCGGTAACTTCATCATCACCGTCAACACGCCGTCGTGCTGACGAAAATCTCCCTCGCCTTCAGCTGGATCTAGAGTTCGAGGGACGTCACCGAGCTGAACGTGTGCAGATCGTGGAGGTGCCGTGCGTTTGGTACTTGATCGGTTGGATCGCGAAGACGTTCCACTACATCAACTGCGTTACTCAACACTTCCGCTTTCGGTCTACGAGGGTACGTAGACACACTCTCCCCTCTCATTGCTATGCATCTCCTAGATAGAGATATTGCGTGATCGTAGGATTTTTTTTGAAATACTGCGTTCCCCAGCAGAAACCTCATCAAGTGGGCGGCACAATGCTTCGGTTGACTCATATAGAAGAGTTATCTTACCCCGCCAAAAAAGAAACAAGAAAAAGGAAAAGAATAGTTATCTTATTTTTAAGCAAAACTAAACCCAAAATTATACAACAATGTGATTGATTACATACACTCCCAAGTTAGAATATATTATTAACTAGAGTTCTCCAAAATTCTTGCATGCAAGTATATTGCATTTGTGAAACCAAGTTGACCTTGAAAACTTCTTCTAATCTCACCCCTCACAAGGTGAATAGAGTAAAGCCTTCCTCTCATCGATCTTCGGCAATGGGCCGGTGGATTTGCCTCCCCTCTGCTACTAGCTCCGGTGGCCAGTGGCGGGGAAGGAAATACTTGTACCGTGGCTCCGATTAGTAGATAAGTTGGGATTTTAGTCCTCACAATGGCGGCACTTGGGCCGATGGCAGCGCTTCAACTTGGAGTTGGTCTTCCAGGCTCCGATCCTCCTCTAGTTCTTCTGTTGGGACAATTTTGACAGAGCTCTGTGTAGATTGCTGTCGGCTCCTCAGGTGCCGAGTTTAGGGTTTCTCGTCGACGCGATGGCGAAATTATGTGTCTGGTTCTTTAGATCGATTCAAAGTTTCAACGGCGAGGATAACGACTCCAAGGCACTGGTCCTTAGGGGCACATGCATGATGACTTGATGGATGTCATTGACAAGGTCAAGTGGCTCCGGTACGGGAGTTGTGACAGCGGCAGGTCGACGGTTCATTCTAACGGCGGCAGTTATTGTTCGTTGGTCCAAGAACCTCAATGTTTTTTTATGTTTGTGGTACTTTGTACTCTATTGAATCTTTATAATACATCTGAACCGTTTTTTAGAAAAACTTATACTCCCTCTGTAAACTAATGTAAGAGCATCCAGATCACTAAAATAGTTATCTAAATGTTCTTATATTTCCTTATGGATGGAGTACATAAGAGAAAACATCACGACTCAGATAAATAAAAGCCGGCAAAAAGATACATATATCCCTTTGTGACTATTAAAGAAAAACCGAGGCCGGCCGCACGCAATTTTCTTTGCTGGGGTGCCAAAATGTAAGCATGAAAAGCATTGCTAGTTGTTGGCACGCGATGGCTCTCCTTGACCAACCGGAGACCCCAAAGAAAGTGCTTCTGTTATGTCCCCACCCCACTCAACTAATCAGACAATTCCCACGTATTCCTCCAACCTAAAGCAAATCCATCCATGATCCACCGATTCCCTCATGCTGATCGTCACCCACAAAAACAAATCCCTTGTAGTAGTACTTCTTCTTGCCAGCTTCACTAAAAATATTCTATCGCGGTCACGGCGACCAAAAGATGCGCGACCATAAATTGATGGTCACCCTCCCCCTCCTCTATAAATTGATGTCCGCGCGCTTCCTCCCAGCCACGACCAGTTCTCTAGCTCATGCCCATCTAGCTTCCCGGTCTTCTTCTTCGACTTCTTCCTCGGCTGCCGCCTGTTTGCCGATAGATTCTTTTCCATTCTCAAGCTACAGCGAATTCAAGGTAGACATGGACGAGCAGTGGATGATCGGGCAGACTTCCCTCAGCCTTAGCCTCAACGTCGGCGGGCCTACGGCGCGGCGAGGTGCTCCTCCGGTGAGCAAGGTCCTCGTGGAGGAGGACTTCATGTCCTCCAGGAAAAATCACGAGGTCGAGGCACTGGAGGCCGAGCTCCGGCGAGTGGGCGAGGAGAACAGGAGGCTCAGCGACATGCTTCGCGCGCTGGTGGCCAAGTACGCCGACCTGCAGGGCAAGGTCAGCGGCATGATGGCGGCGGCCAACAACCACCACCAGTCGTGGACGACATCGGAGGGCGGCTCCTCGGCGTCGGCGACCAGAAAGCGCCCCCGCAGCGACAGCCTCGACACGGCCAGCCGCAACCCTTCGCCTCCGCTCACCGCGGCCGGCAGCAGCGGCCGCTTGGCCGTCAGCGTCACCGTTGGCCCCGACCAGGCGGAGTGCACGTCCGTCCAGGAGCCCTGCAACAGCAAGCGCGTCCACGCCGACGAGGTCAAGGCCAGCAGGGTCTCCAAGCTCTACGTCCACGCCGATCCCTCCGACCTCAGCCTCGTAAGTAACGAACACCCAGCACCGACCGTCCATCTTCTTCCTCGTGATTATCGATCGCGACGAAAGTTCTTGCCGTCCATTAACTAATCAATTTGCGCTTGGTTTTGACGAGCAGGTCGTGAAGGATGGGTACCAATGGCGGAAGTACGGGCAGAAGGTGACCAAGGACAACCCGTGCCCGAGGGCCTACTTCCGGTGCTCGTTCGCGCCGTCGTGCCAGGTGAAGAAGAAGGTGCAGCGCAGCGCCGAGGACAAGACCGTGCTTGTCGCCACGTACGACGGCGACCACAACCACGCACCGCCGCCCAAGCAACAAAGTTCTAGTAGCAGGAAGAGCGGCGACGCAGCCGCCGTCCGCGTATCAGCCGCGCCGGTGCTTGCCCAGCAGCAGCGGAAGCAGGAAGCTTCGACGGCGGAGCAGGTGGCCGATAGGAAGAACCTGGTGGAGCAGATGGCGGCGACACTGACGAGGGACCCCGTGTTCAAGGCGGCACTCGTCTCGGCGCTCTCTGGTCGGATCCCTGTTGCTTGACCGGAAAGCTGCCTGGCCAGCATAGGAGAATATAGTCACATGAGCAAAACACTTCTTCAGAGGAAAAAAAACAGAAGAAAACATTACATGTATTATTGATGTAAATGAATCCTAGACCCGCAAATTGGGGACATGGAAACCGGATCCTCTAATTTAGGGAAGCAAAGTCACGGTGACAGAGTGCTAGCCTAGTGTAAAATGAAGAAGAAAAATCAGGGACTGTTAGCAGGTTGTTTACTGTTGGTATTTATTATAGATATTATTACTCTAAAATTAATTTTAGTTTATCATCAATTTGTTGGTATGTAAATATTATAAATGTACACAGCTGATCTGTAATTTACAAATTAATTTAAGTTTTTTTAGCCTTGATCATATGGACTGATAGAAGGTGTACCATAGCTTCTTTAACTTCCCTTCTGTATGTTAGAGAGTTCTAGGCCATGGGGTGAAATGTGGAGCCCACACGCTCTGTATGGCTATGTCATGTGGGGCGCATAGAGCCCCACTAGCCACCTCTCTGCAACATATGATGTTGGATGACCCAAAAACCGGAGGATTTTTTTTTATCATAGTTCTCAACATAGGCATCATGGGCAACTATCTCTTCTCCGCGGCAGAAGGGAGAAAACTAACTCTTCTCAAAGGGATGATTTCAACGGAATTTGCCTACAAACGAAGGAAATCGATGCCATCATCGTTCTCAACACCAAGGCATCATGGGAAACATCTTCATCTACTTCATCACTATTATTTCCATCGACAACATTTACCTTGTCCCGTTTATGAACAATTACTATAGATCGGTTATGGTTATCACTTCCTGGTGTTAATTGATGTTTAGTAGTGATGTTTCTTTGTTATTGGTGAATCCTTTGTACTTACAGATTGTTTATCATATTCATACTCCACTAATCATGTTCATTATTATTTCTTGTAAGTAAAACACCATGTTCTTGAGGATGTGGGAGAAGCCTATTGTTGCTACTCATGTGAAATGGCATAGAGTTTGAAGTTTGATAATATGATGTGGTGTAATTCTCTAGTGGTGATGTGCAAACGTCAACCACATGTTGCTTCACCTTTATGGAATATAATAGAACATTATGATATAACAATTTTAAGAGGGGAAGCCGTAATGATAGAATACTGAAACCCATGTCTAGGAGGGGAAGCCGACCTGAGGAATTAACAGGCACCACACATTTTAATGTCATTGTTAGATGTATGCAACAGTTTTTCACCATATAAGGTTAGACTCTATCCACACAACAACACTCAAACAAAAAAATGAATGCAAGGGTTAAGGTAGCAACAACTAGGTGATATTTATGCCTTCCTCAAGAATAAATTTCATCCACATAAGAGACACAACCGACTTGTCCCTAGCATAATTAAGGACAAGCGAATTGCATGGTATAGAGACAGTCCTCTGTCGGTCGAATCTTTATGTCTTGAGCAAGGTCCCCAGCCACATGCATATTCTTGAAGAAACAATACTGGATATAGGGTTTGTCCATGTGAACCCTAAGCTATGGCCATTCGGCGGGTGGAACCTATCGGCAACACTACCTACTACTTGAAGATCACGTCCTCGAGATCTTCTTCCCTCAGTTTGAGCTCTTTCATCATGGCCTCCACCTCGCTCAAGTCGGTGTCTGGTCGGTGTCTGATCCCATCGCCTACTCATACATGGTTGTCATCTAGCCCAAAGAAATCTTTCCTCTAGGCTTGAAACCCTACACCACCATCCCCCAAAACATTAGCCAAGAAAAAGCAGCGATGCGGGTTTGCCCCTTGATCAGTCCGAGCAAACACCATAGCGGGGATCAGATGCTAGGAGAGATGACATATCAACACCAACAAAGGTGTTGCCGAGAGGATGAGAGCCCTAATAAGAGGGGGCGCGGGAGGGGGGGGGATGAGAATAGTCATTGTCTGCTACTTCTGTATCTTGCCCATTTGGTCATTTTGCACAGCATCATCATCCTCCGTACCCCAAGTGGGTCGTCTGGTTCTTCCAGTAATCTTGCATATCGAATCATTTCTCGATGAGTCATGACATGGTCTTATTCTGATGCATCCGTTTCCGACATTAGTTGCCACTACATATGGTCTCCTTCACAACGCTGTCTCTATCCCTCTCCTCTTCCCTGGCCAACGGCTTCATCGGCGGTAAGAGGAGGGTGGACCTGTTTGTTTCCTTTTCTTTTTCTTTGTTTTTGTTTCCCGCTGACAATGACGAGGTGATGGCGCCTATAGCATGTTGAAATAAGGTGTCTAAGGCATCTCTCTTCGGATCTTGGCACTTGATGTGTCTATTCAGGAGAGTAATTCTATTTTCTTCAAATACACATTAAACATTTTTTGAATGATACGAAAAAAATTATTCAACTACGTGAACATTTTACATTGTATAAACATTTTCTAAAAATGTCACAAACTGTTTTTTTAACATGTAAACATTTACGAAAAAGATCACGTACATTTTTTGATTGGCATGAAATATTTTTTTGAAATACAAAAACATTTTTTACATCATACAATTTTTTTAAATGTCACTTGCATTTTTTTTTGAAATGGTCACCGGGGGGGGGGGGGGAAGGCTCCCCACCTGAATATATTTCAAAAGGCAGCAGATGTTACAAGGTTCACAGATGGTTCGAGAAGAGGAACTCATGCCACAAGCCGGCATGGCCTTTTAAGGAATCAGTCTTAAGCCGATGAGACCAAATAACCAAATCCTCTAAGATAGCTTTTACAGAAACTGAGGCAGCAATGTCAAGCCCTTGGAAAACTTTCTTGTTTCTAGCATCCCAAATTTTCCAAAGAATAAGGAGGAGCATGAGCGTGCACACTGAAGTGGGTAGCTGTGCGGGGAGGGGGGAGCTGAAGAGCTCGCTGAAGGGCGCGGCAGTAGGCTGAATGCCCGTGGCCCTCCAAATCGCACGAGCAGCTGGACAGGAGAAAAAAAGATGACCGCGGTCCTCCACCAAGTGATCACATCTCAGACAGACTTCAGTATCGAGGATGTTCTTTTTGTGCAGGTTGTGCCGTGTGTTGAGATGGTCAAGGTAAAACAACCAGCCAAAGATCATCACTTTTTTTGGCACCTTGGAATCCCAGATGTCAGCGAGCATAGGCTCAACAAGCTGAACCGAGAGGGCAGCATAGGCACCGCGAGTGGAGAAGGCAGCACCATTGAGCAAGCGGCGAGTATCTCGTACCTAAGAAAGCAAACAATCCTGCAACAACGAGTTTAGGGAAGCAAGTTCTGCGATCGCAGTAGAGGTTAGCCGATTACGAAGAGCAAGTTCAATCCCATCCTGCAATATAGTGGAAACCATGGCATTTTGGTTTGTGTGGTGAGAAAAAAGAGCGGGGTAGACTATAGCCAGGGGTTCCGGCTTTAGCCAATGATCTAGCCAAAAGAAGGTGGAACAACCATTCCCAACAGTGCACTGTGAAATCTCTCTCAAACTATGAAGGTGTTTAAAAATGGTTTTGGCAAGGAAGGAACTGTTCTTTCCGTGGCCAATATGAAGGGGTGAATGGTGAAGGACCCAATCCTTCCAAGGGAGGTTAGAAGAGTGTAAAAACTTGTAAGCAAATTTCAGCAGTAAGCAAAATTTTTGTGCGCGAAGGTTTTTAACACCCAGACCACCGGCAACTCTAGGGGAACAGACTTTATCCCAGGCAACCAGGCATTTAGCCCCAGAGCATGTGTCATCGTTGGACCAAAAAAAGGTACGTCTACGCTTATCAATCGCCTCAATAACCTTGATGGGGAGGGAGAAGCAAAGCATAAAGTAGGTAGGGAGACTGTCCAGGACCGCAGAAAGAAGAACAAGTTTACCTCCACGAGATAGGAGGAGCGCACACCACCCAGCAAGATAGGCATCACACCGGTCGATAACCGGTTGGAAGGCAGACGTAGGGAGCTTGTAGGGGGAGAGTGGAAGGCAAAGGTACATTTGAGGGAACGAGGAGATGTTGGTCTCTAGATCTAAGGCCATAGTAGTGGCGTCATCAGGGTCGACATTGAGGGGGATGAAGGTTGTCTTAGTGAAGTTAATCTGGAGGCCGGTGGCCTCAGCAAAACCATCCAGGATGGCCTTTAAATTCTTAGCAGCGTCGGGAGTGGCTTTGACTATGATGAGCGTGTCGTCATCATACTGGAGAACCGGGCAGGGGAGGTTAGGGCAAAGTGGGTGCAGATGTTTACCTTCGCGAAAGGCTTTTAGGATCATTTGTTGTAGGATATCAGCAACAATGATGAACAGATACGGAGAGAGAGGGTCACCTTGCCGGAGGCCATTTTTGCATTGGATCCATCTTCCGGGAATGCCATTGAGCATCACTGCGGTAGACCCAGTGGTAAGCAATGATTCGATCCAATCACACCACCGAGAGGAGAACCCTCTGACCCGCAGGATGTGGAGGAGGGAGGACTAGCAGACAGAGTCAAAAGCTTTCCTAAAGTCAAGTTTGACAATGAGGGAAGGGGCTTTCCTCTTTGCACAGCAATGAAGGATATCTGCAGCGTAAAGGGAGTTCTCGGAGATGTTGCGGCCTGAGAGAAAGCCTGTTTGGTCAGCATGGACGAGGAGAGGAATGAGGTGCTTTAGTCGGTTAGTAAGAAGCTTTGCAACCCCTTTGATCGGGCAGTTTTGAAGAGAGATGGGTCGGAAATCAGTAGGTGATCTGGCCTCCTGATGCTTTGGGAGGAGGATAATGAGAGCCCGATTTAAATACGAGATATCACTTGTTTGGGAATGGAACTCTAGGAAAAATAGCCGAATTTTTTCTTTTAGGATGGGCCAGAATTTCCTATAGAAGCCTGGGTCGAAGCCGTCCGGACCCGGACTAGCATTAGGGTTCATAGTGAGGAAGGCATTAGATATCTCATCGTCAGAGAAAGGGGCGTCGAGGGAGAGGAGTTGGGGGACAAGGGAAGGATAAAGGTCAGTGAGGGAGAAGGACCAAGATGGCTCGAAGGCAGTGCCGAGGAGGGAAGCGTAGTACTCAGAGAGAATACTTGATTTATTAGCATGGGCAAAGAATTCACTACCATTCGAGACCAGGACGCTAATTTTATTTTTGCGCATTCGGACAGAGGCAGAGGCATGAAAGAAATGAGAGTTTTCGTCACCCTCCAGAGTAGTGCGGATTTTTCCTCGTTGGATCCAATATAGCGCCTTCTCTCTAAGAGTGCGTTGCAAGACTTTGATAACCACTCGGCGTAGGCCAAGCTCAGGGGGCGAAAGGAATCGAGATTCCTCGATAATGTCAAGGACAGAGATGACCGTTTTACAATTGTTCTCACGGGTGTTCAGAGGGACAGCTAGACGGCGCCACTGCTTGAGGTTAGCGCGCGCACGTTTGAGCGCGGCAACCAGGGACTGGGTGTGGTTTGAACGGAAGTGGGCCCACGCCCAGGCCGTTTGAATTACCGAGCGGCAGGCCGGCCTAAGGGCCCACCTATTTTCAAAGCGGAAAAGCGCGGGACGCGGGATGGAGGTGTCGATCGTGATGAGCAGAGGGACGTGATCGGAGATGAAGCGGGTGCGGGAGGCGATCGTGGTGTTCGGAAAGAGTAGGTCCCAGTCAACATTAATGAAGACTCGATCAATTTTTTCGAGAGTGGGTTCATCGCGTTTGCTCGACCAAGTGAAGCGACGGTCAAGAAGGGGGAGTTCAATCAGCGCATGCTGATGGATGAAATCATTAAACATGTCAGCTTCGGCCTGCCTAAAGTGGGTCATATTTTTGTCGAAGGGCTGGCGCAGAAGGTTGAAATCGCCTAAAATCAACCAGGGAGTGGAGGGAGAGGGGGCAGCGGCTGCAAGCTCAGTTAGGAAGGATTGTTTGAGGGCATGGTCGGTGGGGCGTAGACGTTTGTGATTTTTAGAGGGAGTGGTGAAGCGAGGCAGGAAACTGAGGAGCTAAGAGTGTAAGTATCCTGGTCCGAGGCGAGGGCTACGAAATGGGAGGAGAAAGCCGAGATCATGCCACCTGCTGAGCCTAAAGCCGGGAGAGAGTGAGTGAGGTCTAAGTGTTTTGGGAGGAAGGTTTTTTGCTTAAGGGCGGTGATGGAACTAAGTTTGGTTTCTTGAAGGAAGCAAGCGTGGGGGTTGAAGGCCAGGAGCTCGGAGAGCACGTCTGAGCATTTTTGAGTCTGCCCTAGCCCTCTGACATTCCAACAACATAAATTGAACTTGTGATTACCCATAAGAAGTAGCAGTGCACCTGATGACCAAGGGGAGAGCAAAACAGGGGCGAAATCTCAGGTAGCAACACATTACCAAAGGGAGGGAATAAAGCTCGCCCAAACACACTTGGGTTCTAGAGCAGGAATAAGTCCAAGGGAAATTAGGAAGGTCGAAATAAGGCTCGCCCAAACAGACTTGGGTTCTAGAGCGAAAGCAACTCGAGGGAGAACTAAGAATTAAACCGTTGCCATAAGGGCAGATACAGCCATAACTGGTAAGGATGAGACGGCCTTGGCGAGGGGCCGTCATCCTGCTAGATGTGACGGCAATCACGGGAGCGGGGTGGACACCTCTTGGACCTCTTCGGGTTCAGCACCACAGAGCCTAGCGATCTGGGAGAGGGCAGTGCCATTGAGCACGGGGGTCTCTGGATCCGAGGTAAGACCGGAGGCATCCAGGGCTTCGACAAGGTCTGAAGTGGTGAGTTGAAGATCAAAGCGACGAGCCTTGGCGCGCATCGCTTTGGTGGTCATATCAACAAATTGTCCGCCATTCTGCTTAGCAGCATCCACGAGGCGGCGGCTGCGGCGGAGTTTGGCGGCATCCGTAGCACGTTTGCCAGCGGCATGCAGACGGCGACGAGTGGCTTCGTGATCTTTAGAGCCGGCATAGACGGAGAGCTAGGAGGAGTCGCCGCCATCGAGCGGCACCGAGGAGAAGGAGTTGGAGACCATGACCGTAGGCGAAAGGGTCTCGTGGTCCTCCTCCTCCGTGCCACCGCTGAGGCCGGAGCGGCTGGGAGTGTTGACCGCTGCAGCAGCAGGTGGCAGCAGCGGGCCGCCGACGAGAGGCTGCAGGAGGTCAATCGGAGCTTGAGCCGCCTGGGCGGGAGGAGTCGGCGGCAAGCCGCCCCTCGGCAAGGGAGGAGGCATGGAGTCCGAGGCGTGGGAGCCAGGGCACGGACCGCCGCGTGGGCAGTTCCACCTCCATGCCCCGTGGACATGCTGGCCGCGGTCATCGCCGTTTACGTCGTCGCCATCGAGGGGGGCCGTGAAATCCTCGAAGACTGCCCAGGTCTTGACGACCCGAAGCTTGACATCGACGACTTGGGCGGGCGGGAGACGGAGGATGCAGCCGTCGAGGGTGACGTGGTCGCTTTCCACACGAAGGAAAGCACGCATGGCCGTGAAGTCGCCGGAGTTGAGGTAGTGGTGGTCGACGCAGCAGAGGACCCCAAAGTGGCCGAACACGAAGTTCGCGCCCTGGGGGTGCCAAAGCTTGAGGGGGTAGTTCTTGGCCTCGATCTCGATCAGGTGGTTGTAGCGCGTGGTCGCACGGTTGTCAGTCTCTTCGGGGCGGAGGAGAGTGATGTTGATGCCGGCGAACTTGGCGGGGAAGTGGGCTATGGTAGCCACGCGGTCTTCGAGGGAGTCGAAGACGAGCAAGGCCGCACACCGGTTCGTGGTCGCGAAAAAGAAGGTGGGGTTGCCCGCGTAGAACTCGATGGCATGGCGGATGAGGTCATAGGGCTCGGGCATGATGTGGTCCAGGTGCACGAAGCAGAAGTGCCCCACATCATGGAGGAGGCCGGAGGGGACGAAGATGTCCGGGTATGTGGAGTGAGCACGCCCAGGAGAGGAAGCTGAGGAGGATGCCTCCGACCGAGGGCGCACCGGCCCGTGGACAGCGGAAGCAGCGTCAGGAGCCTCCTTCCCTTCATCGCCCGTCGAGAGGGAGACAGGGCTTGAGCGCGGCGACCCGCGTTGAGAAGGCGGGGCAGAGTCGCCATCCGAGGACGGCGAACGAGGCGAGCGAGGCGAGGAGGCAACAGGCTGGCGGAGGGTGAGGCGGTGCGAGCCGATCCAGAGGGTCTTGGAGTTATCCTTGGCCATGGTGGGGTTGCGGTGGAGAAGGCGGAGACGTTGGAGGGCTAGGGGAAAGTTGGATGTGCACTGTGGGCTGCAGTGGCTGGAGCAGCCGCAACGCGCACATCGTACAGGGTTGCGGCAGGTTTGGACAAGGTGATCTGGCGCAAGGCAGCGGAAGCAGAGGGGTCTGGATCGAATGCGTGGTGGGAGGGTGAAGTGAGAGCGCTGGTGGAAGGGGGTAGAAGTAGAGGACGTGCGAGGCGATAGCTTGCTGCGGGAAGAGCGCGGCTGCATTTTTTGAGGAGAGAGCAGCACGTCCCGGTAGGAGAGGGCAGTCGCTGGCGCCGCGGCGATGGGACTTGGCCTGGGAGGAGAGGAGGACGGTAGGGTGAGCGGCGAGTGATCGAGTGGCCTGGGGGTAGGGCTTTTGTAGGGCGTACTGCAAGCAGGAGGTGGGTGCACACCGGTTGGGTGGTGAACCGGGGCAGGTGAGAGGGGTGGCGCATGGGCCGAGTCCACACAAGCCTGGGGCGTAATTAGGTATGCCATAAATGCAGGCAGAGGAGATGTACGGGAGGGGGTCGCGCATGCAGGCATGGGATGGCAGGAGGCGTTCACGGGCGGCGTGGGCGGCGAGTGAGCCTGGGGGGCGGGGGGATGTGACCGGACGAGGCAGCGCCGCACGCGTCATTGCTCGCGTTCGCCATGGCTGTCCGCACCGGCGAGGTAAACAAGTGAACTAGGTGGCTAGCTAGGGGTGAGGGGGGAGCAGCAGGAGGCAAGCCTAGAATAGAAGGAGGTGGGGCGAGGAGCACAGCTTCCTTGGCCGCCAAGGCCGACGAGAGCCCCATTTCAAAATTTGAAATGGCAGCCTCTTTTGCCGCCTGGAGAGAGCATGAGAGAGCTAGAGAGAGACCCGGGCAGGAAACCGGGGACTTTTTGACGATCTCATTTCTGACATCCGTAGTTGACACAAGCGCAAGGAATAAATTATCACGGAAATGCAAGACGAAAAATCTAAGGCCCCCAGAGAAAAAGTGGTCAAGCGTGAATTTGACCAAGCACGCACTAGGTTTTGAAACTGCTGAAAAAAAAAGCTAATCCAAAGCAAAGAGTGTTTATGAGGGTCAGGGACGGTGGTGGGAGGTGGAA
This sequence comes from Triticum urartu, assembly GCF_003073215.2. Taxonomy (NCBI): domain Eukaryota; kingdom Viridiplantae; phylum Streptophyta; class Magnoliopsida; order Poales; family Poaceae; genus Triticum; species Triticum urartu. The sequence goes on from NC_053028.1 coordinate 678,930,932, forward strand.
CTACATCTACTTTGTAGTGCCGCAGGATGAAAGATCAGAACTTAGACCTAGATCGTAATGGACTAACCTTAACAGGCGAACGAGGCATGTAGTCCTTGGCTCGAGGGTGCAAGGACGGCTGCTCCTCCACCGAAGGCACCGCTGGCGCCGGCAAGGGCGCATTAGATGATGTAGCCGGGATGAAGAAGCGCAGGTCGATGCCCGGGCGCCTGAGGTCACCGAACGGGATGATCAGATCGGCCACGCCACGGTTGGCGACGAAGAAGGAGAACTCATCTTCCTCAACCACGGCCACATGAAAGTGAGGAGAGGCACCTCCAAACAGGCAGCCGAGGATGAGGTTGCACAGGCTTGGCGATACGCGAAAGGGAACTGGAGGAAGGTGATGTGCATGCGGCAGGCAGGCGGCACCGGAGCAGATTGCGTGGTGACGAAGGACTTGAGCCTGACCCAAGCCGCATTTTCGAACTTGGTGGCAGTGGAGTGGTGCAGAGACAACACATCAGACAGGGACTTGCAGTAAAGAGCTGCAGGCGGGGTCGGAGACGGGATCGCGTTCGGCAAGAACGGTTGGAAACAGAGTGAGAAAAGCCTTCGGTGAAGGGGCCGGAGGCGAAGAAGATAGGCAGCAAAGTTTTCATGAGGGAAAGAGAAGAGAAAGGTTTGTTCCTGAAGAAGATGAGCACTGTGGGGACGGACAGCATCCCCGAGAAGAGTTTGGAGAAGGGCAGCAGCAAGCAGCTCGTCGAACCAGAGCTTGGACGACGAAATATAGAGGCATACGAGGTGGTCAGCCGTGACTTGGGCGGGGAGGCCGGCAGGGGCGCTAAAGGAAGAAGGAAGATGGAGTGCGTCAGCCTCGCCGATGCCCGAGAAGAGGCATAAGGCAGCCTGCGATAGATGCACGTAGCGATGGTTGGGCCAGCGAGCAGCAGTGCTACCGGAGGCGGTGGGCGGCGGCGGTGGAGGAGGAGGGGCGAGCGGGAGCGACATCCGTTTCCGATATTGATGCAAGAAAAAAAACACTTGCATTTTTTTGAAATGTGGGAACATTTTTTTACATCTCACGTACATTTTTTGTATGCTATCAACATTTCCTAGAAGTTGCACGGGCAGTTTTTAACATTGTGTTAGAATTTGGTTGAACGCGTGACAACGTTCTTTTAAATTTAAAGTCTATACCCCGCAAAAAAATTAAATAATACATTTTTCCATTTCAGAAATAGAAGAAAATTTAATTTTTTAAAAACGTGTGCTCGAGACCCAAGGCCCCTCCCATGAAAAAAATGCCTTACTACGTGATTGTTGGGCCTGGCCCGGTACCCGTACTAGCAGGCGAACGGTCATTAGGAGTCGTTTCAAGCTTTTCTCGAAAAAAACAAGAGTCGTTGCAAGCGACAAATAGCAGGTCCCGCCATTATATACGGTCTGGCACGCCATACCATCATCTCTCTCGTCAACCTCACCGCGATTGCTTTCTCGTATCCGGACCGGATCCACACATCTCCGACGTCCGACCATTCGCCGCACGTGCGCGCGTCCTTACCACACCCGGCACCAGCAGAGAGAAACAAGTCTACTAGAGATCCGGGGGAGAGGACTCGGCGGATCCTGCAGGGAGGACGGTCTTCAATCCGAAATCGAAAGGCAGTTGGTGGAAGAAGAGAACCCCGTGGACGAAAACGACGGAGGATGTCGCTCCCGCTGCAACTATTCTCTGCGCGCATGCGTGCATGCATGGCCTCTGGACTCACCGGCGTCTTCGCATCCATGCGTGCATGAAGTTTCCGCATGCGCCGTGCGACTGGGTCTCTCTTCTGGTCGCCTCCCAAGATGAATCCAGAGCAAGAAGATGTCAACAGCAAGGTAAGCAAGCAGGCTGCAAAAAAAAAAAACCTATACCAGATAGTGGTAGACTTCTTTGTCGAAAAAAAAAGATAGTGATAGACTTGGGGTAGTATATCTTAGCTGCCAGCGGTAAGAGTATGCACCTAGTTGATCACCTTGATCTGTCACATCGCACATCTATCACGATAAGTTACTTAACCTGTTGACAGAGCTTATCCATACATAGTAATCTAGGTGCATGCTCCCAAGCTCCCATCCGTTTGAAGAATAATCTAAGTACAGTGAGTCTCCATTGGCTGGTCGCTGTCCAACGGACCTTCCAAGCTCGCGCGCCGGTTGACGATGAGACCGTTCCAGCAGTCCGGTCCGGTCCAGATCGGCGGTTAGCCGGACAGCCGCGTGCGTGATGTGACACGCACATTAATCTAGTCCAGTACAGCCAGGGGCGGAGTCAGCCATTGGGTTCATTTGTTGACATTGCTGTGAAGATTTGACATAAATTAATTAAGTAAAAACAGGTGTATCCAGTGTTGAAAACACCCACACAAGATAGGCTACCCCAGCATAATAATTCTGCAAGGAAGTTGGTTGGAACTCAGGATCTCCAGGCTATAGTGGAGAGACTCTACCACTTTGTTAAGTGTAAAATTTAACTTCACATCATCTTACAACAAAGATTATAACACTAAAAATAACTTAATGTCTGGAAATATTATATCACTTATCATATATCATGTTACAATACCGAAGAGTGCACGACGTACCTGTTACATGTTATAGCCAGTTCAGGACCAAACGACTTCATAGCTTCAGATAAAGCTTCTCATCTTCCTGTAAGCATTGAAGAAAATGACCATTAATTTCTAATGACTCACTCTCAGTCTTGTCCTTATTGTTATCCCTAAAAAGATAGCAGCAATAAAAAAAGGCCGTATGCATCTTGTCACTATACTAAGTCAACCACCATATTCATAAAATCATTCCAGATTAAATCTTGGTGAAGCATCTCCAACTCCAAGGAAGCTCTAGGAATAATCACAGGTGGTATCCCGTAATGTCTTATGGTTAGATATGTTCGCCTAATCTCATATTGCTTCTTAGAATTTTTTGATCAGCCTGATTGCTTGCAACATCGGTATTTGATGCACTTTGCCTGAGTCTAACAACTGGAGTTGATGTGTCTGTATCGTTATCTATATCTGGAAATTGATTTTTAGTTGAGAAATATCGTTCCACAGTATAGATCAATGAAAGTATAGGGGATAAGCAATTAGAAAACTAGGGCAAAAATCAATATTATAGTGCCATACAAGACTAGAGATGAGATGTGGAGATTGTGATTCATTACCACGAATTTGGATTAGTTCTTGGTCTGTCGCTCAATAGCTGGCATCTGGCGACCAATCCACGACGGAACGCCGAGCAAGAGAGACGAGATTGTTGAGTTATTTTGGGAAGTCATTGAGCGATCAGGAAAGACGAGAGGCGGCTGCCGAGTATTCGTACAGGGAATTGGCGAACGAACTGACCTAGGCACTCTACTTGGGCTTTTGGGCTTTCGATTGGCTAGTACGTGGGTGTGGGTGGGATCCTGTTTTTCTTTCCTTCCTTTTTCTGTACGTGCGATCCTGGTTTGATGGGTTCAGCGACGATTTTCTGTTGGGTTCATACCAAAGAAATACTCGTACGCACGTAGGGCCACGGGGAAATCGTTCGGTTCAGCTGAACCCAACGGCTCAACGCTGGCTCCGCCCCTGTACAGCAGGGAAATAAGCAAGTGGTTTCACCTTCATTGATCGCGACCACAGCAACTTCACAAGCTTGAGAAGCCAGCTGTAGACTTTTCCGGTGACTGCGCTAAACCATGTGTACGTGGTTGGAACAGCTAGGCTAAAAAATAAAATAGTACTATTCAGGAGAGTAATTCTATTTCCTTCAGATACACATAAACATTTTTTGAATGATACAAAAAAATTCTTCAACTACGTGAACATTTTACATTGTATAAACATTTTCTAAATTTGTCACAAACTATTTAAAAAAACATAGGTACATTTTAAAAAAATATCGCGTATATTTTTAGATTGGCATGAATTATTTTTTTAATGTCACTTGCATTTTTTGAAACGTGGGGACTTTTTTTAGTGTCACGAACATGTTTTTAGTGCTAACATTTTCTAGAAGTTGCACTGACAGTTTTTAACATTGTGTTAAATTTGGTTGAACGCGCGACAATGTTCTTTTAACTTCAACAAATATATTTTTCCATTTCAGAAATAGAAGTAAAATTAATTTTAAAAAAAGTGTGCTGGAGACCCAAGGCTATAAGGGAGACAAAGGCCCTCCCATGTAATATTGTGCAGGAGAACGGTCATTAGGAGTTGCAAGCTTTTCTCAAAAAGAGAGGAGTCGTTGCAAGCCAGAAATAGCAGGTCCCGGATTCGAAAAAAAAAACAGGTCCCGCCATTACGGTCTGATAGGCCATGCAACCATCATCTCTGTCGTCGACCCAGAGCCTCGCCGCGATTTCTTTCTCGATAGTATCCTGACCGGATCCACACATCTCCCACGTCAGATCATTCGCCGCACGTGCGCACGTCCTTATCCGGGGGAGAGGACTCGGTGAATCCTGCAGGGAGGACGGTTTTGATTTGAAATTGAAATTGAAAAGCAGTTGGTAGAAGAAGAGAACCCCATGCACGAAAACGACGGAGGATGTCGCTCCCGCTCCAACTATTCTCTGCGCGCGTGCATGGCCTCTGGACTTACCAGCGTCTTCGCATCCATGCATGCACGCAATGAAGTTTCCGCATTCGCCGTTCGACCGGGTCTCTCTTCCAAGATGAATCCAGAGATGTCGCCTCCCAAGATGAATCCAGAGCAAAGATGTCGACAGTCGTAGTGCTAGATTTGAAGGTACTCCATCTGGTCGGTCACCTAGACCAAAACAACCTAGACCTTATATATCTTAGAGCATATATAGCCGCACTTGGTAAATCCGGCCTTTTATACGTCTGCGGACGCGCCCGCGGACTGCGTCCGTCGGCCCCTCATAACTTATGCTCGGCATTCAGGTATCTTAAATCTGGACATTCAAATTCATGCATCTCCATCATACACGTCAATGCCGCACGTAAATAACAAATGTTGATACCGAAAATACATAGGTTCTAACTCCGTCCTGGTTTATGGGTCCCTTTCAAATTTGTGGCAAATTTTGATCAAATATTTAACTAACAAAATGTTAATGCATGTTAACAAAAATTATATCGTTGGATTCGTATATGAACATAGTTTCAAATGATATAATTTTCGGTGACATGCATGAATACTTTGTTAGTTAAATTTATGGATAAAATTTGATACAGAATACAATGGGGACCGATAAATCAGGACGGAGGTAGTAAAATTTATTTAAGTGCACAATTCAAACATTAGCTCTTGGGACTTAGCTCTTTGGATTCCATTGAGGATCCACATATGCTCCACAAGATTATTGATTAGATGCGCGTGCACCTGATGATCTCGAAGATTCTGATGCATCGATAGAAAGTTCATAAGCTGAGCTGCATCTTGATCTCACGAAATTTCAACTTATTCTCCAGGGGCTTCAAAATTATTGGTTTGGGCTACACCATCACCCTCATTCTCGACAATCATATTGTGCAAAATAACACAACATGTCATGTGCTGTCACAAAATTTCTGATTCCCACATCATTGCAGCTTCACGAACAATTCCCCAACGAGCTTGAAGCACTCTGAATGCCCTCTCGACATCCTTCCTAGTTGCTTCCTGCTTTCTTGCAAAGTGGCTTTGTTTGTTGCCCCGTCGTTCGGATATGGTCTTCACAAATGCCGCACACTGAGGATAGATGGCGTCTGCAAGATAGTATCCCATGTTGTACTCACGACCGTTGACAGTGTAGTTGCACAGTGGCGATTCCCCATTACAAAGCCTCCTGAACACCGGAAATCCTTGAAGCACGTTGATGTCGTTGTGAGATGCCGATATTCCAAAGAAAGTATGCCAAATCCATAAGTCATGTGATGCTACCACTTCATGTACGATGGTGACCTCTTTGGTATGATCTTAATACATTTCCCGCAACTTTTGGGGCAGTTCTTTCATTGCCAATGCATGCAATCAATTGATTTGAACATTCCTGGAAACTCTCTGGCCTCTCCAATAGACAATAACATTTATGGGTCCCGCACATTTGGTTCTCTCAGATACTCTGCTCCAAACACCTGCACCACGACGCGAGCAAATTTGACGGTAGTCTTCAGGCATGTGCTCTCCCCCATTCTGACCATCTCACCAACGGCCTATACAATAGTACCGAGTGCAAGCATTCTGAGAGCAGCCGTGCACTTCTGCTTAGCAGAGAAAGAAAGTTGGCCGCAACAATCCCTCGTCAGATTGAAGTAGTCATCATGTGCCTTCCCTCCCTTCAGAATGTGCAAGAACAATGGTTTTCGCATGCGGAAACGGCGACGCACTAGTGCATAATCAGGCTTTAGTCCCAGTTCTGCAACCGGCACTAAATGGTGGGGACTAAAGGTCCCCCCCTTTAGTCTCGGTTCAACACGTCCCGGGACTAAAGGCCCACCACGTGGCACGAGCCCGCGCCGAGGGCTGGGGGACCTTTAGTCCCGGTTGGTAACACCAACCGGGACTAAAGAAAATTTTTGAAATTCTTTTTGATTTATTTTGAAAGAAAGTTTGAATATGTTGTTCTGATTTTCAAATTTCTGAATTATTTGATAATTAATCTCTAATCAACCCTCATCACTGATCAAGTGTGGTCTAACTTCCCTGCCGGTCACCCATCCTCTCACTACTTCAGCCTGAGCGCGCTTAACTTTCAAGTTCTATTCATCCTAGTTTTCAAGTCCGCACTTGTTGTTTTCCTAACAATAGTAAGGTGTCAATCCTATTAACCCTTAGGAGTTAGCTTGAGCATGAAGTCACACTTTTCACCGTTTGAGTTTGAAACTATTATTTAAAAAACAATAATTATTTATTAGCATTAATATTTCTTGAATAAGTAGTTTGACCATAGTTTGACCAAATTTCAAAAAAAAACTTAATTTTGAAGATATTTTTCCCTTTCAGAATTTGAGAATTCTAAAATTGGCAAAACGGCCTACGGCGGTCGAAATCGGAACCGGCTTTTCGTGCTGAACATTTTGATATATTATGTGTTTTTTTCGACATCATATGCAAAAGTTATAGTCGTTTTACTTTTTCATAACACTTTTTTGCAAGACATGTCGAAATTTGTGTTTTTAAATTTCCCTAACTAGTAGATGTAGTAACATAACTACATCTCGAACGATTTTAATTTTTGAAGTTTTTATCATTTTTTGTTTATTTTCATAACTGAAAAGGCGATAGGGGAGGGGGGTAGAGTTTGAAAATTACAAAACCCCTTTAGTCTGGGTTGGAGCCACCAACCGGGACTAAAAGGTTAGACCCCATTAGTCCCGGTTGGTGGCTCCAACCCGGACTAACGGTCTAACCTATGGTCCCGGTTTGTGTCACAAACCGGGACTAAAGGGGCTCGTGGGGCTCCGGCCTGACGCCAGCCTGCCACCATCCCTTTAGTCCTGGTTTGTGACACAAACCGGGACTAATGATGCCCGTGCGCTAGCCGTTGAAACCGTGACTAATTGCCACATTAGTACCCGGCCGTAATCGAACCTGGACTAATGAGGTGAACGTAAGGTCGTTTTTCTACTAGTGACAAAATCATGGGTCATTCGGCAAAGTTGGGTTCAAAGGAATGTAGTCCTTCTGCAATAGCCATGCTTCAAACACCCTATCCCGATTGTCATTCTTCTCATGTTGATTGAGCCCTTTAAGTTGAGGATATGCTCGACCTGCCGGTCCATTTCCTCTTGCATGCTCACATGAGCATGAGCATGTCCACTTCTTCGTCTGAATCCGGGGAATCGGATAACTCTTCTTCAATCATTTGATCAAGTTCCATCGGTCCATACTCCTTGTCGGACGAACCATCGGAATTCATCGCTTTCCTTAAAAAATCACAACAAAATCCATGTCAGACAATGAATCGATCACATAGAGCGCAAGACAGAGCCAGAGAGTTGCCGGACGTACCACGGTGGGGTCCGGGCCGGCGAAGACATCCCCGACGGTGAGGATGGGAGATAGGGCTGCTCTACCGGAGGTGCCGACACAGAGGCTAGGAATGGCTATAGGGTGCGCGCGGCGGCGGAGTGGCGAGACGGATGTGGAGGAGGAAAAGGAGAGAGAGCAAATGGACCCGGTAGGTCGATTTTGTGGATTCAGTGCAATTTGCGGTAGGTTGGCCTGGTGGCTCCGACATGGCGAGCGCACCAGCGCGCCCTATATCCGCTCCATATTTAGACTGAATTTGAGGGGTGCCGATCAAACTAGGTGTTTGAGGCCCATTTAAGGCGCACGACTGGGTTAAAATTTCATGACAAGTCTGTGATCGGAAGGCACGCCCGGACATATGAGGCGGGTTTGGGTCGCCGGCTGTAGATGCTCTTAGCTACCAGCGGTAAGAGTATGCACCTAGTTGATCACCTTGATCTGCCACATCTACACCTACACGGCCAATTCATTAAACTGTTAACAGAGCTTATCCATACCTACTAATCTAGGTGCATGCTCCCACACTCCCGTCTGCTTGAAGAATAGTACTATTAAGGCCTCTTTTGGTTTGAAAGATTTTTGTAGGATTTCATAGAATTGGATTTTTTAGAAAAAATTCCTTTAGAGCCCTTTGGTTTGGAGGAATGAAATCCTATTTCTATGAAGGAATTCTTACTATCCTCCACATTTCATAGGAAAATAAACATTAGCTTAGACTCAATGGAAAAAATTCTATGAAGTGAATCAAAGGACATCTCCTTTTCTATTCCTACTCATAGGATTTGAGATGCATATATCTTATTTTCTATGACTTCTCTATTCCTATGATTTTCCTATCCTATGAACTAAAGAAGGCCTAATTATGTACAGTCTCGATCGGCTGTTCCCTGTCTATCGGACCTTCCAAGCTCCCTCGCCGGTTGACGACGAGACCGTTCTTGCTGTCCAGTCCGGTCCAGATCGGCGGTTAGCCGGACAGCCGCCGCGTGCCCCCATGTGATGTGCTCATTAATCTGGTCCGGTACGGTACAACAGGAAAACGAAAACTAGCTAGTGGTTTCAGCTTCATCGATCAGTCCAGCACCTCCGGCTAGCGACTTGCCTCCAGCCAGGCCGCGCATCGATCGCGACCACAGCGACTTCAGAAGCTTGAGAAGCCAGCTGCAGACTTTTCCGGTGACTGCGCTAAACAATGTTTTGTGTACATCGTTGGAACAGGCTAAAAATAAAATACTTCGTTGAAAAAGAAACATTACCGGGTATTTTTTTCATTGGCAGAGGAGATCCAGGGACCTCTGCACCTCCGCCTAACGAGCTGACCTTTTCTTATAAGAAAGCTCGCAGCCTTTAATAAACTCTCTATAGTTAGTATTTGCAGTGTGTTGATTTTCTTTTAACACAATACATACGCAAACGCTCATATAAACGCACATAGACTCATCACTATCAACACAGACATGCACACTCTATCCTATGAACACCTTTGAGAGAATGTGGCGGCACATCATCTTGAGATGGACGAAGTCACCACAAGCGTCTCCTAGTCGACGAGAACGTCCCCTCTCACTAAACGCACATCGCTGAAAAGTATGAAATAAATCCAGAAAAATGCAAGCATCAGTCTGAAGTCTATGACTTGAGCCCTGACTAGCTGAGGTACGTTGAATTCGCATAAGAAGTGTGTTGATAACTTAAAGACAAACGCTAGCAATTGTAGCCCATGGATAGCGAGATCACCTCCTAGAGCAAACGCTTCGCGACTTTCCAACATCTCCAAGTCATCTCACAGAGAAAGAAATCGCTAGGCAATGATGAAATGACCATGATCATCCCAACCTACTGCAGTGACGGATCGCTAATCAGAGTTATTGCTCACACTTGCATCTATGACGATCTTTAGTTACTCGATGGGAGGTCAAATCCGGGCTAGTTGCCACACCATGCCTCATAGAGTTCTTCACTAATAGCTGGGCCAAGGCCAGATCAGCTAGAAGCCTTTTGATGAAATAGTGACAGTTAGATATCCTCATGTATAGTTCTCCTCCTCCCATCTCAGATGCCCACAGTATTACCACGATTTTTGTAATATGCTGATGATGTAGCTTGTTAAACAACCAGTTCTTCACGCACACTTCCTACAACTGAGGGAACTCTGCTACATTAAACTTCATCAGCGAGCGAACACACCCACCCACCATATGTTTGTGTTGAAGCATACCCCCCCCCCCCCCCCCCCCGTGATGGACAATTTTCTATTAATTTGCCCTAGAAAGTTCATGTCTTCTAGTGGAGATATTGAGTCTCCCCTAAGAATTTCCATGAGTTGCTGGAAGGACTCCAACCTCTCACAAGATGTGTTACAATATCTTCGTTCGCAAGCTCCCACACATACCGTGCGATAGTGCAGTCCAACAGAGAAAGTCTTCACTTATCATCCTTGTCATAGCTTGCGCAATATCCCGACAGAACCATATGTATGTGTTGAAGAACATCCCCCGACGGGAGGGGCAATTTTGCTACCCTCCACAAGATGACACAAAATTTGTTGGAACTTGTGTATGCCAAAAATTAGTCCATTGCTTTTCTTCTCGTTGATTTTTTTACAGCAATGCAACTTTATTCTAAGATGATAGACATGGCACTTAATAGTTGAGAGATAAAGTCAGGGATCGAGCTATCCCAGAAATTAGAGGATCTAGTGGTGTGAGAATGACTAGCTAGATCATCTGCTACTTTGTTTGCTTCCTGAAAGCAATGGGAGAAGGAAACTTTCATAAATCCAACTTCAGAAAATTGCACTCTGTGATAGTTGCAACCTGATAATCCTCCCGGTGCTAAATAGTCTCAACTGCAAAGCTGGAATAAGACTTAGTCTGGATAGAACTACATCCAATTCTAGCAACCAAATAAAGACCATGCTTCATGGCTAAGTTCGGCAGACTCAATATTACTCATAGTGGGCAAAATCCAAGAAGCAGCAACAACATACTATCATTGTTCATCGCAGGCCACAACCCCCATTGCACCATCGAGTGTATCCGGGAAGAAAGACACATTGACATTGATTTCCTACGTACCATGGTAAGGCATTTTCCACATATGGTCAATATTCCTATATGTCCCTTTAGAAGTCGATGCTCGAACAAAATGTGTCGCTATGGCCTTAATTGAAAGGGTTGTTCTGTCCGGCTCTTTGATCAACTCGCCTTTAACTATTTGACATCACTGCCACCATATATATCATCTTGAAACGACAATCAACTGCGACAATGGAGCTTCTCCCGTGTCTGGTTCCATATTGGACAATATTTCCGTTGTGACCGAGCACGATCTACCCTGCATAACAACTTGCCTAATAGTATCTCGCAGGCCCATCCCCCCTCCATACCTCTTGTGCTCGACGACAAGTAAGTAAGCAATGTTGAATATCCTCCATCCCAACTGAGCATACAAGACATTGACGAGAGCACGGATACGCCGATTAGCAAGCATTCCATAGTAGGATAGAGCTCCTCGCAAGACTTTTCAAAAGAAGTGTCTGATCTTACTAGGCAGCCGCATATGCCATGTATCTTTCCACGCCGAATTTAGCTGAACATTTCCTTACCATCTCATCTCTCTAACCTCAAGCCATGTTAATGTTCAAGCTCATGGTGGTATGAAGACCGGTCAAAAATATTCTTGAGTGGGTATACTTCCATGCAACAAAATCATCAAAGCCTTGAACATGAAGAGGAATATGTCAAATTCTTTGAACATCAACTGGAGAGAAACATCCCTATTAAGTGTTTCATCTCATTGTCCTAAATGCAGATCTATCATCTCTTCCACCTTAGTCAACATGTTTGCACCTCTTGGAGTTATAATTTTACCAGAAACACTGGTTGGAATCCAAGGGTCCTACCAAATATTAATTTGTGCTCCAGTACCAAGCCACCAAATACAAACCCTCTAAAAGGTTTGAATCCTAGCAACTGTGCTTTGACAAATGTATGACCTTCTCCTATTGGGTCCAACTTTCAATATGTTGCCATCTCGGTAATATTTATCGCTAAACACACATGCACATAAAGATTCAGGGTTCTAGATTAGTCAACAACACTGTTTTGCAAACTATTAAGGTCCCTAAAACCTAATCCTCCATTCTTCTTTGGAATGCTCAACTTCCACGAAGAAAACAAATGCATCTTATTTTTCAACTCACAGTTTCCCCAACAAAACCACCAGTTCATCATTTATGGACTTGCAAATTCCTTGTGTAACTAGAAAACATGTATTGCATAAGATGGAATTGCTTGAGCAAAAGATTTTATTAGTATCTCTTTACTCTAAATGGACAGTGTTTTTTGTTTCCATCCCTCCAACCTTTGACAAACTTTATCGACAAGAGGATGAAAGCAATCACTTCTGTCAATCCCTACCATAGTAGGGAGCAGCGCCCTACAAGTGTGTGAAAGTGCTTTTGTTACTTTGTCTAGTTCTCGACACACATTTTCTCTGACGTGCAAATTAGTGTTAGGACTAAAAATAATACTAGACTTAGTTTTACTCACAAGTTGCCTTGAGCTACTGCAATATGTGTCCAACGGTTTTCTAAACGTACTTGCATTGTATTTTTCCTTCATAAGTATCAATGAGTTGTTTTCAAATAATAATTGGGGGGTATTACTGCAAACACAAATACCTTCAAGTCCTCCCACCTCCTCTTCATGAGCTAGAGTGCTTGAGAGGCCTTCGGAACAAAGCAAAACGAGGTATGAGGATAAGCGGTCTCCCTGCCTCAGGCCTCTAGTGGGCACAAACTCCTCAGTCTCAGTATCATTAAATTGAACTATGTAGCTGACTGAAGATACACATTCCATAATTAGGTTCACCCACTACAAATGTAAACCCATTCTTATCATCATGCATTTCAAAAATAATAATACTCCACCCTATTATAGGCCTTGTTCATATCCAATTTCACCCATTTTATCATCATACATCTAAAAAACTCGAGGCAACCAGTTGTCGTTCCATGCATTTGTCCCCAACTATGTGTTGATCGTTTTAGGGTTTGTTTGGGACTGCTCCACTCACTAAAATCCAGCTCTGCTCTAAAAAATGCAAGCTAAACGGGATAGCTCCACGATGTCTTGCTCCATAAAAAACTCGAATATGAAGTACAACTCCCAGTTTTTTGTGAAGCTCTTCAAGGGGTACTCCAAAAACTCCAGTTCAAATAGTCCTCGTGAATTGGGGGAAATTACCAACCACTGTCATCGGTAAGTTGATATCCATTCATTTTTCCCATGTCAAGCAACCAATTAGGTCTTTCAAACCAAAATTCCACATTCTTGAATCAAAGTTAGTTGAAAGCTAAACATGATTAATTACTCTTCGATGAAGCTACAACTCATGGCTGGAACTACTCAGAAGTGGATTTGGTGGAGTGGAGCTGATTTTGATGGAGTAGAGTACTCCCAGACAAACCCGCCATCAAGCATAATTTCTAGCACATCATGGCCTTCAATGGTCAAGTGCTAAACTTAAGAAGAAAGTGTATCAGTGATGGTTTGAAAATGTCCTCCCCCTAGCAAAGTAATATGTAGCCTTGACAACCAGGGCACGAAGATTGTCAGGCTTCTATTGCAGTCACCAAGCTTGATGCACTAGGAGGGATAGGTTTAATTTCTCAAACTCTCAAAATCCACCCCCACCCCCAATGTTTAGGCTAGGTCATCTCCTCCCACAACACCGAACATGGCTTCCTTTGACCCTTGCTCCCCCATCAGAAGTTACGAAGAATTGAGTCCAAGCGATAACCCAAACATGACAGGGAATAAGTCGGAATTGCTTGCGCGACCGACTTAATGAGCACGTATTTCCTGTCAGCCAACATGGATCTCTCTATCGATCCCTAAACTTTCATCCACAACCTATATTTGATGTATTGAAGCTTCCCATTCTTGTCTCCCCTTGCGTTAGTGGGTGATGTCTACTACACAACCCTCTTCTTGTAGACATTGTTGGGCCTCCAAGTGCAGAGGTTTGTAGGACAGTAGCAAATTTCCCTCAAGTGGATGACCTAAGGTTTATCAATCCGTAGGAGGCGTAGGATGAAGATGGTCTCTCTCAAGCAACCCTGCAACCAAATAACAAAGAGTCTCTTGTGTCCCCAACACACCCAATACAATGGTAAATTGTATAGGTGCACTAGTTCGGCGAAGAGATGGTGATACAAGTGGTATGTGGATAGTAGATAAAGGTATTTGTAATCTGAAATAATAAAAACAGAAAGATAGCAAGTGATAAAAGTGAGCGTAAATGGTATTGCAACGACAGAAAACAAGGCCTAGGATTCATACTTTCACTAGTGTAAGTTCCCTCAACAATACTAACATAATTGGATCATAAAACTATCCCTCAACATGCAACAAAGAGTCACTCCAAAGTCACTAATAGCGGAGAAAGAACGAAGAGATTATGGTAGGGTACGAAACCACCTCAAAGTTATTCTTTCCAATCAATCCGTTGGGCTATTCCTATAAGTGTCACAAACAGCCCTAGAGTTCGTACTAGAATAACACCTTAAGACACAAATCAACCAAAACTCTCATGTCACCTAGATACTCCAATGTCACCTCAAGTATCCGTGGGTATGATTATACGATATGCATCACACAATCTCAGATTCATCTATTCAACCAACACAAAGGACCTCAAAGAGTGCCCCAAAGTTCCTACCGGAGAATCACAACGAAAACGTGTGCCAACCCCTATGCATAGGTTCATGGGCGGAACACGCAAGTTGGTCACCAAAACATACATCAAGTGAATCACGTGATATCCCATTGTCACCACAGATATCCACGGCAAGACATACATCAAGTGTTCTCAAATCTTTAAAGACTCAATCCGATAAGATTACTTCAAAGGGGAAACTCAATTCATTACAAGAGAGTAGAGAGGGGAGAAAACATCATAGGATCCAACTATAATAGCAAAGCTCGCGATACATCAAGGTCGTGCCAAATCAAGAACACGAGAGAGAGAGAGAGAGAGAGAGATCAAACACATAGCTACTGGTACATACCCTCAGTCCCGAGGGAGAACTACTCCCTCGTCGTCATGGAGAGCACCGGAATGATGAAGATGGCCACCGGAGAGGGGTTTCCCCCTCCGGCAGGGTGCCGGAACGGGTCTAGATTGGTTTTCGGTGGCTACGGAGGCTTCTGGCGGCGGAACTCCCGATCTATTGTGCGTTTCGGAAGTTTTACGATACGTAGGTATATATGGGTGAAAGGAGTACGTCGGTGGACCGAAGGGGGGGCACGAGGCAGGGGGCGCGCCCCGTACCCTCGTGAGCACCTCCTTCATCTTCTGACATAGGGTCGAAGTCTATCCAGTAGGTTTCCTTCCAAAAATAACTTCTCCAGTTGATTTCGTTCCGTTTTGACTCCGTTTGATATTCCTTTTCCTCGAAACACTGAAATAGGCATAAAACAACAAATCTGGGCTGGGCCTCCGGTTAATAGGTTAGTCCCAAAAATAATATAAAAGTGGAAAGTAAAGCCCAATATTTCCCAAAACAGTAGATAATATAGCGTTGAGCAATCAAAAATTATAGATACGTTGGAGACGTATCAAGCATCCCCAAGCTTAATTCCTGCTCATCCTCGAGTAGGTAAATGATAAAAAGAGAATTTTTGATGTGGAATGCTAGTTGGCATAATTTCAATGTAATTCTTCTTACTTGTGATATGAATATTCAGATCCGAAAGATTCAAGACAAAAGTTCATATTGACATAAAAATAATAATACTTCAAGCATACTAATAAAGCAATTATGTCTTCTCAAAATATCATGGCCAAAGAAAGCTATGCCTACAAAATCATATAGTCTGGCTATGCTCTATCTTCACCACACAAAGTATTTAAATCATGCATAACCCCGATGACAAGCCAAGCAATTGTTTCATACTTTTGATGTTCTCAAACTTTTTCTATCTTCACGCAATATATGAGCGTGAGCCATGGACACAGCACTATAGGTGGAATAGAATGGTGGTTGTGGAGAAGACAAAAAAGGAGAAGATAGTCTCACATCAACTAGGCGTATCAACGGGCTATGGAGATGCCCATCAATAGATATCAATGTGAATGAGTAGGGATTGCCATGCAACGGATGCACTAGAGCTATAAGTATATGAAAGCTCAAAAAGAAAATAAGTGGGTGTGCATCCAACTTGCTTGCTCATGAAGACCTAGGGCAATTTGAGGAAGCCCATCATTGGAATATACAAGCCAAGTTCTATAATGAAAGATTCCCACTAGTATATGAAAGTGATAACATGAGAGACTCTCTACTATAAAGATCATGGTGCTACTTTGAAGCACAAGTGTGGTAAAAGGATAGTAACATTGTCCCTTCTCTCTTTTTCTCTCTTTTTTTATTTGGGCCTTCTCTTTTTTATGGCCTTTCTCTTTTTTTGGGCCTTCTCTTTTTTATGGCCTTTCTTTTTTTTTTTAATTTTTCGTCCGGAGTCTCATCCTGACTTATGGGGGAATCATAGTCTCCATCATCCTTTCCTCACTGGGACAATGCTCTAATAATGATGATCATCACACTTTTATTTACTTACAACTCAAGAATTACAACTCGATACTTAGAGCAAGATATGACTCTATATGAATGCCTCCGGCGGTGTACCGGGATATGCAATGACTCATGAGTGACATGTATGAAAGAATTATGAATGGTGGCTTTGCCATAAATATGATGTCAACTACATGATCATGCTAAGCAATATGACAATGATGGAGTGTGTCATAAACGGAACGGTGGAAAGTTGCATGGCAATATATCTCGGAATGGCTATGGAAATGCCATAATAGGTAGGTATGGTGGCTGTTTTGAGGAAGGTATATGGTGGGTTTATGGTACCGGCGAAAGTTGTGCGGTACTAGAGAGGCTAGCAATGGTGGAAGGGTGAGAGTGTGTATAATCCATGGAATCAACATTAGTCATAAAGAACTCATATACTTATTGCAAAAATCCATTAGTTATCGAAACAAAGTACTACGCCCATGCTCCTAGGGGGATAGATTGGTAGGAAAAGACCATCGCTCGTCCCCGACCGCCACTCATAAGGAAGGCAATCAATAAATAAATCATGATCCGACTTCATCACATAACGGTTCACCATACGTGCATGCTACGGGAATCACAAACTTCAACACAAGTATTTCTCAAATTCATAACCACTCAACTAGCATGACTCTAATATCATCATCTTCATATCTCAAAACAATCATCAAGTATCAAACTTCTCTTAGTATTCAACACACTCATAAGAGAATTTTATTATTAATCTTGTATACCTAGCATATTAGGATTTTAAGAAAATTACCATGCTATTTAAGACTCTCAAAATGATATAAGTGAAGCATGAGAGTTCATCTATTTCTATAATACCACCACCGCGCTCTAAAAAGATATAAGTGAAGCACTAGAGCAAACGACAAACTACTCCGAAAGATATAAATGAAGATCAATGAGTAGTCGAATAATTATGCAACTATGTGAAGACTCTCTAACATTTAATAATTTCAGATCTTGGTATTTTATTCAAACAGCAAGCAAATCTAAATAAAATTACATTCTAAGAATGGCGAACATCATGTGAAGAAGCAAAAACTTAGGATCAACCGATACTAACCGATAGTTGTTGAAGAAGAAAGGTGGGATGCCAACCGGGGCATACCCAAGCTTAGACGCTTGAGACTTCTTGAAATATTATCTTGGGATGCCTTGGGCATCCCTAAGCTTGAGCTTTTGTGTCTCCTTAATTCCTCTCATATCAAGGTCTTCCTAAATCTCAAAAGCTTCATCCACACAAAACTCAACAAGGACTCGTGGAATAAGTTAGTATAAACCATTGCCAAAACCTTATCATACTCTACTGTAGAAAATCACTAATATTATTATTCAACATTTCATACTAAATGCCTCTGCATATTTAATATTCCTATCCTCAAATAGAATCATTAAAGAAGCAAACATATGCAAAACAATGCAAACATAACAGCAATCTGCCTAAACAGGATAGTCTGTAAAGAATGCTGCAACATCCATACTTCCCTAGCTCCAAAAATTATGAAAGAAAATTCCCACTGTAGTAAATTTATCAGGCATTAATATGCAAAAGGTTTCAACATTTTATCACATTCTGACTTTTCTAGGGAATTATTGCAACAGCGGTAAACTTTCTGTTTTCAAACAGCAACATGTATACTTGTAACATAGGCATAGTAAAGGCTATCAATGCCAATTTTATTGAAATAAAAGATGCAAAACATTGTTCTAAATAACAGCAAGCAAATCCTAACAAAATAAATTGACGTTCCAAGCAAAACACATATCATGTGGTGAATAAAAATATAGCTTCAAGTAAAGTTACTGATGAACGAAGACGAAAGAGGGGATGCCTTCCGGGGCATCCCCAAGCTTAGGCTCTTGCTATCCTTGAATATTACCTTGGGGTGACTGGGGCATCCCCAAGCTTAGGCTCTTGCCACTCCTTATTCCATAGTCTATCGAATCCTTACCCAAAACTTGAAAACTTCACAACACAAAACTTAAAGTAGAAAACTCGTGAGCTCCGTTAGTATAAGAAAATAAATCACCACTTCAAGGTACTGTAATGAACTCATTCTTTATTTATATTGGTGTTAAACCTACTGTATTCCAACTTATCTATGGTTCATACCCTCCGATAATACTCATAGATTCATCAAAATAAGCAAACAACACATAGAAAACAGAATCTGTCAAAAACAGAACAGTCTGTAGTAATCTGGATCAAACGTATACTTCTTGTACCCCAAAAATTCTAAACTAAATTGCTGGACCTGAGGAATTTATCTACTCCCTCCGTTCCTTGATATAGGGTGTATGGTTTTCTTGCACGAATATTAACGCATGAGCTGGGAGGGGAAATTTCGTTGGTTTTGGACGTAAAAGCCCCTGGTGCAAACACATGAGACTAGAGAGAAAATTAGGCAAATCACGATCCTCTCTATCGCTGGCAGTTTTCTTCCTTATTAAGCCCAATCCAAATCCCACAATATCCTCTCTGACTTATTCTCCCCTGATCGCTACCTGTCCACCGTCCCCACGCATTTTCCCGCGAGCGAGCGCGCGCAGCTTCTTTACTCTCTCCCACGCTGCATGAAGGCAAAAGCCTCGGCCAAATTCAAAATTCCTGAAGATTTTTCTCACGGAAAATTTTCAGCACGGGAGGGAATGACAATGGCGTCACTGTGTGAAAATTTTCATTTTGAAATTGGAGAAGACGGGGCTATAAATCCTTCCCTCCCCACCTCGCCATCTCATCATTCTCTCTCCCGATCGCCATCCCTGTCCCCCGCTCACCATCTCTCTTTCCTGGTCGCCATCTCCAATGGCTGGTCGCCGCTACGAGTGGATCAACTGGGATGGCCTTGGCAACGAGGTGGAGGAGGATGCAGCCGAGTTGAACTACGACTACGAGTGGGTCGTATCCGACCAAGGTATGTCCAATTTGGTTCATCCGTTCTTGCATCCGTTTTCCCTAGCTGATTGAGTTATGGTGTCATCATAGATGAAGACCTGGCAGAGAGTTCCCATCAACGTCGGGGACGAAGGCTTGGCCTAGCAGGTGGAGTAAGGGGTCCGGGCGTGGGACATGGACGAGGAAACGTTGCTCGATCAGGACTTGGACGAGGAGGCATAGGCCGATCAGGACTTGCTCAGCATGTAGGTTCAGTCGTCAACCGAGCAATGGCGGGAAGAAATAGTGAGGGAGGCAGCAGGGAGGACGACGGGCATGCACGCGGTAGCGGCGACCTTGCATGCGGTGGACACCGGCTTAGACTTGCGGGGTCAAGGCGTGGCCCTAATCCTGTGACTAGGTGGCCTGTTCACTATCCAACTCAAGGTACGTACGTTGTCCATATTCTAAATATTGGTGTTGCAGTTTTTTTCATGGTGTAGTTCTAATTAGATGCAGCACTAGGTGTCGTTCATGTCCATAACTGATTAGATGCAACAGTTATACTCCATGAAAAAAAGAATTAACTAAATAGCACTCTCCAAATAAAAATGGCAGCAATTCTCGTGAGCGCTAAAATTTCTGTTTTTTACAGCATGATGAACAAGACTTTCTCAAAGTCTTCCCAAAGGTTCTACTTGGCACAAACACTAATTAAAAGCATAAAACCACATCTAAACAGAGTCTAGATGAATTATTTATTACTAAGCAGGAGCAAAAAGCAAGGAACAAAAATAAAATTGGATTGCCTCCCAACAAGCGCTATCGTTTAACGCCCCTAGCTAGGCATGATGATTTCAACGATGCTCACATAAAAGATAAGAATTGTAACATAAAGAGAGCATCATGAAGAATATGACTAGCACATTTAAGTCTAACATACTTCCTATGCATAGGGATTTTGTGAGCAAACAACTTATGGGAACAATAATCAACTAGCATAGGAAGGCAAAACAAGCATAACTTCAAAACTTTAAGCACATAGAGAGGAAACTTGATATTATTGCAACTCCTACAAGCATATGTTCCTCCCTCATAATAATTTTCAGTAGCATCATGAATGAATTCAACAATATAACCAGCACCTAAAACATTCTTTTCATGATCTACAAGCATAGAATTTTTATTACTCTCCACATAAGCAAATTTCTTCTCATGAATAATAGTGGGAGCAAACTTAACAAAATAACTATCATGTGATTGAAAATTAAGATTAAGATAACAAGTTTCATGGTTATCATTATTTTTTAAAGCATACGTGTCATCACAATAATCATCATAGATAGAAGGCATGCTTTCATCATAATAAATTTGCTCATCAAAACTTGGGGGACAAAAAATATCATCTTCATCAAACATAGCTTCCCCAAGCTTGTGGCTTTGCATATCATTAGCATCATGGATATTCAAGGAATTCATACTAACGACATTGCAATCATGCTCATCATTCAAATATTTAGTGCCAAACATTTTATAGATTTCTTCTTCTAGCACTTGAGCACAATTATCCTTTCCATCATACTCACGAAAGATATTAAAAAGCTGAAGCGTATGAGACAAACTCAATTCCATTTTTAGTTCTCTTTTATAAACTAAACTAGTGATAAAAACAAGAAACTAAAAGACTCGATTGCAAGATCTAAAGATATACCTTCAAGCACTCACCTCCCCGGCAACGGCGCCAGAAAAGAGCTTGATGTCTACTACACAACCTTCTTCTTGTAGACGTTGTTGGGCCTCCAAGTGCAGAGGTTTGTAGGACAGTAGCAAATTTCCCTCAAGTGGATGACCTAAAGTTTATCAATCCGTAGGAGGCGTAGGATGAAGATGGTCTCTCTCAAGCAACCCTGCAACCAAATAACAAAGAGTCTCTTGTGTCCCCAACACACCCAATACAATGGTAAATTGTATAGGTGCACTAGTTCGGCGAAGAGATGGTGATACAAGTGGTATGTGGATAGTAGATAAAGGTATTTGTAATCTGAAATAATAAAAACAGAAAGATAGCAAGTGATAAAAGTGAGCGTAAATGGTATTGCAACGACAGAAAACAAGGCCTAGGATTCATACTTTCACTAGTGTAAGTTCCCTCAACAATACTAACATAATTGGATCATAAAACTATCCCTCAACATGCAACAAAGAGTCACTCCAAAGTCACTAATAGCGGAGAAAGAACGAAGAGATTATGGTAGGGTACGAAACCACCTCAAAGTTATTCTTTCCAATCAATCCGTTGGGCTATTCCTATAAGTGTCACAAACAGCCCTAGAGTTCGTACTAGAATAACACCTTAAGACACAAATCAACCAAAACTCTCATGTCACCTAGATACTCCAATGTCACCTCAAGTATCCGTGGGTATGATTATACGATATGCATCACACAATCTCAGATTCATCTATTCAACCAACACAAAGGACCTCAAAGAGTGCCCCAAAGTTCCTACCGGAGAATCACAACGAAAACGTGTGCCAACCCCTATGCATAGGTTCATGGGCGGAACACGCAAGTTGGTCACCAAAACATACATCAAGTGAATCACGTGATATCCCATTGTCACCACAGATATCCACGGCAAGACATACATCAAGTGTTCTCAAATCTTTAAAGACTCAATCCGATAAGATTACTTCAAAGGGGAAACTCAATTCATTACAAGAGAGTAGAGAGGGGAGAAAACATCATAGGATCCAACTATAATAGCAAAGCTCGCGATACATCAAGGTCGTGCCAAATCAAGAACACGAGAGAGAGAGAGAGAGAGAGAGAGAGATCAAACACATAGCTACTGGTACATACCCTCAGCCCCGAGGGAGAACTACTCTCTCCTCGTCATGGAGAGCACCGGGATGATGAAGATGGCCACCGGAGAGGGATTGCCCCCTCCGGCAGGGTGCCGGAACAGGTCTAGATTGGTTTTCGGTGGCTACGGAGGCTTCTGGCGGCGGAACTCCCGATCTATTGTGCGTTTCGGAAGTTTTACGATACGTAGGTATATATGGGTGAAAGGAGTACGTCGGTGGATCGAAGGGGGGGCCACGAGGCAGGGGGCGCGCCCCCTACCCTCGTGAGCACCTCCTTCATCTTCTGACGTAGGGTCCAAGTCTATCCGGTAGGTTTCCTTCCAAAAATAACTTCTCCAGTTGATTTCGTTCCGTTTTGACTCCGTTTGATATTCCTTTTCCTCGAAACACTGAAATAGGCATAAAACAGCAAATCTGTGCTGGGCCTCCGGTTAATAGGTTAGTCCGAAAAATAATATAAAAGTGGAAAATAAAGCCCAATATTGCCCAAAACAGTAGATAATATAGCATGGAGCAATCAAAAATTATAGATACGTTGAAGACGTATCAGTGGGCATACTCAAATACTTCTTCATTAGAGTTTCATTCTGATACTATTATTATTTCCAGTGTCCCTCTGCAACCCCTTGCTAAAGAGAATCGGTGAACTATCCCGGTTAATACTCTAATCGAAGCTTGCCAATATACATCTGAGAACCTCATCTACATGGAGGGCAGTCTCATCATCCGTTCTGAAAAACAACATGCTATCATCATCGAAGAGCTTGTGATTCACCGTCGAAGCCGTCAGTGCCATCTTGATACCACAAATAGCGAAATAATGATAATTGTTTCACATTAATAGACATGAAAGGCTCTTTGTTGCTAGGAAAACGTATAATGAGGTAATGGGTCCCCCTGGCGGATTCCTAGAGTTGGCTTGAAAGACTCTGGGCTACTCATAGTGGGGAGTATCATATACTAGTATCATGCATATGATACTATTGTATGATACTACCTCTATAATGCATAGTATCAGAGTAGTATCATCGATGATCAAATTTATTGCCATGCATGACACAAAGTAGTATAACATTTAACATGATACGGTACCTACCTATGTTACTCTAACCCTCTCTCACTTCTTTAATTCTTTGTGACATCAGCATGTTTGCTATTCTCAAGTGCATGATACCGGCTATGATACCACCACTATGGCCAGCCTGGACAAGCTGAGGACCGCTGAACCATTCTGATTGTTGACCATAGTTTCAGTTCTTTTATGTCCAACAGTCCAAGTATAATCATCATGCCAATCGGTATACTATTTGAATTATTTCCATAAATTACACACGTTGAAATTTGAATATTCTTACTACATCAGATTCGCATGACACCGACCCTAAAGAACCAATCTTCGACCTCGGACCATTCGCCGCACGTGCGGTGGCGTCGCTAGCACACCGGAAGAGGGTAAAAAACAAGAATACGATAGATGCGCAGAGGACTAATCAATAGATTCTGGGAGCACGGTTCTGATTTGGAAACGCCGTTGGTAGAAACGAAACCCGTACGTGGATGAAAACGACGGAGGATTTCACTTTCGCTTCAACTATTCTCTGAAAGCATGCCCTCTGGACTGACCGGCGTCTTCGCATGCATTGCATGCAGTTTCTGCATGCGCCATGCGACTGGGCCTCTGTCCTGGTCTCCTCCGAAGATGAAACCAGAGCAAAAACAAGAGGTCGGCAGGTAACTAGGCATCTCTTTTCCGCAAAAAAAACAAAAACTAAAAAACTAAAAAACTAAAGGCATCTCCAACGCTGATTTCTAAAACCGACATTGTATTGACCACGGACACTTCTAAATACGTCCGCGTTCAGTATCATGATTTCTAAAACGGACATAGTATTGTCCACAGACACTTCTGAACACGTTAGCATACAGTGATATGAGAGCTGGCTATTCAACCATGCCCCATGCATTTTAAAACAAATTTGACAAACCGAATGGATTTTTCATACAAACACGACGAAATTCACTTAAGTTTGGACATAATTCCCCCGCAAAAGAAAAGTTTAGACATAATTTAGATAAACCGTTTAGCTAAAACTTTTAAAATAAACTACATTGTAGCAAACGGTGGACCTCGTACGTGTGGCCGGCCTAGCCAGCGTCGTCGTCGTTGTCAGAGTAGTCCTTCCATCGGCAGCCCAACTTGGTCTCCGCCTGGGGCTCGCGGAGGAGCTGCTCCGCTTCCTCCTGCACCGTGCTGAGGTCCGCCTTGTCCAACGCCGACCTGGCCAGGGCGACCTGCCTGCCTTGCCACTGCCGGCGGCGGCTAGGGTGTCACTGAGCGACCACTTCCTCGTCGGCGGCAGCCTCCATTGTAATGAGTGGCCGGTTGAAAGGACATGCGGTGCCCCCATGTGTGGTTTTGGTAATTGATGACAATTTCTATGGACTAACGGTTGCCTAGAGTTATATTTGAAGGATTTGTCCATAGGATTGTCTTGAAGTCCATGTGTTGGTTTCAAGGAGTTTACGAGATGGCCAAAGTGCTTTTTAAGGAATTATCCAAAGATTGGTCATGTGTGAGTTGAGATGGCCAAAGTGTTTTTCAAGGAATTATCCAAAGATTGGTCATGTGTGAGTTGAGCTTATTGCAAGCATGTCTTCCATAAGAAGATTGTGTGATCATTCATGTTTACCTTCAAGACATCATCCAAATGAAGAGAGTTGGAAAGATTCAAGGTTGATCAATACTAAGTCAAGAGTGAATCAAGTTGATCAACTCACAAAGCGTAGAAGAAGTACCGAGAGGGATCAAGTGATCCCATGGTATGGTAAGAATTGTCCATTATGCTTTGTGTACTAACTCATGGTCTACGTGAGAGTTCTTTGTGGGGTTAGTTATGCTTCCATGGTGTTGCGTCAAGTGGAAGATCTCATACAACCCATGGAGGATGACATCAAGTGGTGATCGTCATCAAGTTTGCAGTGTGCAAGTTCAAGTGGCGCAACACGAAGAGTGGCTCACCCATAATGGAGTATGGGGAGCAATCAAGCTTGAAGCTTGCCGTCCATTGTGGTGTCAATGGAATTGTGAAGATGTGCCAAAGAGTGGATCACCCATAGTGGAGTATGGGGGAGCAATCAACTAGTCTTCATCGAGCCAACACAATTAAGAAAGATGGTCCAACTTGAGGAAGTCAAGATCATCATCATCTAGCTCAAGTGGACTATGTGCAAGACAAAGGTTTGCCCTTGTTAGGTTTTCTATTTTACCGGTCTCATAGTGGTAGTTGGGAGACCGGGTTGTAGGATCGATTGCCGTACTATCAAGGGGGGCTCTCTACTGAGTAGCTTGATCGTATCGTTCGTCGAGAGCTCAAACCATTGCATCCTTGCATCATCTTTCTTGCTTCTTGTTTGGTTCCATTTGTGAGTCTTAGAGCTTATGGTCATCTTGATGACAAGCTTGAGTTCATCGAAAACGGAGTTCGCATGCATCTTCTATGATGTTTTCGGTGTTGGAGGTTTTACCGGTCTTGTCCGAGGAAGGGTTCTCACCATTTTATTATGGTACTTTTCTCATTTGCTTATTATTGATATTTCTCTTAAGATTGTGTTAGTCCTTGTCGTTAGCTTTCCAACAAACTTGGTTACGTTGAATTCGGAGCTCGTATGCGAAAGTTGTGGCTGTTTTGATATTGCCTGTTTTACACAGAGAGGTTGTACCACCCCATGGAGAGGTTGTACTGCTTGACCGGTACAACCGGTGTTTGGAGCGGTTGTACCGCTCCAGAATTGGTCTGGAGGTTGTACCGGTCATGTACCGCTCTACCACCGGACTGGTCTCTGTTGTGGTGTGGTTGTTGGGCGGTTGTGGGCCGGTTGTACCGCTTATTGCCTATTACCGGTTGTACCGGTGCTCATAGAGGTTGTACCGCTCCTATGTTATTCTGTACATAACGGGCAGATTCGTGGGGACCTATTTAAGGGGGTCTTCTTCCCCAATGGTTCCCTATCTCTTGAGCTCGTTTTTGCCCCCATTGTTGATCTTCTTTGAGCTTGCTAACTCTCCTTCCCTCCATGGATTCTTGCTAGTTTTTGAGGGAAAAGAGAGAGGAGATCTAGATCCATATTTCCACCAATCACTTTCTCCTCTATGTGAGGGGAACCCCTTGGATCTATATCTTGGAGTTCTTGGTGTTCTCCTTCTTGTTCTTCCTCTCATTTTCCTCCCTAGCATAAGTTGCTCCGGTGGGATTTGAGAGAGAAGGACTTGGGCACTCCGTGTGCCCTTGCTATTGCATTTGGTGCATCGGTTTGAGTTCTCCACGGTGATACGTGGAAGTGAAGTTTGAGAAGCTTATTACTCTTGGGTGTTTGGGCACCCTAGAGCTTGTTCCTCTTGGGTGCCTTGGCGCCCTAGACGGTTGGTGGTGTTCGGAGCTCAATCATTGTGGTGTAAAGCTCCGGGCAAGCGTCGGGGTCTCCAATTAGGTTGTGGAGATCGCCCCGAGCAATTTGACGGGTACCGGTGACCACCCCCAAGGGTTGCCAAAGTGTACGGGTTCGGTGACCGCCCCCAAGGGTTGCCATTTGTACGGGTTCGGTGACCGCCCTCAAGGGTCCCTTAGTGGAATCACGGCATCTTGCATTGTGCGAGGGCGTGAGGAGATTACGGTGGCCCTAGTGGCTTCTTGGGGAGCATTGTGCCTCCACACCGCTCCAAACGGAGATTAGCATCCGCAAGGGTGTGAACTTCAGGATACATCGTCGTCTCCACGTGCCTTGGTTATCTCTTACCCGAGCTCTTTACTTATGCACTTTACTTTGTGATAGCCATATTGTTTCTTGTCATATATCTTACTATCACCTAGTAGTTTATCTTGCTTAGCATAAGTTGTTGGTGCACATAGGTGAGCCTAGTTGTTTTAGGTTTTGTGCTTGGCAAATTAACCGCTAGATTTATTCCGCATTTGTTCAAGCCTAAACCATAATTATTTTAAAATGCCTATTCACCCCCCCCCTCTAGGTGACATCCACAATCTTTCAATTGGTATCAGAACCTCGTCTCTCTTTGTTAGGCTTAACCGCCTAGAGAGTCACTAGTGCAGAACCGGGCAATATCACCGGTTCGTAAGGCCCTTTAGTGCCGGTTCCATAACCGGCACTAAAGTGTGGTCACTAAAGGCCCCCCCCTTTAGTACCGGTTCAGCACGAACCGGTGCTAAAGGGCAACCACGTGGCACGAGCCAGCTCCGGGGGCCGGGAGCCCTTTAGTACCGGTTGGTAACACCAACCGGTACTAAAATGTTTGGGGTTTTTTTGGTTTTATGATTTCTTTTTCATTTAATTTTGTGTTTCCCATTTTAATTCTTTTTCGTTTGCTGGTATTTTATGATACTACACATTGAAAACGTTATGCATATATATATATAAATAGAATTTCTAGTAGAACCAATCATATATATATCATCAATGTCACACAAACCACCATATTAATTCACACATACACACATGTATAGCTATATACAATTTCTCCTACATATGCATGTTGCCTTCGGAGCCAGTGGCATTAGCCTAATTGGTGCCTTCGAAGCACGATGACAATTGGAAGTGGTTCATGACCTGGTCGATGGGGGCGGTAGCGGGTAATAGTATTCTCCCTTCGGATTTATGACCTGGTCGAGCAAAAATCCCGCTATTTCCTCTTGAAGTGCTTCTACGCGCTCCGTTTCTAGGAGCTTGTCCCGCACCTCTTTGAACTGTTAAGAAGGAGATCAATATGCATGTGTATTAGTTGTGTGACTAGATATCGATAATGGTGTAAAAATTGTGAATAGTGTTCTGACAAGCGTACCCATTCCTGTCTTTGAGATCTGCTCCTTTCGGACGCCATCATGCGAATGTTCTCGCAAACGCAGAATGCACACAGATCAGTCCCCTGCGCCTGCTTCAGGGCCTTTATTACGAGAATGGAATTTAATTTGATCAGATAATAATTAATCAAGCATGATAATTAAAGAGATGGCAGCTAGCTAGCTAGCTAGTACTACTTAATTACTTACCTTGGGTCGAAACCATTTCAGCTGTCGTTTCCATTCGCCTTCCATGACGCTGATGAACCTTGCCCAAGCCCTGCCCGCCGACAAAGAAAATGAATAAAGGGGTTATTAAATAGTTCATATCATGAAATGACGAACTAAATAGGCCGAGATATATAGTTAATAATGATTGAAATTACCTGTTGACTATCCCAAACAAGATGTTATAGTCACTATTTGCTTTGAGTAGTGAGTCCAGTATTTGAACTGTTCCGGCGTCAACTTTAATGATACACAAGGTCCAGTGAAATCTTCATGCACACACGTTTGCATGTCTTAATTAAGCGGGCATATGTAAGCAAAAACATGTAGCTAGCTAGTAGGCAAAAACAGAGAATTTGTAGTACAAGAAAGTGTGACTCACTGGAAGTTGTAAGGAAGCAGTATATCTTCATTGTATTTGAGGCGCTTCAAGAACTCTAGCATGCTGTCCTCTACCTACTTTTCATAATGCTTGTTTATTTTCCATGTGTATTCATTAATGGTGTTTGGGTCAATGAACCCAATGACATAGCGTCCATCTTTTCTCATTTCATACATCTTCATCCTGCATAATACCACAAAAAAGAATATAGTGAGGATAATTACAGGTAATGATTGATCAAAAGGATCACTACAACTAGCTTGAGACTTAAATTACAGAAAGAAATCACTTACAGACAATAGCAACTGACGATAGATTTGTCGAGTGTGTCTTGATTGTATAACTGAAACAGTTCAGAATACTCAACGGTCACAGGTTTCTCATGGTAGTAATGATCCTTCTTGACTTGCACCATGAGGGACTCTCGATCGGATCTCTCGATAATGTCCATGTACCATTGATGCAATTCATACATTCTCGTTGGGAGCTTCTTGACCTCTTCTGGCTTGACCAAAGGTTGGCCCCGGGCATATTTCTGTTTTATTTCCTCCTCTGTAAGCACAGGCATGTCCTCGATCTCGAGGAGTTGTCCAACAGTGATGTTGAGAGTTTCAGCCTGCATTATATGCTCCTGGGTTATTACCACATCGCCCACCTCGGGAACGTAAACTGTTTGCCCACAATAATATTGGGCGCGTGTACTGTCACGTGTTGTTCGCGGCACAACAAGCGGGGGGATCGATTGCGCTGCCTGTTCTCCCAGCTGGGCAATGGTTTTCCCGCATTTTTTGACACTTGCTTGTTGTTTGCTCGAGCTCGAGCTCGCCTTCTTCTGTAGACGTTGTCGATGTAACTTCCTGATGTGGCACTCATAGTCTGTGTCAACAGGCTTAGGAGCTGGTGGTTGAGCCATACGAATGAAGTGGTCAACTACTTCCACAGGCACTTTCTCCCTTGGCGGCGGTGGCGGTTTCGGTCCAAAATGAGCGTCGACTTCTGCCCGCACTATGGCATTGGTTTGCTCCTCGGTCCTGTCGTAAGCCCTCTCAGGAAGAGGAGTAGTGAGGTTTGGACCATATTTATATCGCTTGCCTCCGCCTGTACTTCATGTACTATGACCTCGACTTGTACCGCTATGCACCATATCTGCGGGGTGTCTCTTCTGCGATTGCTGAGGCGGCGGAGACGGATGACGGGGCTGAGTTGGACGAGGAGGAGTGGCCTGAAGCTGTGCCGGACTTGCAGTGGCCTGAGGTTGTGCCGGACTTGGAGGAGGAGTGGCCTGACACTTTGCCGGACTTGGAGGAGGAGTGGCCTCACGCGTTGGTGGACTTGGAGGAGCGGGAGTCTGCTGACTCGGTGGCGGACTTCGACGAGGAGTCGGGTGACGCGGTGTCGGTGGCCTTCGAAAGATGATGCAATCCTTTCTCCATAGGATGATACGATGTTTGGCATCTCCGAGTGTGTGCTCCTCGTCACCTCCAGGAATGTCAAGCTCTAGCCCCGAATATTGGTCAACCACCTCATCAACCACGACACGAGCATAGCCTGCTGGAATCGGGTTGCAATGGAAGGTTGCATCGGGGGAATTTGTATAAGCAACGCTGTCCGCCACCTTCAAGGATATGTTCTTAATTTTGAATTGTAGCTCGCAGTTAGTGTTCTCGGCGATGTCATCCACGGGGTATCTATCCAGCATTGCGTCAAACGGAGCGGAACCCACGCTGCTTCTCGGCATGGATGGGGCGGTGGTATCCAATGCTGGATCATCCGCTAGCTGCTGCAGCTGCTGAGACCCCCTTTGCTGGCTAAGTGAGTCGATCTGCTCCTGCTGCCGCTGGAATTTGATTGCCAAGTCCGCGTGCGCTGATTCTAGGCCTTGAAGGCGTTCATAGTCGAGCTTCCTCTGCTCCTCCTCCATCTTCCTCTTCTTCTCCTCCGCAATCTTCTTTCTCGCACGGGTTCTGTAGTCGGCGTTCCAGTCCAAAAACCCCTCATACCACGGAATAGCGCCCATGCCTCGTGTTCTTCCCGGGTGTTCAGGATTTCCCAGGGCACGCGTAAGCTCATCGTTCTCTCTGTTGGGCTCGAACAACCCGGATCGAGCCTCTTCTATTGCAATAAGTAGCTTATCTTCGGCTCCGTCCAGACATGCCTTCTTGGAAACTTTGCCTGTCTTCGGGTCCAACTCCCCCCATGCGCATAGAACCAAGTCCTGCACCTGGGGGGCCAGCTCAATGTTTCTGGAGTGACACTTGCATCCAGCATCTCTTTCTCAGACTTATCCCACTTAGGCATTCCCACCGCATAGCCACCTGGCCCCAGCTTATGGAACTTATCCTTTTTTGCGGCATTGGCCTTGTTTATTCTTGACCGTTCCTTAGATAATTCTGAATCCTTGAATTTCATGAAATCGTCCCAATGAGCACTTTGATTCTCTAGTGTTCCCTCGAATACTGGAGTCTTCCTTCCTCCCTTGACGTACTTGTCCCATTCACGATTCTTGTGGTTCTTGAATGCAACCGCTGAAGGAAATATGCCCTAGAGGCAATAATAAAGTTATTATTTATTTCCTTATATCATGATAAATGTTTATTATTCATGCTAGAATTGTATTAACCAGAAACATAATACATGTGTGAATACATAGACAAACATAGGTCACTAGTATGCCTCTACTTGACTAGCTCGTTAATCAAAGATGGTTATGTTTCCTAACCATGAACAATGAGTTGTTATTTGATTAACGGGATCACATCATTAAGAGAATGATCTGATTGACATGACCCATTCCATTAGCTTAGCACCCGATCGTTTAAGTATGTTGCTATTGCTTTCTTCATGACTTATACATGTTCCTATAACTATGAGATTATGCAACTCCCGTTTACCGGAGGAACACTTTGGGTACTACCAAACGTCACAACGTAACTGGGTGATTATAAAGGAGTACTACAGGTGTCTCCAATGGTACATGTTGGGTTGGCGTATTTCGAGATTAGGTTTTGTCACTCCGATTGTCGGAGAGGTATCTCTGGGCCCTCTCGGTAATGCACATCACATAAGCCTTGCAAGCATTACAACTAATATGTTAGTTGTGAGATGATGTATTACGGAACGAGTAAAGAGACTTGCCGGTAACGAGATTGAACTAGGTATTGGATACCGACGATCGAATCTCGGGCAAGTAACATACCGATGACAAAGGGAACAACGTATGTTGTTATGCGGTCTGACCGATAAAGATCTTCGTAGAATATGTAGGAGCCAATATGGGCATCCAGGTCCCGCTATTGGTTATTGACCGGAGATGTGTCTCGGTCATGTCTACATTGTTCTCGAACCCGTAGGGTCCGCACGCTTAAGGTTATGATGACAGTTATATTATGAGTTTATGCATTTTGATGTACCGAAGGTTGTTCGGAGTCCCGGATGTGATCACGGACATGACGAGGATTCTCGAAATGGTCGAGACGTAAAGATTGATATATTGGAAGCCTGTGTTTGGATATCGGAAGTGTTCCGGGTGAAATCGGGATTTTACCGGAGTACCGGGAAGGTTACCGGAACCCCCCGGGAGCTAAATGGGCCATGATGGGCCTTAGTGGAAAAGAGAAGAGGCAGCCCTACATGGGCTGTGCTCCTCCCCCTTCCCCTAGTCCTATTAGGACTAGGAGAGGTGGCCGGCCCCCTCTCTCTCTTTTCCCCCTCCGCGAATCCTATTCCAACTAGGATTGGGGGGGATCCTACTCCCAGAGGGAGTAGGATTCTCCTGGCGCACCCCTTGTGGCCAGCCAGCCTCCCCCCTTTGGTCCTTTATATACTGAGGTAGAGGCACCCTAGAACACACAAGTTGATCCACGTGATCTATTCCTTAGCCGTGTGCGGTGCCCCCAGCCACCATAATCCTCGATAATACTGTAGCGGAGTTTAGGCGAAGCCCTGCTGCCGTAGTGCATCAAGATCGTCACCACGCCGTCGTGCTGACGGAACTCTTCCCCGACACTTTGCTGGATCGGAGTCCGGGGATCGTCATCGAGTTGAACGTGTGCTCGAACTCGGAGGTGCCGTAGTTTCGGTGCTTGATCGGTTGGATCGTGAAGACGTACGACTACTTCCTCTACGTTGCGTCAACGCTTCCGCAGTTGGTCTGCGTGGGTACGTAGACAACACTCTCCCATCTCGTTGCTATGCATCACATGATCTTGCGTGTGCGTAGGAATTTTTTTGAAATTACTACGAAACCCAACAACCGCCATCTTCCTAAGAACAGCGTCCTTGACTTTCTGCATATCTGCTTCTGTGAAATGATCTGGTAGGGTGAAATGTTCCATGAGAGTATCCCAAAGCAGACTTTTTTGTCTGTTGTCGACAAAAGTAAGATCTGGACGTGGCTTTGCTGGCTTTCTCCATTCTTGAAGGGAGATCGGGAGTTGGTCCTTCACAAGAACTCCGCACTAACGAACGAACTTGTCCGCAATCTTCTTAGGCGCTAATGGTTCGCCATTAGGTTTGATTGCCTCGATATTATACTTTACGCCCTCCTTCAACTTTTTGTTCGGGCCTCGTTTCGTCCTGTTGCCTGAAGATTTGCTCGATCTGGATGGCTGAAAGAAGAAAGATCGATTCGTTAATATATCTTCAACTCATTTAAAACATGTGATGATCACCAGATGCCTGCTTATATAAATATATATACCTCTCCGGTGTTGTCATAATCGTAGTTCATGACTTCATCAATTCGGTCGCCGCGATCGAATATCATATCACCCTCTCCGGTGTTGTTTAGAAATTTGGAGCCGTCATAATCTTCTTCATTCTGATCATCATCTGGCCCGCGTATTATATCGAACATGGTATGTTCTCCCTCTCTGTTGGTATTGTCCGCCATAGCTTTTATTTAACTATGCCAAAAGAAATATAAAACAATTTAGTATTCAAATTACATCGTCTCGAATAATAGATATAATCTTGAATACATCGTCTCGAATAATAGATATAATCTCGAATACATCGTCTCGAATAATAGATATAATCTCGAATACATCGTCTCGAATAATATATAATCTCGAATACATCGTCTTGAATATTATATATCGAGTACATCACTGGCTAGGTAGCTAATAAAGATCGAATACTACAGAAGAATCTAGGACACTCGCGGTTCCTGCGGCGCGGGCGGTGGACACCCAAAGAGAAGGAACCCTCACAGGATCATAGCTGAAGTGAGATCCCTGAAGAAACTGCCAGGTATTGGAGAACCTGCCGCCCTCTAATGCAACCATGTAGCGATGGACGTGCTCGTCCTCCTCCCTGACACGACGACGTACCACCTCCGGCGGGGCCGGCTCCCTCCGCACCGAAACTGGCCCACGCGAACGCCACCAAACGAGATCAGGGTCGACGACGGGACCCGGGGCCGGGTTCCTCATCAAGCGGCGCGCCCCTCCAGGCAGCACCTCCCAGTGCCAGCCCGGCGGAGCCCAGTCCCGGACATGGGTCAGCTGGACGTCGTCGCGGACGGGTCGACGGCGAGGATGCGGGCCAGGCATCGTCGAGAACAAATACTAGCTATATGCCCGCAAAAATTAACATTTTTTTAATGATTGGATTTTGATAACTAAAATTTCTAACATTTATATATAACTAACATTTCTATAACATTTCTAATATTTCTAGAACTAAAAAAAAGAAAAATTTCTAACTTTTTTATAACTATTTCTATAACTAAAAAACAGAAAAATTTCTAACAATTCTAACTTTTTTATAACTATTTCTATAACTAAAAAACAGAAAAATTTCTAACAATTCTAACATTTCTAACTATTCTAACAATTCTAACATTTCTAACTATTCTAACAATTCTAACATTTCTAACTATTTCTAAAAAACAGAAAAATTTCTAACAATTTCTAAAAAACAGAAAAATTTCTAACTATTTGTATAACTAAAAAACAAAAAATGTATGTGTGTGTGTGTGTGAGCGCGCTCACCGGCGAGGCGAGAGGCGACGGGGACGACGACGGGCGCGGCGACGACGAGGATGACGACGACGGGGACAGGGATGGGACGGCGATGACGGGGACGGGGACGTACGGGCCGGGGCGGTGACGACGACGGGGACGTATGGGGCGGCGACGACGGGGACGGGGACGACGCGGGACAGGCCAGGACGGGGCGGCGGTGACGACAGGGACGGGGACGACAGGGCGGCGACGACGGGGACGGGGCAGCGACGGGGGCGGCGACGAGGGATGGAGACGTACGGGGGCGGCGGGCGACGGTGCAGAGGAGAAGAAGCAGATGAGAAACTGAAATTTTCATATGTGTTGTTTATATAGGAGGGGCCTTTAGTACCGGTTGGAGCCACCAACCGGTACTAAAGGCCTGTTTTGGCCAGGCCAAGCGGCGGGAAGCGACCCACTTTAGTACCGGGTGGTGGCTCCAACCGGTACTAAAGGCCCCCCCTTTAGTACGGGTTGGTGCCACGACCCGGTACTAAAGGGGGTGCGCTGGCGCAGGTGCGGTGCGGCAAGTTTAGTCCCACCTCGCTAGCCGAGGGGCGACCGCACTGGTTTATAAACCCCCGTGCGGTAGCTCTCTCGAGCTCCTCTCCAAAGCAGGCCTACTGGGCCTACATGTTCTGTGCTGCCCTATTAGCCTACTGGGCCTTTGCGGGCCTGCATCCTGGCCCAACAACAGGTTGGGTTTCTAGTCGTATGCCGGCCGCTCTGGCCTAGTAGGCGGGTTTTTTTTATTTTTTTTGCTTTATTTATTTTTGAGTTGTTTTTTTGTGTATTTAGAGTCTCTTTGTGAATATTTTTGCTTTAGGTACAAAAAATTACAAACTTTCTGTTAGTGCCCGTAGTTTTCAAATTTGAATAGTTTAAATTTTGAATTATTTGAAATTAGTGTGAATCACTAGTTTGTGAATAACTTAACTTAAAAAATCAGTAAAGGCATGAAAGAATTTGTTTGCACATAAAATTTCTTCGCGTTTCAAATGCCAAGACACATAATTAACTACCCTAACTATTACAGAGATTCCCTCCTGGGTGTGAAACACATAAGAAAGTGATGATAGTAAAGCCGATCACATCCCAGATCTTTGGGTGTGAAACTTTTTCTTCGCGTGTGTTCTTTTGTGCCGTAACCATGGAAAATCTTCATCATTTAACGGGATGCTCGGGTCAATATTCACTGTGAATGGAGCAATTTCATCAAACTTTTCATAATCTTCTGACATATCTGTCTTGTCATCCACTCCCATGATGTTTCTCTTTCCAGAAAGAACTATGTGCCGCTTTGGCTCATCGTACGATGCATTCGCTTCCTTATCTTTTCTTTTTCTTGGCTTGGTAGACATGTCCTTCACATAAAAAACCTGTGCCACATCATTGGCTAGGACGAATGGTTCGTCTGCATACGCAAAATTGTTGAGATCCACTGTTGTCATTCCGTAATGCAGGTCTTCCGTTACCCCGCCTCGTGTCATATTGACCCATTTGCACTGAAACAAAGAGACCTTCAAACTACGTCGATAGTCAAGTTCCCATATGTCCTGTATATAACCATAATATGTTTCCTTTCCCGTCTTGGTTTCTGCATCAAAGCGGACACCACTGTTTTGGTTGGTGCTCTTCTTATCTTGGGAGATCATGTAAAATGTATTACCATTTATCTCGTACCTTTTGAAAGTCATTATATTTGAAGATGGTAACTGGGACAGCAAGTATAGGTCATCTTCAATAGAGGTGTCATGCATGGTACGTGTCTGCAACCAGCTGGCGAAACTCCTGGTTTTTCCACGTGTAATCCAGTCATCAGACTGCTCCGGGTGTTTGGAGCGTAGCAAATTCTTGTGTTCATCCATATACGGAGCCACCAAGGCGGAATTCTGTAGAACTGTGTAGTGTGTTTCAGTGAGAGAATGTCTGTCCATACATATTATTTGTTCCCCTCCTAGCGTGTCTTTTCCATCCAGTCTGCCCTTATGCCGCGATTCAGGAACACCAATCGGCTTAAGGTCAGGAATAAAGTCAATACAAAACTCAATGACCTCCTCATTTTCATGGCCCTTGGAGATGCTTCCTTCTGGCCTAGCACGGTTATGAACATATTTCTTTAAGACTCCCATGAACTTCTCAAAGGGGAACATATTGTGTAGAAATACAGGACCCAAAATGTTAATCTCTTCGCATAGGTGAAATAGGACGTGCATCATGATGTTGAAGAAGGATGGTGGGAACACCAACTCGAAACTGACAAGACATTGCACCAAATCATTCTCTAACCTTGGTATGATTTCTGGATCGATTGCCTTCTGAGAGATTGCATTGAGAAATGCACATAGGTTCACAATGGCTAATCGAACGTTTTTCGATAGAAGCCCCCTCAATGCAACCGGAAGCAGTTGCGTCATAATCACGTGGCAGTCATGAGACTTTAGGTTCTGGAACTTTTTCTCTGCCATGTTTATTATTCCCTTTATATTCGACGAGAAGCCAGACGGTACCTTAATACTAAGCAGGCATTCAAAGAAGATTTCCTTCTCTTCTTTGGTAAGAGCATAGCTTGCATGACCCTGATGTATGCCGTCTTTTCCGTGCATACCTTGCTGGTCCTCCCGTGTCTTAGGTGTATCTTTTGTCTTCCCATACACGTCCAAGAAGCCAAGCAGGGTCACACAAAGATTCTTCGTCACGTGCATCACGTCGATTGCGGAGCGGACCTCTAGGTCTTTCCAATAGGGCAAGTCCCAAAATATAGATTTCTTCTTCCACATGGGTGCGCGTCCGTCAGTGTCATTCGGAACAGGTTGTCCACCAGGACCCTTTCCAAAGACCACCTTCAAATCCTTGACCATATCATGTACATCTGCACCAGTACGGTGGCGAGGCTTCGTCCGGTGATCCGCCTCACCTTTGAAATGCTTGCCTTTCTTTCTTACGGGATGCCTGCTCGGAAGAAATCGACAATGTCCCAGGTACACATTCTTCTTACAATTAGCCAAATATATACTGTCGGTATCGTCCAAACAGTGCGTGCATGCGCGGTATTCCTTGTTTGTCTGTCCTGAAAGGTTACTGAGAGCAGGCCAATCATTGATGGTCACGAACAGCAACGCCTTTAGGTCAAATTCTTCCCCCATGTGCTCATCCCACGCACGTGCACCTGTTCCATTCCACAGTTGTAAGAGTTCTTCAACTAATGGCCTTAGGTACACATCAATGTCGTTGCCGGGTTGCTTAGGGCCTTGGATGAGCACTGGCATCATAATGAACTTCCACTTCATGCACAACCAAGGAGGAAGGTTATACAAACATAGAGTCACAGGCCAGGTGCTATGGTTGCTGCTCTGCTCCCCAAAGGATTAATGCCATCTGCGCTTAGACCAAACCATACGTTCCTTGCGTCATCTGCAAACTCCTTCCCGTACTTTCTTTTGATTTTTCTCCACTGCGACCCGTCAGTGGGTACTCTCAACTTTCCGTCTTTCTTACGGTCTTCTCTGTGCCATCGCATCGCCTTGACATGCTCTTTGTTTTGGAACAAACGTTTTAACCATGGTATTATAGGAGCATACCACATCACCTTGGCAGGAATCTTCTTCCTGGGGCGCTCGCCCTCGACATCACCAGGGTCATCGTGCCTGATCTTATAGCGCAATGCACCGTATACCGGGCAAGCGTTAAAATCCTCGTACTCACCGCGGTAGAGGATGCAATTCGTTGTCCTTTGAA
The DNA here is from genome assembly GCF_003073215.2 of Triticum urartu. Classification (NCBI taxonomy): domain Eukaryota; kingdom Viridiplantae; phylum Streptophyta; class Magnoliopsida; order Poales; family Poaceae; genus Triticum; species Triticum urartu. The sequence goes on from NC_053028.1 coordinate 678,969,509, forward strand.
AGCATATCCTTTATCATTACCAGCAACTTTCCAAATCCCTTGTCAGATACACCATTCTCTGCCTTCCATTGCAGCAATTCCAGTGTGGTGCCCAGCTTTTTCTTGTCACCTACGCAATTCGGGTACAACAGTTTTTTGTGATCCTCTAACATGTGCTGCAACTTCTTCTCCAAATCACTTGCGCAGTTTCTCTTTGCATCGGCAATGGCCCGACCTAGATCATCAACGGGCTCATCCGATGCCTCTTCTTCAGCTTCTTCCCGCATTGCGGCTCAGCTTCTTTCCGCATTACCGGCTCAGCTTCTTCCCTCATTGTTGTATCATCGTATTCAGGGAAGCCATGGCCAGGATAGCTGTCGTCGTCCTCTTCTTCTTCATTGTCTTCCATCATAACCCCTCTTTCTCCATGCTTGGTCTAAACATTATAGTGGGGCATGAAACCGGACTCAAACAGGTGGACGTGAATGGTTCTTGACGTAGAGCAATTGCGACCATTCTTACAGCCAGCACATGGACAATGCATAAAACCATCCGCTCGCTTGTTTGCCTCAGCCGCAAGCAGAAAAGTACGCACGCCATTAATGAACTCGGGAGAGCATCGGTCATCGTACATCCATTGCCGGCTCATCTTCAATACATAGCACCGAAAACATCAAATTAATACAATACATAAAGTTCAAACATAAAGAGCATACAACACTTCAATGCAACAAACAAATAACTCTCTAGCTAAAAAATTTAAATGCAACAACAAATGCGATCAAGATCGCAACTAAGGTAACAATTGATCCAACAGCATAATGATACCAAGCCTCACTATGAATGGCATATTTTCTAATCTTTCTAATCTTCAAGCGCATTTTCTCCATCTTAATCTTGTGATCATCGACGACATCGGCAACATGCAACTCCAATTCCATCTTCTCCCCCTCAATTCTTTTCAATTTTTCCTTCAAATCCTCGTTTTCTCTTTCAACTAAATTTAACCTCTCGATAATAGGGTCGGTTGGAATTTCGGGTTCAACTACCTCCTACATACAAATATCTATGTCAACTTGATGGGCATAATTTGTCATAAACATGAAATGCAATGAATAGTTTTAAAAGAGAATATACCACATCCGAATCATAACCCGGACGAGGGCCGACGGGGACGGATATCAAAACCATGGCACTATGCATAACAAACAACGTATGGGTAAGATAATTATACGAGTAACTATATATCCAAATCACACAAATATCATTTTTTTTATATAAAACTTCATGAACAAGAGGCTCACCACAAGGTGGTGCCGGCGACGGGACGTTGCGAGCGATCGACGATGGTTACGACGGAGATTTAGAAGGTACTAAGTAAACCACACCTACATATGCAAAACTAAGTGTTATTTTTGACCTCAAATTGCATATAAATCAAATACTAGCACATATATATAATTCCTCCCAAATTACTAAACTCAAAAATCAATCACTATATAAAGCATTGCACGAGCTAATCTAGCAATGAGAGATGAAAGGAAAGAGTTGCTAACCTTTGTGATCATTTGAATGGATGGGGGCCTTCAAATCTTGAGCAAAATGTGTGATGAGCTTGAGAGGAAGACGGAAAAGAACAGAGAGGAGAGGGGAAAGGGGAAGAACAGAGCGAGCTCGGGTGGACGAAGGGTCTATGTAGGACGAGCTTTAGTACCGGTTTGTGATACGACCCGGTACTAAAGGTGCTGGAGGGGCTCCGGACTGACAACATCCTGCCACCACTCACTTTAGTACCGATTCGTGGCACGAACCGGTGCTAAATGTTCGCCACGAACCGATACTAATGAGAGCGGCCCGGCTAGCCGTTGGAACCGGCACTAATGTACACATTAGTGCCGGCTCAAATTTAAATCGGCACTAATGTGCTTCACGTTTGACCCTTTTTCTACTAGTGCCCTTGTGCTCCAGAATTTTTGACACATGAAAACTTATGCATCTCAAAAAGTTTAAAAAAGCAGTACGTAGCCAGACTCGAACCCACGACTAGGGTCTGGGGATAAAACACCTTTGCAACCGGGCCATGATAAGTTCAATGTTTAGAACACAGATGCAGCTTATTTAACTATAAGGTGAGTGTTTGAATTCAAAATTTTCAAAAAATTCGGGATTTTTTGCTCGGTATGAGTGTTTACCATGGGGGAGCGGTAAACGCGGTAATCGAATATCTCGAGCGGTTACCAAAACCATGAATATGATACTCTTTGCCCAAAACACAGCATACTAATCAGAGGTTTGCAACTCGCCCCTAGTTCACACATGCAAACAGGTGTGTACGTGCAGTTCGTGACGCAAGAGATCGGCATCTTTCCACCCTAATGAGGCCATTTTAATTAGTGTTGGATCAGGTTGACTTTAATGACGATAGTGCATAATTAGTTTGGTCAATATGTAGGATATAGGAAATTAGGAATATACTTGCAAATTAATTGGCCTGCAAAGAAAAGAAATATATACCAGCACACATGCATGAACCTTTCTGTTTCATGTTCATTGTTTCGAGAATGTTGAAGAACCCCAACTTCGCCGCTTACTGTATTTATTTTTTATGAAAAATTATTCTTGCTTTTGATGCGGTCTTGCTTGCATTGTCACGAGAAATCGGGCAATTCAGCACCTGTCCAAGAGAGATGTCTGAAACAAGCAGATGTCATGCATAGACCGGGTAGCATATATAGTACTCACATACCGGTGCACATATTAAATCCGTTATAAATATGTCTGGTGGATGAAGTCTATGTACTGCATGTATACATAGTTAATTAATTAATCAGCAGTGACGATCCAATCAACAAAGATGACCTGGTCTCAGCTAGCTACTGTATTACAAAAGTAGCCGGCTGCGTACATGGCTACATGCATGGGTGCAAAGAGATCAAGCCAAAATTTGGTTTAGACAGGACCGTGTGCGTACTGCGTACACTAGGTCTAAGTAACCAGACCGTTGGATTTGTATACTGGCTCTCGGTCACTGCGTACCAATTCTTCTTAAGATCACGTCAACCCAAAGTCTTGGTTCGTGCTGGGTCTAGCCAGGTCCAGTGTATATCTCGAGACAGAATCGAAATTGTAGGTTCTAGCCCAGCTGACATCACATGCGTGGGAACAGGGAAGGAAGAACATATTTGGAAACGGAATCAATTCGAAAAGCACGCACGGGACAGAGAAAAAAAAATAGAATCGTTAATTCAGGCCCACAACTAGAGTCTAAAGTTGAAGGGCATCTCCAAGGCTATACCCCAAAGTCTCGGTTCCTTGCCGTGTCCAAGTCCAGGTTATATCTCAGAATCGAAAATGTAGGTTCTAACTCGTGGCTCCACCATAGACTAGTGATCATAGATAGCAGAGAAAGCATGATTGGAGCTAAGAACTATTTCTGAAATATCCATTCCACTCTTGTGTGAAAAGATATCTCTTCATTCAGTCCAGTCCAATTTAAAACGTGACATCTACAATTATAGGGGTTGTCGTTAGGGCCACTCCACCTTATGGAGAGAGACGACAGTTATCTATACTTGGAAATGATAAAAAAACTATTTCTTTACTTTATGAGTAGGTAGAGAGAAAAGGATAATGATAAAGTTACTGGCTCTCATCTTCAAGTGGGTGTCTTTTTTCTATGCTATACATTCAGGAGTAAAACTATACCACATAAATTGAAGAAAAGTGGTTGAAATTTCACATAGAGCACCTGAAACACCGTTCAGCAAAGACAAGGACTACAACTTCAAAACAAATCAGGTACTTTTGATTACGCTTCATATGGAAGACTTTGAGTTTTTCGATCAGCCAGACTTCGGTAGTACCTGCATTTCGCCAAACCCGGTTACAAAATGACTCTTCAGATGGTCCCAACAAATTATGCGTGAATTCAACCGGTGAGGAGGTTCCATGAAATATATTTTTTGCATGAGGGCAAGAATCTCTATAGCTTTTTTGTGCAAATGTGTTTTATGCCATTGCGCGTGAAATTTGTAGGACTTTTTTTTAACGGAAGCTCATCAAGATGGCGCGCGGGGTGCACCTCCTAGTTCATAAAAAAAAGAAAAATTAGCCTCTAACCTGCCATTCTCCTCAGTGGTAATTTTCTCATACTTTGAAATCAAATACTCTTTCAAATCTAACAGATGCCTAGGCTCCCATTTTAAAAGATATCTGTAATAATTTACAGTCATTTTTCTCATTCCCTCACTATCATACACTAGACCATCAAGACATCTAAAACTTGAATAAGTTTTTTACTTCTTCTTTGATTCGCAATTGCACGAAAAATAAACGGTGTTCCTGTCCCACCCAAGAATCTCTTCTCTACTACCTAAAAGAACCGTAAGGTTCCGTCTCCCCTCTTACGTCCTCCCACCCCTTCGTCCATCCTCTCCCACCCGACAGTGATTTCCCTCTCCTCCCGGTCAATATTTGGTAATTCAATGAATTACAGATGGCAATTAATACCTTATTTGATAATGCATATAACACAATTAATACAGATCAATCACGGACGGCATCCCTCCTATACTTTGGCTCCCTCGATCCTCCCAGCCGCGAGCCGCCAGATGCCTAGCACCCCTCTCTCGCCTCGCTCGACTAGATCCGTCATGGGTGCATCAAGTCAATCGTGGTGGGGAGATAGAGAGGGGGCCGCCTCGAGTAGAGGAGACGTCGCCGTTGAGGGAAGGAGAGGATGCGGGAGGCAGGTCGCCGTAGGGGGAAGAAGAGGATGCGGGAGGAAGGTCGCTGGCCGAGGTAGAGATCCGGCATCTCTTCGTAGAGCGATGCAGCCAAGGTGCGTGACCACGCGCTGGTGTGCGTTGCAGTGCCGATGCACGTACGCCCTTGCTCAAACCAAGGTGACAGGGAGGGGAGGGAATAGGGGTGTAGCGCTCGATCTGGAAGGAGATGAGTAGATGCAGCATCGACGGAGCGACACGGCGATGGTAACTGAAGGAGAAGAATGGAAGAATTGACAATATTTTCAACTTTTTATTCAACCTTTGACAGTGTACATATACAGGAGGCAGTCATGCCGTTGTCCACTAACCACTAAAGCTAAACTCTAGCTAACAACCCTGGAGACTAGGTAGCCAATCGTGTGCTGTGGAGCGTGCACCAGATCGTGTGCAGACCGTTGAAGCTGCTCCTGAAGATGCGTTCCAACAGTGACGATCAGGGGAGACCTGCTTAAGATATGCAATTTTACCGCTACGCTGCTGCTTCTATTCGTCCTACCATTCCATCCACGTTGAACACAACCTCACACCTCTATTTCCCGTGAGGCCAATATTCAGAATCCTCCCTCCATATGAAATCCTTTGATACGATATTTTATGTAGAGATTGGAATTTTCATTGCCAAACTTATTATCTGAAAATATCACTTACCCATTGGACCCTCCTTCCAGAGTACGTAGATCGTGGTTGGCCCCCATGCAGTATAGCTTTTGTTAGCTTGTTTCTTTAATGATTTTTGCTTGCCATTCGGATTCACGGGAACCATGAAAGCATGAAGGGAACCTGAAGTCAAAATTCCGGGCTTTTTTCACGTGTTTAGTTCATGCATTCTGGTGATCCGTAATCTGGGTGTGTTGCTGTGAATAACTCTGATCCATGAAAATTGTGTAATATTTCCTCTGAAAGGGCTTGATGTATTTCACATCAGCGGAAAAGTTTACTGTCATGTGATCAAACTTTACAATTCTCCAAACAATAGTATGCTTTGTTTTTCATTTTTTTAATGCCTGAAACTCACTTTTAGTATCCTCTCAACTTGACAATAGTTTCACTATATTAGAGTGGAGTTAGCACCTGATCACCAATGACTTTTCCTCATAGAAGGAAGTTTAGTACTCATTTACCAAATCAGAGTTTGTAATCCATGCTGCGTGGTAAGTGCTTTTACATTTTGAAATATTAATGTGTTTTACAAGGTTCGTACTCCATTGATATTATGCAGCTCATGGGAAGGATACAAAATCTTCACCAAAGAAAAACAATTGCTTTCATCGGCATACCAGGATATATTCTGCGATGGATTACACCTATGATGCACATGCACTTCCGGGAACCCCCCAGCCCCACCGATTTTCCTTCGCCTTCCACCGATTTTCCTCCCCCTTCCACCGGGTTTTTCTCTCTTACTGGTCTATTCGTCTGCCCGTCATGCCCGTGAAATCCCAGTGTATCTCAAATGTAGTATGGTAATTACGGTAATCAATCAATTCACATATGGCACGAATATCTCATATATGGCAATTATGATAATCAATCAATTCACGTATGGTAAGGTTATAAATTTGCGGAAACCAAATAATCAATCGTGGTGTTATCCAGATGTGCTTCATACCAACCAAAAATCGCGAGTTTTTGCGAATCAGTCTGTGGTTGAGTTGGTTAGGTGGACAGTGGTATCCCCAACCCACCAGGGTTCAAATCCTGATGTTCGCATTATTCCTGGATTTATTTCAGAATTTCCGGCGATGCGCTTTCAGTGGGAGGAGACGTTCCCGTCGACGACGAGGCGCCTACGGTGACTTCGTAAATCTCAAGATGATATGTCGGCTCAGTCTCTCGGAGGTGCTCATAGGGGTAGGGTGTGCGTGTGTGCGTTCATAGGGGTGAGTGTATGCGCGTGTATATGAGCGCTTGTGTCTGTACTGATGCTCAAAAAAAATTGCGAGTTTCTGCTAGAATTGTTTAAGTTGAGCTATGGCTATAGACATACACAATTGATGTTATCTTACTGGAATATATATATAGCCCCGTTGCAACGCACCGGCAAATAGCTAGTCTCCATATATATCTCTATATGTTTGTCTGGCTTTGATTTTTTCTAGCAGCTAGACTTCGGTAAGATCCCTAAGAATATTACTGATTTTAATTATCTCCTTCTTAGAATGTTTCTGAGTTTTAGTTTTCATATTTAGGACATGCGAATTGCAAGGTTTTATGAGACCTGGCCAAGAGGGCAAAGTGCTTCTGATTATGCCTCATAGAGAAGACTGGCCTCGTTTATAATACAAAAGTTGGGTCGAAAACCATAATATCAATCAAAGGCGCAATTGATTAAAAGAGACTCTTTCGACAAATAAACCACATTCACAACTTGAGTCATCCAAAAATTAATTATACTAGATGATACCCCGTGCGTTGCTGCGGGAAATCATAGTAATAATATAGAGGATCAACATTTACATATTGAATAATAGTAGTTAGAATCATAATCTGATAGTTGCACCTTTAAAATGTGAATATTGTAACTACATAAAGTTTATTACGTTTGCATGAATAATTCATCCTTCAATTGTGGTACCATTTAAGAGGACTATGCATTATCATTTTTGGATTTTGCCCTCTTCAGAGATGCGTCATGCCATTTTCTTACAAAATCATTGGTTACAACTGGGTGAGCATATGCTTGGAGTTGTTCCATAGTATTTCCTACATTGATATTTCACCCGTGAACAATCTTTTTTTTTTGCGGGTGACCCGTGAACAATCTTTTAATTAGCAGACATATCAACCTATATATTATTTTATTGTGAATGCTTTGTTCATTCCCTCTATATATCAACCATAGTATTCAGGCATAAAAACTAATTGGTAGGGTGAAAACTTTCCATGATCTTAAAATCCTGGACAGAGCGGACTACTTCTAGTAATTTATGTCAAGCGTATTTGAATTCTATAACGTAGCAAGTAACTAACTCAAGAAATTATTCTAGGAACAGAAGGGAGTAAATTTCTCCCGTTCTAAAATTAATGTTACAGAATTGGGACATTTATAGGCAGAATAAATCTGTGTACAACAGAATAGGTCAGTTGCTAAATTATCAAAACACAAAAGCATAAAGGTCGGCAGTACGTAGACAAAACATCAATTGTTGGACTTTCCTTATATAGATAGTTTCATCATAGTTACATAGGATTCATCTGTGCTGCACTATATATTGACATGAAATATTTAAGTAAGGCCATGCGTACTTCAACCTCCAGTTGTGATTAGTGAAGCCAGGTTGAGACTCCTGGCGGAACCAACATCATAGCAGGAGCATTAGGAGAGGACGCAGCTGCACCAGCAGGACGTCATGCTAGATCGGGACATCCGTCGTAGGCAATGGGCCCGATGACCAGAGCCGGCCCACTGGCGCTGCATCCCGAGATATCAGGGAAAGCCGTCGGAGGCGAGACATGCCGGAGGTCGTACCGGAGACTGAAAGTCGTCGGAGGCGAGGCGGGCCGGAGGTCGTGCCGTAGACTGAAAGTCGTCGGAGGCGAGGCGGGCCGGAGGTCGTGCCGTAGACGGAGAGCCGTCAGAGGCGAGTGGACGTACGGTCAGAGCCGAAGGAGTGCCCTCAAGCGGAGATTTCTACCCAGCCGCTACACCTCGCGTCGGGGGAAAGGATGTTCTGGTGACTGGTGGAGTTGCAACTTGAGGAGAGGGGCGAGAGCACATCGCGGTATTCTATCTCGTTTTATGGACACGGAGTAGAGGGGCTCGGTGGAAGCCGATCGGCCTAGATGATTGATAGTACACGGTAGTGGGTGGAAGCTGGAGAGACAATCGTTTTGTCTTCAAAAAACGTATAAAAGGTATGCGACGTAAATCAGCCAGTCCATACTGCAGCCGAAATAGCCAACTAACTCCCGTGATCATTGCCATGTCTGTTTTTTTTTTTTTTTTTTTTTTTTTGCGGGGGATTGCCATGTTTGTTCACCTTCCCATGCAAGCATGCAGCCAACGGGCTAAGGGCATGTTCAATGCAAGCCGCTTATATGGGCGCTTAGAGAAATAAAATTATATTATAGAATTAAAAAAACTATGCAGGCGCTGGTACGCTACAATGCATGGCGCTAATTTTTAGGCGCTAACAAAGTGGGCAGATGCAGCAGCGTAATTATACCTTACAGCAAAACCGGCTCAAGCGCTCGCCTCCACTTCTTGCGTCGATGCCTGACCGACGCCAGGAATTAAAAGCCGAACTGCTGATTGAACAGGATATATGTCCTGGCGCCTCTTCGCTAGCGCCCCCATTGGACATGCTCTAAGAGGAATGGACTCCATCTGTAGCTGGTAACTGAACGCTGCTGTGGCCATTGTCTATGTTGGTCAACTCATGGTTGGTCCCATCTGTAAGTCAGTAGTGGAACGCTGATGTGGCTGCCTTGCTGATGTGGATAGGCTGCATGTCAAGAGAAATAATATAGTGGGGATGAACTATTTAGATATTATAGATTATAGATTATAGATTGGTATATTGCGTCTTTAATTTTCGAAAAGAAAGTTTGGTTGTAAATAGTTCGACATCCACAAAGTGGTAAAAATGAATTCTTTTCGGTGTGCCTAATCTCTTTCTTGGTGTGTCGAAAAGATATGAGCTAACTCTCTTTTCATTTTGTCCAAGTCCATTGTACTAGCCGTCTTCTATTCGAATCTCAACTGGATGACATAGGACGACTTTGGCATCGATTTATACGTAAGAAAATCCCGGCGACATAGATTTTGAAAAGCCGGCAAAAACCACATATATCCTTATTTGTTGATTATTAAAGAAAATCAAGGCAGGCCACATGTATTTTTCTTTGTTGGGGTGCCAAAATGTAAGCATTAAAGCACCCCTTTGTTGGCACGCGATGGCTCTCCTTGACCAAACGGAGACCCCAAGGAAACAAGTGCTTCTCTTCTGTCCCCGCCCCACTCCACTAGGCAAACAATTCCCGCTTACTCCTCCAACCCAATCTCCCAATCCATCCATCCATTCCTTCATGCTGATTGTCACCCACAAAAACAAATCCTTGTAGTACCACTTCTTGCCAGCTTCACTAAACATATTCTATCGCGGTCACGGCGACCAAAAGAAACGCGATGACGACGACGAACCCGGCCCACCCCAAGATTTTTCCTCCTTCCTACCCTCCCATGTCCCCTCCCCCTCCCCTGTATAAATTGATGTCTGCGCGCCTCCTCCAAGCCACGGCCACGTCTTCCATTCTCTAGCTCATGCCCGTCTAGCTTCCCGGTCTTCTTCTTCGACTTCTTCCATTCTTGAGCTACTGCAAATTCAAGGAAGACATGGACGAGCAGTGGATGATCGGGCAGACTTCCCTCAGCCTCGGCCTCAACGTCGGCGGGCCACGACGGGCTCCTCCGGTGACCAGGGACCTCGTGGAGGAGGATTTCATGTCCTCCAAGAAAAATCACGTGGTTGTGGCTCTGGAGGCCGAGCTCCAGCGAGTGGGCAAGGAGAACAGGAAGCTTAGCGACATGCTCCGCGCGCTGGTGGCCAAGTACTCTGACTTGCAGGGCAAGGTCAGCGGCATGATGGCGGCGGCCGCCGCGGCTAACAGCCACCGCCAGTCGTCGACGACATCGGAGGGCCGCTCCGCGGCGTCGGCGACCAGAAAGCGCCCCCGCAGCGACAGCCTCGACACGGCCAGCCGCAACCCTTCGCCGCCGCTCGCCGTGTCCGGCAGCAGCGGCCGCTTCGCCGTCAGCGTCCCCGTCGGCCCCGACCAGGCGGAGTGCACGTCCGTCCACGAGCCGTGCAACAGCAAGCGCGTCCGCGCCGACGAGTGCAAGGCCAGCAGGGTCTCCAAGCTCTACGTCCACGCCGACCCCGCCGACCTCAGCCTCGTAAGTAACGAACACCCAGCCAACTTCCGTCGATCTTCTTCCCCGTGATTATAGATCGCGACGAAAGTTGTAGCCGCCACCAATTAGCTAATTAATTTGCGATTGATTTTGACGACCAGGTGGTGAAGGATGGGTACCAATGGCGGAAGTACGGGCAGAAGGTGACCAAGGACAACCCGTGCCCGAGGGCCTACTTCCGGTGCTCGTTCGCGCCGTCGTGCCAGGTGAAGAAGAAGGTGCAGCGCAGCGCCGAGGACAAGACCGTGCTTGTGGCCACGTACGACGGCGATCACAACCACGCGCAGCCGCCCAAGCAACAAGGCTCTGGTGGCAGGAAGAGCGGCGACGCAGCCGCCGTCCGCGTATCAGCTGCGCCGGTGCTTGTCCAGCAGCAGCGGAAGCAGGAGGCTTCGACGGCGGAGCAGGTCGCCGATAGGAAGAACCTGGCGGAGCAGATGGCGGCGACGCTGACGAGGGACCCCGGGTTCAAGGCGGCACTCGTCTCCGCTGGTCGGATCCCTGCTGCCTGACTGAAAACCTGCCAGCACAAGAGAATATACTCAGGAAAACATTTTTCAAGAGAGAGGGCCGGCGCATGACTTGCACCTACGGCGACAGACCTGGCACCTCGACGGCCACGGCTACCACCGATGCAACCCTGACGTGAGCGATGCCCACGCGGGCGTCACGGTGGCTCCGTCCGCGGCTGCCCTGGGGAATGCCGCCGCGGTGAAGGCAACTTCGCTGACCGCGGCAGACCTAGCGAGAGGCCCCGCGGTCGCTCCGGCCGAGGCAGTACCGGCGGTCGCCGCAATGAAACCAGTGGAGATCATCGACTTGACGAGCTCCTCTGGAAACTTCTTCTGAGCCGAGGAATATCACGACGACGATGGTGGCGCGACGTTTCTATGCATCCATGACGTATTGAATATTTTGCGCAGTTCATCTACATGTAAACTGGTGAACTGTTTCCAAATTAGTGAGCGTGCGAACTGATGTTGACTTTTCTGCTGCAAAATTAGGCAATTCCATTCCTCAAATCTGTCGAGGCATGAACACATGCTCAAAAACATCAACAATATTTTTCACCCCATTGTCCTGCCTTTCCGCATGTAGCTCTAGGTCGTATTCGAAATATGCATAGAAATGCACGTAATGTCCTGAAAATATCAAATAAACCCATAAAAATACAAGAAAATGAATATTGCTTAAAATGGTAAGTCTGATTAAAGATAAAGTTTCAAGGCCGCCCGACGAAGGGACCATCAGATCGCACTTAAACTTGACCTGTCCCCATACGGTAACCAAGTGTTCCTCCGAAATGCTCCGTTTTGTAAGCACGCGGCAGGCCAAACTTTCTCAAACTGATTGCAAGTTTTACTACGGCCTACTTAGGAAATATCATGATACCATGCAAGTTTAGTTTTTTTTCAAAATTTATCTCTATCTTTTGAGATTTCAAGACAAATTAGCTTCGTTTTCGCCGTTAACAACACCTACCAAATGTGCGTAATTTGGTTCCTTATAATCATGGAGACATGAGCATGTGCTCAAAAACATCAACAAGATTGTTTGCCCCATTTTCCTGCATTCTGCATGGGGCTGTCATTCGTATTCGAATTACGCCTCAACAATGCATAGAAATGCATATAATGTCATGAAAATATTAATTGAACCATGAAAATGCAAAACAAATTGGCATACAAATTAAAATGGTATGTGGTGACTGAAGAAAATGCTTCAGGATGTTATTTGGTCATTATTTTATTTGGTAGGGAAAAAAGCTTCATATAGGAGACACTACATGTGAAACTACATTTAGCAAAAAAAAAAAAACTACATTTAGCAAGATGATATGTTGTCGTGTTTACAGGATTCCAATGAACCCTCTAACACACATTAACCCTAAGTGACAACAATTCAATACAAGCTTTTTCCGTTTTTTGTCACCATTACTTAGAATCTGTTTATAGATGAGGTTACCTTAGTGGTCGGCAAACTCACGACCCTGCCACTATTATTTTGGCTAGATACCAATGGCGGCGGAAAATGTTGCCTGCCACTGATATTAAGTTACTAGCAGCGGCCACGAATAGCTACCCACCAGTTGTTTTTGGGAACTGGTTAGCTGTGGCTCACTCCTTAGTGGCGCATGCTGCAAGACCATCCACCAATGATATCTAGGTCAGTAGTAGCGGGCTAAACTTTTAGTCAGCCACTAGTAATTTGACCAGTGATTTGGACTACATTAGCTGTGGTGGGAGGTATACAAGGAACGGGCACCTACCTTTCTCCGCCACAGCTGGTCAAACAAGTAGGTATTTTGTTTAATTTTTTGCAATTTTTTAAAATTTCAGTATGCAATTTTTATATAACCATGATATTGTATGAAAATGATTTGAACGGTGTACTTTCATTATTTCTTATTTTTAGGTATTTATTATAAATTTGTATTTAACTGGATATAATTCAAATTTGAACTACAATTGCAGATTTCAAATTAATTTTGAACATTGGAAGAAAGATCACGAATTAAATATTTAGGTGTATTGAAATGAAAGTTTGGTACTTTTAAGTATGTGTATGTGAAAATTCAAGCACACAAATTTAATTATAATTATGTAAAATTGATTTTGATTTTTTTTCTTCAGAAAATTCTAACGTTTTCTGAAACCTATGAAATTTTGCATGGCGTCGTTATGCATGACATGTGCATTATGTGGTTAGAAATTTAAAAGTATTTGAAAATGCTATCTTGTAGGCGGTTTGGAAACAGAAGACGTGGCCTCAAGGCACACGCGTGTCAATTATCCAACTAATGAGCGTGTAGTTCTTACTTCAATATATGACACAAATACATAGTGAATAAATTAAAAGGTATGTTTTCACCAATAGTTTGACACTTTTAATGTACGTGTAGTTCTAATATGATTTATGTTCATTACTATAAATGCATCAAATGGCTAAATATATGACATTAACCCAGAATAGTCACAAATTTGATCGTAAACCTTGCAATGGCATAAACTAAACATAGGAATACATTCAAGAGGAAATGATGAAACAAAAACAAATTCACCTTCACACCTGCCATATTTCCCTTCAAAATCAAGATACTTCCCCGAAGACTGTTCAATTTCTAAATGAGTTGCATCAGATTCTTTTTGTAACTCTATCAAAAAAATTACCACGTGGTATAGGTGTCATATAATGACACCATATTAAGTTTCATTTCTTTGAGAGTTCATTTACATCTTTTGTTTAATCAAAAACATTTAACTCATTTCAATAGCTAGAAAAGGTCACTCGATGCTTTAAAAATGAAAGGACTCGTGTTGCGGGTGTGACCCTTGATCCGTTCTATCCATGTCATCGGTCCCAAAGAAGCCAAGCTAATGTCCCCTCTAGATTCTGGCAAGAAAAATGGAAGGATCCCGCGGTGCTTGTGGTTCCACAGGGCGGGATTGTTCATTTGTTCGACCGTGGAGTCGTGAATACTAATTTATCTCTGAGAGGACCATACAAACTCAAACATGCATACACGTGCTTAAATGATCTACTCGATTTATAACCGATCGAGTGAGTGAACTGTAATCCACCAACTTATTAAACAATCATGGTTTTGACTCCCGCGAGGATGAAGTCCAGAAATCACCATACTCTTTGCGCCTCAAAACAAGTGTCTTAATTTTCTATCAACTTTATAATAATGTTTTTTTTGCGGGTGAACTTTGTATTAATGTTAATACAATGTTGAGACATTTATTTTGGACCAGGAGTATATCACAATTTACTACTCGCCCCTTAACGTCAAGTCTCTGAAACGTCTATATTTTATATATTTATAAAGGGAGTGCGTTGCATTGCATGAGTTTCGCTGTGACGGACCTTGACTAGTCGTAGAAACTAGATTGGATCCTACTGACTCCACTCGATCATTGGCCAAGTCCCACTGACTGGACGACCGCGGAGTCGGACGCAAGCCTCGTGCATGTGCCCGGCGGCTACTCTACGTTGGCGTGGCCTCGCGCGGCGGACGATCCATCCGTTCCGTTCCAGTCCATGGAATCTGACTATTTTGTGGCGGAGAGATGAAGTCTGACTTGTCCAGGCAGCCTCCATCGCCGGCAGAAACCGCGACCAGGCTGTTAGTAGCTGTGATGCACGTGCGCGGGCAGGGTGCCGGGTGCGGTGCCACGTCAGGGGCGAAGTCAGGCTATGGCGCTCCTCCATCGCCGGCGGCCGCCGCACCGCCGTCACGCACGTGCGCAACACATCCATCGACCGGGCAGAGTGGGGTGGAGTGGAGTGCTCCGGCGGACGGCCGGCCACTAGCTAGAGCTTCCGTGCTCTTCTGCTCTGACCCGTAACTGGACGTACCAAAACTTCAGAAGTCCAGATGCGGTGATGCACACGTAGATACGAAGGCCGGCTCTGGTGATCATACTGACAAGTCATTTACATACAAAAAAAAATTACGTATCAGCGACCTGCATGCATGCATGAGCACGGCAAGGGACAAAAAATGGCCCTAGGGAAGTCTACCCTGAAAGGTCAACACTCATGGCTACTATATTTATTCATCTAAAAATGAACTCTCGTTTCTTTGCAAACTTTTTTTTTGGTTTGACGTCAAAGCAACTCTTTGTGCGTAGTAGTACTAGCTAATTAACCTTCAAAAAAAAGTACTAGCTAATTAAAAGGCTCCAAGAAGGCTTCAAATGCTCTTACCTATCTTGGTCAAAATAAATATTCTCCCGTTTGATCGATTAATTCAGAAGAAATTGTTAAGAATTTGCATGCATCATGCATGACTACTGGACATTTCGCAAGGAGAGACCTGCTCCAACGGCCACCTACACGTCACCTCTTTCTGGATCGACCAAATCTAAATAGCTCATCGATGCCGCACAAAAGGAAATGAAGAAACAAACTCCACGATTATGCCGACTCGTGTGCATGCATGCATGCAGGAGGGCGAAAGGTACGAGCCGTGGCATGGGAAACCCAAAAGCTACACGTGCTAAAAATGGACTATTGAGCGTTTGTAATAAGCAGGTAGCTATCGCAAAAAATAATCAACAACTCAAAAAAGAAAGAACTAGTAGATCTAAAGAAAAGCACTAGTTTACCAAGCCGCAAAAGTCCATTCCTTGATCGTCAAAAATATCCTTCCTCCGTTCCGATTTACTTGTCGTGGTTTTAGTTTAAAGTTGAACTAAAACCACGACAAGTAAATCAATCCGTTTGGAAGTTAACAACCGGCGGCCATGTGAACGCACGCTTGCACAATCGCTGTCCCCTTGTAGCGTACGCTGCCCGTGCGAGTCGTATCCCGGTGCCGGGTGGAGCCGCAAAAGATTTTTGTTATTTTTTTTGAATTATTTGAATTGCTTGCCACATATGTCACGTGGTGCCGCAAAAGATTTTCGTGATTTGATGATCCCGTATACACAAAGGTCCATGCGAGAAATTAGTTTCCACATTCTGTCTTGACCGGTTGCCCCTCTATCCGTCCTATCCGCGTCGTCAGCCCCGAGATAAGCTTACCAAGTCTTCATCCGGATCTCCGACACGGATGCCGCATCGCTTCTTTTCTAGTACAAGCCGGAGATCCGTCGACGGGAATACTTCATCGTGTGCTTGCCCTCGTCCATCTATGGACTTTTCGAATGGGCCATCTATAGCCAAGCACACTTGGTTGGGGCCGGCCAAGGAGTGCTGTATACTTTTACTACGGCACGTGCTTGATCGTTCGGTCATAGTCTTGTCATCTACTAGTGGCCTAGTGGGTAAATATTGGGTGAACCCACTAAAAATCTAGCTCGGACAAAGGAACCGTCCGGTTTCCAACTCACGTGTGGAGTAGTATCAGGGAGACCACCACGAGCAAATTAGTGACTCGTTTATACTCCTTCTGTTCGGAATTACTTGTCGCAGAAATGGATGTATCTAGATGTATTTTAATTCTAAATACATCTATATCCAAGTCAAGTAATTCCGAACGGAGGGAGTAGCACTTACGTGCATGAATCTCGCCGGGGAAAGTTGGCAAAAGAACGTACTAGTACAATGGATTCGCACGGGGGTCAAGGTCCGCGACAAGTCGCCGGCCGGCCACCGGATCGTGAGAAGTGGAACCGCATGCACGCGACGTGACCACATCCGACACGCGTGCAGGCAGCAACTGCATGTTCTGCTGTCTTTCATGTTTGCAGCTTCGGTTGTGTTAGGTCAACGCCGTTGACTTTAAAAATAGTTAAGCTTTAGGCTAGTCTCAAGCCCTGATGCGTTCCAACCGATTGGTGCCGCCATGCCGTTGCCTAACATGACCTGCATCTGCATGCGCGCCGCAAGGAACCAACGTTGGAAAGTCGGCATGCATGCAAGTCGCCAAACCCATCAGAAAGCTGTTTCCACCTTCCATTGATGTCCTGGCGTTGACCCTTGCCTTGACATACACCTATATTTCTCAGGGAGTCAGCAGCTGGCCACTAGCAGCAGCGTATCGTTGAAACTGACCCAGATTATGTATAAAAAAGTCTGCACGAAATGTCAACGGTCCACGAACTCAAGGTGCCAACCTAGCTAGCAAGCTAGCGAACCAACGTAAAGGTGAAGCATAAGAAAGCTTCAAATGCTAGATCTTCCCTCTGTTCGTCCGTTAGATTCCGGTCGTCTCATGCATGGTTCCAAATTTTGTTGGTTTTTAGAGAAAAGACGCCGGCCGAGCCCGAGAAGAGCTCGAACCTAGCCCGACTTTGAATTAACAAAGCCATCAACCGACCAGGATTACAGAGACATCACATTACAAAGGGAAGAATGCAATGCAAAGCGGAAAGAAGATACATAGAGCTAGGCAGAACAACACAGTGCCAACAATAGAGCATGGAAGCCGATGACCATCATTACGCCTACACCAACTAGCCAACTAGGTACTTGGGAGGAGGGACAAGCCGTGCAAGCATCGAGCGCCAGCTACATCCATGGCCAAACTTGGGCAATACTTGAGATGTCTCCACTGTCGCAGAGGGCCACTACCCATTCAACCAGGCTCGATGGGTGCCGCACCGGCGACGAGCAAAGTGGCTACACATAGCCCAGCTCCAGGTGACCGAGCTGCCATAGGAAAAGCAGACAATGCTGACCCATGAGCAACAGAAGGCCAACCCGACGAGAACCAAATCCAGCAGTGGCAACACGGAGCAAGGGACGCGTGCTTTCAGACGAAGGCGCGCATCCATGACGAAGGCCGAAGAAGAGGAGCAGGACAACCATGCCACCATGCTTTGGAGCTGAGACACTGACCGCTCCACCACCAAGAGCAACTTCCGACCACCGCCTTCAAGAAGGAACACGCCACCGAGGTGCCGTCGACGCCCAAACCAGGGGAGAACTGGCTTTCGCCGGAGCTTAGGGAGGAGGCGGGAGGGGGGTCCACCCTAAAGCCTCCAAGGAGGGGCTTGGCGCCCAGGACGTCGACTTTGGGGGGCGCCGCGCCGGCCAGGGGTTTCCCCCGGAACCACACCCAAATGCCAGATCCGGCCATCCGGCACCATGGGACGATGGACACCGCCGCCAGGGACCAGCGCCACCACGGATCGGAGCAGATCGGGCCGGCACCGAAGCTTCACCATGGTGCCCGGCGGACTACGAGGGGCCGCCGCTGCGCCAACGACCGTGACCTCCACGCAGCCCACACAGCCGTGGGAGGCCACCCACCAGCACCTGCCGGTGCCCAGGTCGCGCCGCACGCCGCCGACCGGGGCCATCGCCCCGAGGCCCGTGACCCTCCATCCGAGGAGGAGGCGCCATATCCCCTCCGCCACCATCATCCGGGATGCACGTCGAGCACTGGGCGCCCCTCTGGCAGCGGCAGAGAGGAGGAAGAGGGAGGGGGAACCGCGGTGGCGGCGCTAGGGTTGCCCCCGAGTCGCCTCAGAGGAGGCGACGCGGGGAGGGGGGGATCCGGTTCAACCTTCTGTGTACTACCAAATTAAGTTGGTTTGAATCATACAATTCTTGCTTGTCGCGGTATTGTTGCAGCAAAAAGTATACTGCCCTTCCTATGAAGAGACTTGGGGC
The DNA here is from genome assembly GCF_003073215.2 of Triticum urartu. Lineage (NCBI taxonomy): Eukaryota > Viridiplantae > Streptophyta > Magnoliopsida > Poales > Poaceae > Triticum > Triticum urartu. Next base: position 678,988,256 of record NC_053028.1, read on the forward strand.
CAGTTCTTTTCACGCAGGATTCTACGGAATCAAGATTCTAGAAAATTCTCAAAGAATCTGCTTCTCCCAGTATCCGTCATCGAGTTCTTTTCTGAGATTGTAGTTTGAGATTTCGGAAAGAGTTGGTGTGTTCAAATGTGTTTATTATCCTTAGACAAAAATTGTTTGATGAATTATTAACACTTTGTTGTTTTAACAGTATCTAGTCGAATGAGTATGAAAGTGATTTATGAATGTCATAAAAAGTGCTCTGTTAACTCCAATCATTTTCTTTGGCGGGACTCGCCAGAATCCTAAGATTCTGGGAAAATTCACCTGTATTGGAGATTTTGGATTGCACTAGGATTCTGTAGAATCCTTTGAAGATTTTTGAAAGACAATCAAGTTCTTTTGGCTAAAGATTTTTCAGACCGAGATAATTCAAAATCTGTTCAAAAGAACTTGCCCTTGGCATGCATCATGACCACCGAACATTCATTCGTTCCGTTAATCCTTTGTGAGCGACCTGCTCTCCAATAGTCCAACGGATACGAAGGCGTGGTATGCATGGAGCACAAAGTAATCTTGTCAAAAGTGATAAGCTTTTACGGTACTACTCCCTTCGTTTCTAAATGTAATACTTTCTAGAGATTTCAATACAAATTACATACGAAGCAAAATAAATGAATCGACACTTTAAAATACATCTACATTCATTAAAAATCTCTAATAATCCTATATTTAGAAACGGAAGGAGTAGTTAGTATGTGAGTGTAAAGCTAGCGCTGTGGCATGAGAATCGCAAGCTTCGCATGCTCAGAAATGAAGTACAATACTGTATACTAGCGGTTGGGGCGCGCCGCCTGAGAGAAAGCTGGGTGCTGCCAGGTTAAGCATGCCCCTTCCACGTTATTGCATGGTTCTGACTCGAAAAGTAACAAGTACACAACAATGGAAACATGTGATAAGAGAACAGCCTTAGGAGTCATAGATATTATTGATATGTCCTTATAGTTTACATCACCAATGACACAAATGACAGTGGTTCAAAAGCAACGCAAGCGGCACAAAAGCGGAGGCACAATCAATCAACTTCATGGGAGCCAACGTTCAGCTGATCTTCGTCGTCCGGACCACCAGCTGCTCCCTCGTCTCTTTCCTGCATGAGTGCCTCTATCTGCGCGGACCTCATGCTATCTTAGGTCTTGGCGAGGAGAAACAGCAGGCTTCCGTGAAGTATGCATCGTTGCTCGCTGCTTTCCATCCTGCTGCACGTACTCAACAATGCAATGACAAACAAAAATTCTCAAAGATTGAGCGAACAGAGGCTAGGTGTAATGGGAATTACGAAACTGAAACCACCAACGAGCACACACACCTGAGTCCGCCGCAGGCCTCGGTACATCCTCCCGTCAGCTGCTGCCTTTCTTGCCGAGCTTGTCATAGAATGAGGTGTCAATAATTAAGATGCACTCGAATCTCCTCATCGCTAAAGCGATCACAAGAGAAAGTAGTCTGAGAACCATTCAAATGCTGCCCGAGAAGCATAACTAAAGTACTAAACATGTCATACCGAAAAGCAAAGCTTCGGAAGAACTGCAGTCCCACCAGAGAAACAAACATATCTGCCATTTTAGATAGAGGCACGAGGACGTCATCGAGGCCGAGAAGCTCAGCATATTTTCCTGTCCATACCAGGGGCTGCAGGTATTGAGCGGTACGCCGTCGCCGCCTTGTATGGTGCCTATTATGTTGAGAGAAGCATGAAGCTTATTTCTGTCGCATAGCTCAAACCAAATTATAATGGATCTATATAGTTGCCATGCACTCCAGAATTCAGAATTTAAGTACTCATTGTTAAATTAATGTCAAAATCAAACAAGGAGAAAATCATCGACAAACCAACAATATATTCTTCTAAGTACCAGACCGTGCATAAATCTTAATGCAGAGCAAAATACTAAAATAATAATACAAAATGATCAAGGAAATGCTGAACATAACTGAAAAAGAAACAGGTTTACCACCAAGCACAAAGGTGTACCTTCATAGATATCGGGCTTGCTTGTCAACATGAGAAGAGATGCGGTGATAAACAACATTTGCTCCTCAAGTGGACTTGCTATGCTTACTGTGGATCTTCTACTTAAGAGGGGAATCAAGAGGCAATGCCAGTGAACAGGGCATGGACAGAACATAGAATCCAGTCTGATCTATTAGAAAATAGAGAGTTCATCCTTAACATCAGTATGAATTAGGCGCAACTCTGGCCAACGGCGGTGAATCTGATCGATTGATGTAAAGAAGCATGCCAAGCGGGAAACTAAACATTATTCAGAAATGACTTAACCACAAATTTTGTGATACTTGCCAAACTATGAAATCGTATGTGTAACAATAGTATACAGCAATGAAAATATTGCCCCAGTTTCACTGACACAGTGCCGCATCAGTTAACCAGCTTGTCCGGCCAGAAATGCATGCACACCAGAAATAACAGCAGTCTAATAATATTACAGCATCATCCCTTGACCGCCACACCTTGTTCTAACCAACCTAAGCCTGTTTGATGCATGCTTACCAAGACAGAAACATGCCAATAAAAGAGACCCCACATTGTTTTACCTGTAGCCTTACAAGATGTCAATAAAACATGCCGAACTTCAGATGAGCAAAACAAAATACCACATCTCCCTACTTTTCAACATGGTACCCCATGGCATTGCCCTATGCTCTCGATTCCAAGGAAAAGGTACTCTTCTTCCTAGGACCCTAAAAGAACATGCACCGTAAGCTTGACCTTTGCGCCTGGAATGAAAATATACATATGCAAAAATAATGATGCCGACTTACAAAAGAATTACTTTACACTGGATTTGGCATTAACTTATGTGCCATATCGTCGGATAAAAAATAGAAGTGCATGCAGTACTTCTGTAAAGCAAGTTCAGTCCAGTTCCTGAGCAAAATGATGCATTCTAAGTACTTCTGTCATTCTGTGTACTTGTTTAACAGTTGAGTATACAGTTTATGTAAAGTATAGCCAGACCATACTGAGATTAATCTTGGATGAAGGATGTGAGGAGCCAAGAAATGCCTATTCTTGCAAAATGCATGATCTGGCATGATGTGTAATGCACTTACCATCAAGATGCCCAACGCCTTGAGATCACTTTATATAATAAACTCTATATAAAGCAAACTATATATAATAAACTATCAATTAAAGACCTGCATACCAGTAGGGAGATAGACAAGCAAAAGAAGTTTACAAGAGAAAATAACACTTGCCTGTCTTTCCATACTTAGTCATGCTTTAGAACTGGTAAAATAAGTGTTGCATCCCATTATCTTACCAATTGAAACAACATTAAATATCCGCAAAAGCACCAAAGACTGAAATTAACAGATGGGTCTACGTTACTGAAACTCAATATCACTCTTAGGAAAATAATTACCAGTGCCTGCTGCTCAAGCAATTGGCATGATATAATTAGGCAAGCACATAAATACATACTCCATTGGAACATTGAACTTCAGAAGAATCTATTTTTTGGTTAAATAAACAACAACAACAATCATGGCAAAACATGCTATCAAGAGGAATTGTCTTAAATAATACTCCCTCCGTTCCAAAATAGATGACTCAACTTTGTATTAACTTTAGCACAAAGTTGGATCATCTATTTTGGAACGGAGGGAGTATTTAGCAATCACAGAAAGGATCGGAAGGGTGAGACAAATGAGAGTGCCTGCATACAACTATCCGTTGATGGTCCAAGAAGAGAAGCTCTAACAGCAAGGCACTGGAAGAAAGAGGAAGAAAAAATCAGGAAGAAAGAAGTGCATGTGTACATGTACATGTGCCGTGCTTCTCCTGTTGATGCGTTTCTTGTTCGTTGGGTCGACGGACGGCGATGTTGGAGCAGGACGGAGCCGGTTGTCTCTACTTCCCATGGTGCTTATGCCAAGGGAGACACACTTTCAGACTCCCAATGAGGTCATCTTCAAGCACATCACCCTCCCTGAATTTCCATCGAACGAAACGTGATGAGAACTAAGTACAGTCACAACACAATCATAGCTAAAAATAGAGAGTTGTGGAACAATTTGAGTGGGCTGTTGGTAGAATATGACACTGGAACCAACTTAGATGTAATGTGTATTAATTTTATCACGGGTAGCAGACAAGCAAAGAGTGGTTGTACCTAAATTCTAAACTGGCAACCTGCACATGCTTGTTACTCTAATTTATTCTGAATACAGAAAGAACTTTTGATTTTGCTACATCTGTATGCATCATCTCTAGATTGGAAACAGAGTTATCTGTAATGTGTTGGTTAGTGAAGAAGAAAGCTGACTCTGTGTCAAAGTGGTGCCATGCCGACGCGGGATCTGGAGTGCGACCTATCCAGAGGCGTTTAAAACTACAGAGAACCATGACAGGAAACAAGAATTGCACTCCCTAGCATACCCAGACAAGGGGAGGGGGCGTGGGGGCGCACCTTGACGATCTTCATGGCGTCCCGAGAAGAAGCTCCTCCTCAGCACCTCCGTTGCGGATCTATGGAGAAGAGGGGATCCTGGACGAGCTCCTCTCCCGACGGCAAGATGGGGATCTGCGACGGTGTCCTGGTCAACGCGGTCACCTCGTCTCCAACTCGCATTGGTCGCGCCCGCCCAGATCTTGAACCCGCCTCCTGGAAGCCGAACCTACTTTATGTCTTATCCGATCCTACATGACATGCAAGGCATCACCTTAAGGCTATGCATTGTACATGCCCTTAGGTCCGTTTGCAGGTAGCTAGTCAGTATCTGACTTGATTATCTTGCGAAGTGGACGACCGGCGGCCGGACAAGTACATAGTTCTTATTATCTGTTAAGCAGTGCATACTTAAATACTAAAGGTGTGATCCAGTCGCGTGCGTACATACTCTGTATAATTTCACCCGACGCAAACTAGAGGAAAATATAGTACAATTCCGAGGCCGTCCGGCGACAGTGACACGCACATAAAACAGTTGAGTATGCTGAGCAGAGAGGAATGCAAACAGATTAACTAACTAATTAGCGGTTTCGTAAGAAGAAGAATTACCCCGGCGTCTGATCAAGGCGGGCGCCGCCGCCGGCGGTGAAAACGACGTGGAGGTTCAACACCTGCGGCCGTGTGAACTCACGCCTGCATACCCCGGCTGCCATCCATCTCCGTCCTTCTCCTGGCTCCGTACGGCGTCGCGACCGTCCCTTTCGGTCTTCGTGCGCGTCCGGGCTTACCCCCACGGCATGTGCATGTGCCGTTCTGTCTTTGTTGCTGTCTATCCGATAGTTTCTACTCCCTCGGTTTTAAAATAGATGATCCAACGTTATATTAATTTTGTATTGAAGTTAGTATAAGGTTGGATCATTTATTTTGAAACGAAGGGAGTATATCCGCATCCGAAAGAAGTGCAGAAGCAAGGATCTTGCGTGAGATTCTTCAGTACTTCTCGAGGGGTTGGTTAGACTTGGACTATCCAGGGGCATACCTTTGCGAATCAGCCATAGCAAAGTATCTACTACTCCCCTGTGGTTTGGTTAGACTAGAGGAATAGTACACTTTTACTACTCCGAACGAACGCCATCAACCACGTGCTCAATTAGTTGATCTATCTATAATCGAGTGAGTGGATCCGTGCTGAACCAACTGATTTTATAATCGAGTGTGGGTACATGTTTTGGACTAACGCGAGGAAAACACCTTGGGCACCTTTACGTTGCATGAGTGAGTCTCGACTGGAAAAGAAAGGAAGGCTGGGTTTGGATTTGGCTTTGGGAGAAAACGTGGCGCCATGGAGGGAGCTAGTCAAGGTCCGCCACAAAGTCACCACCGGCCACTAGAAAAGAAAAGAGAGGTGGAGCCTACTCCACTAGTCTGCCGGCGACGCATGCATCTCCGACCACAAAGATGATGGCCAAGTCAAGCTCATGCTCCCCCATCGTCACCGGGTCCGGTCGAGCTCCGACGTCCCCGCCGGCACCGCGCAAGGGAGAGGGACCAGGCGGGCTGGTCTTGCTTTCAGCTCGGCGTCTATCTTTGTCGGCTCTTTACGCTCAGCATGTCCTCTGTTTACATATCGAGGGCTCTGCTTCGCCGTTGGAGCGGCACGGCGAGCCGTGCATGTTACACGTGCCAGGAAACGCCCCCCTTGCCACATAGGTACTAATAGAATGTCCGTGGATTGCGAACCAACCTATGGTTCGATGGTTAGAGGGGCTGTAGTATCCCTAACCCACCAGGGTTTAAATTCTGATGCTCGCATTTATTTCTGGATTTATTTCAGAATTTCCGGCAATGCGCATTCAGTGGAAGGAGACGTTCCCGTCGACGACGAAGCGCCTACGGTGACTTCGTAAATCTCAAGATGATATGCCGGCTCGGTCTTTCGGAGGTGCTCATAGAGATAGGGTGTGCGTGTGTGCGTTCATAGGGATGAGTGTATGCGCGTCTATATGAGCGTTTGTGTCTGTACTGATGTTCAAAAAAATGTCCGTGGATTGCCACGGGGTTTTTAAATATTTTATTAGAGTTATATAAATATAATGCATGTTAATTTCATATGTGGAGACAAGATAGCAAAGGCACAATCGGTTAATAACTGAAGTCCACTTAAATTACAATGTAAATTGATAAAAAAAATGCAAAGTCAACATGCATACATATACAGTGATGATCCAACTAAAAATCCATTACAAATTCAGATCTGCTTCATGCGATTAAGAAATTATTTCATTCGATGATATTTGAGCAAGTATAATAATTATTTTCCTCAACTTATATCCATCCTGCAAAAGCAATATATGAAGTTAGCATGAGTATTTTACGCAGAAGGTCTTAAAATCTGTAACGGAGAATATTCACCTTGCAAACTGGACGAACCAATTCTTTATCATTCCACCAGAGCATAAAGAAAAAAAACAATTGGACACATCCCTGCAAGTTTCTAACTTAATATTATATTGAATATTGTGGTAACGAAAAGAAATGCTTGTATTTTGAATGTTTATGACAATGAAATATATAAATTTATTACCTGTCTATGCTCGTTGGAATACCAAGCGAAAATAAACGTTGCCATCTAGATATATTGGAATTCCAGCCGACTTGCTTTATTTCGAGTGCGTCTTTGAATTCCCTCACGAATCCTTGTAATTTTACTAAATGCGTCGGAATTTTAGCCTCTGGTGACTGTGATGTATGGATAGGGTCCACAATATACACATGGTGCGCATGTTTCTCGATGACAGTATACGAATGACGACATTGAAACAATTGTTTTCCGTATACTGCTCCATGTAGTATGTCCTGAAGTTTTTTGAGACATAAGCCCAATTGATGGTGTGTCGAGATTCTCACCCATTCCTTCCTGAAAATTGGATGGTAAGAATCAGAATAATGTATACTAGTAGATTACATATATTTATATAAATGATGCTTGCTCCAAACACTCAGCATCATCGACCGGCATATTGTAATTGTTGGAAATATGCCCTAGAGGCAATAATAAAATGGTTATTATTATATTTCTTTGTTCATGATAATTGTCTATTGTTCATGCTATAATTGTGTTATCCGGAAAGCGTAATACATGTGTGAATACATAGACCACAACACGTTCTAGTGAGCCTCTAGTTGACTAGCTCGTTGATCAAAGATAGTCATGGTTTCCTGACTATGGACATTGGATGTCATTGATAATGGGATCACATCATTAGGAGAATGATGTGATGGACAAGACCCAATCCTAAGCATAGCTCAAAGATCGTGCAGTTAGTTTGCTATAGCTTTTCCGAATGTCAAGTATCATTTCCTTAGACCATGAGATTGTGCAACTCCCGGATACCGTAGGAGTTCTTTGGGTGTGCCAAACGTCACAACGTAACTGGGTGACTATAAAGGTACACTACGGGTATCTCCGAAAGTGTCTGTTGGGTTGGCACAAATCGAGACTGAGATTTGTCACTCCGTATGACGGAGAGGTATCTCTGGGCCCACTCGGTAATGCATCATCATAATGAGCTCAATGTGACCAAGTGGTTGATCACGGGATCATGCATTACGGTACGAGTAAAGTGACTTGCCGGTAACGAGATTGAACGAGGTATTGGGATACCGACGATCGAGTCTCGGGCAAGTAACGTACCGATTGACAAAGGGAATTGTATACGGGATTGATTGAATCCTCGACATCGTGGTTCATCCGATGAGATCATCGAGGAGCATGGGGAGCCAACATGGGTATCCAGATCCCGCTGTTGGTTATTGACCGGAGAGTCGTCTCGGTCATGTCTGCGTGTCTCCCGAACCCGTAGGGTCTACACACTTAAGGTTCGGTGACGCTAGGGTTGTTGAGGTATTAGTATAAGGTAACCCGAAAGTTGTTCGGAGTCCCGGATGAGATCCCGGACGTCACGAGGAGTTCCGGAATGGTCCGGAGGTGAAGATTTATATATAGGAAGTCAAGTTTCGGCCATCGGGAAAGTTTCGGGGGTAATCGGTATTGTACCGGGACCACCGGAAGGGTCCCGGGGGTCCACCGGGTGGGGCCACCTATCCCGGAGGGCCCCATGGGCTGAAGTGGGAGGGGAACCAGCCCCTAGTGGGATTCAAGATGGCAATGGGGCCCCGAAACCCGCGTCCCCGCGGGTTTTTACCCTATTAGGGGACGGGGATGGGCGTCTTTTCATCCCCGCGGGGCTGTTGTTGGGCACATTATACAACCCGACACGTTTCGTGGGTTTGCACCCGTTTCCGTAGTCCCCGAACCCGAAACCCGGCAAACCCGGCAAAATACATTTTTTGTACCAAGCACAGCTCCGGCGCGGCCCAACCCAAAACTACCGAGCCTGAGCGACCGAGCCCCCCCACCCCCCGCGTCGAAGGCCAAACCAACCCCTCGCTGGGTGGCCAGTATCGCTCGCTCCTTTCCCCCTCGCTCGAGCCCTCATCTCTCTCTCTCCCACATAATACCTAACCCTAAACGTAGGACCCCAGCCGCCGCCTGGCTCGATCCCATCTCGCAAGATCCGCCGACCACGATCTGCACCGGCAAGCCCCACGTCTTCTCCACCGCCGCCGGTCTGATCTGGAGAAAGGGCGCCGCCACCAGTGACGAACCCCATGGTAGCCTCTTCACGTCCCAAGTCAGGTGAAAGGGCGCCGCCGCCGGTGCCGCCGACGAAGTCTGCAACCACTCGCCGCATTCCTCTCTCTACTACAACTATGCGCGGTGGTGGTGGAAGGGCAGCAGGTCGTGGCCTTCGTGGAAGAGGAGGCAGACGGCTTTCAAATCCAATTCCCGAGCCTCCATCCAACTTCAACGTCCGCAAGAAGTTAAAGACTATGTATGTTCTTTAAATCTGCTGAAATACACTCTATATAGCTGTTGAACCATCTACTATTGTTTTTTTTGTTGAAATTTGCTCAAGTTATCCTGCTGAAATGTGCTTGTTTTGCTGCTGAAATGTTATTCTTTGTCGCCATTATGTTTGTTTAAATATTTTGATTTTCTCGTGGGTTCCCCGTGGGTTCCCCGAAACCCGATGGGTTTAGGGGACGGGCAGAAAACTAGCCCCGCGCACGGTGATGGGGACGGGGACGGGTTTACGATTTTCTCGTGGGGATGGGTTTGGGAAGGCAAAACCCGATGGGTTTCGTCCCCGTTGCCATCTGGAAGTGGGATGGTGCGCCCCCCTTGGGCCTGCCCCTGCGCCTAGGGTTGGAAACCCTAGGGGTGGGGGCGCCCCACTTGGCTTGGGGGGCAAGCCACCCCCTTGGCCGCCGCCCCCCCTTGGAGATTGGATTCCTAGGGCCGGCGCCCCCCTAGGGACCCTATATATAGTGGGGGGGGGAGGGCAGCCGCACCCTAGGCCCTGGCCTCTCCCTCTCCCTCCCGTAACACTCCTCCCTCTCCCTGTGCTTGGCGAAGCCCTGCCGAGATCACCGTTGCTTCCACCACCACGCCGTCGTGCTGCTGGATCTTCATCAACCTCTCCTTCCCCCTTGCTGGATCAAGTTGGAGGAGACGTCTTCCCAACCGTACGTGTGTTGAACGCGGAGGTGCCGTCCGTTCGGCGCTAGGTCATCGGTGATTTGGATCACGACGAGTACGACTCCATCAACCCCGTTCTCTTGAACGCTTCCGCGCGCGATCTACAAGGGTATGTAGATGCACTCCTTTCTCCCTCGTTGCTAGATGACTCCATAGATTGATCTTGGTGATGCGTAGAAAATTTTAAAATTCTGCTACGTTCCCCAACAGTGGTATCAGAGCTAGGTCTATGCGTAGTTTCTATGCACAAGTAGAACACAAAGCAGTTGTGGGCGTCGATATTGTCAATTTGCTTGCCGTTACTAGTCTTATCTTGATTCGGCGGCATCGTGGGATGAAGCAGCCCGGACCGACCTTACATGTACGCTTACGTGAGACTGGTTCCATCGATTGACATGCACTAGTTGCATAAGGTGGCTGGCGGTTGTTTGTCTCTCCCACTTTAGTCGGATCGGATTCGATGAAAAGGGTCCTTATGAAGGGTAAATATAAATTGGCATATCACGTTGTGGTTTTGGCGTAGGTAAGAAACGTTCTTGCTAGAAACCTATAGCAGCCACGTAAAAACTTGCAACAACAATTAGAGGACGTCTAACTTGTTTTTGCAGCATGTGCCGTATGATGTGATATGGCCAAAAGGATGTGATGAATGATATATGTGATGTATGAGATTGATCATGTTCTTGTAATAGGAATCATGACTTGCATGTCGATGATTATGACAACCGGCAGGAGCCATAGGAGTTGTCTTTATTTATTTATTTATGACCTGCGTGTCAACATAAATGTCATGTAATTACCTTACTTTATTGCTAAAGCGTTAGCCATAGTAGTAGAAGTAATAGACGACGAGACAACTTCAAGAAGACACGATGATGGAGATCATGATGATGGAGATCATGGTGTCATGCTGATGACAATGATGATCATGGAGCCCCGAAGATGGAGATCAAAAGGAGCAAATGATATTGGCCATATCATGTCACTATTTGATTGCATGTGATGTTTATCATGTTTTACATCTTATTTTCTTAGAACGATGGTAGCTTAAATAAGATGATCCCTCGTAATAATTTCAAGAAAGTGTTCCCCCTAACTGTGCACCGTTGCGAAGGTTCGTTGTTTCGAAGCACCACATGATGATCGGGTGTGATAGATTCTAACGTTCGAATACAGCGGGTGTAAGCCAGATTTACACACGCAATAGACATAGGTTGACTTGACGAGCCTAGCATGTACATACATGGCCTCGGAACACAGAAGACCGAAAGGTCGAGCATGAGTCGTATAGAAGATACGATCAACATGAAGATGTTCATCGATGTTGACTAGTCCGTCTCACGTGATGATCGGACACAGCCTAGTTGACTCGGATCATGTTTCACTTAGATGACTAGAGGGATGTCTATCTGAGTGAGAGTTCATTGAATAATTTGATTAGATGAACTAAATTATCATGAACTTAGTCTAAAATCTTTACACTATGTCTTGTAGATCAAATGGCCCACGCTAATGTTGCCCTCAACTTCAACACGTTCCTAGAGAAAACCAAGCTAAAAGATGATGGCAGAAACTATAAGGACTGGGTCCGGAACCTGAGAATCATCCTTATAGCTGCCAAGAAAGATTATGTCCTAGAAGGACCGCTAGGTGACGCACCCATCCCAGAGAACCAAGACGTTATGAACGCTTGGCAGTCACGTGCTGATGATTACTCCCTCGTTCAGTGCGGCATGCTTTACAGCTTAGAACCGGGGCTCCAAAAGCGTTTTGAGAGACACAGAGCATATGAGATGTTTGAAGAGCTGAAAATGGTTTTCCAAGCTCATGCTCGGGTCGAGAGATATGAAGTCTCTGTCAAGTTCTTCAGCTGTAAGATGGAGGAAAATAGTTATGTCAGTGAGCACATACTCAAAATATTTGGGTTGCATAACCACTTGACTCGGCTGGGAGTTAATCTCCCGGATGACGCGGTCATTGACAGAATCCTTCAGTCGCTTCCACCGAGCCACAAGAGCTTTGTGATGAACTTCAATATGCAGGGGATGGAAAAGACCATTCCTGAGGTATATCCAATGCTGAAATCGGCAGAGGTGGAAATCAAAAAGGAACATCAAGTGTTGATGGTGAATAAAACCACTAAGTTCAAGAAAGACAAGAAGAACTTTAAGAAGGACGGCAAGGGAGTTGCCGCGCCCTGTAAGCAAGCTGACGGGAAGAAGCCAAAGAATGGACCCAAGCCCGAGACTGAGTGTTTTTATTGCAAGGGAAGTGGTCACTGGAAGCGGAACTGCCCCAAATACTTAGCGGGCAAGAAGGCCGGCAACACTAAAGGTATATGTGATATACATGTAATTGATGTGTACCTTACCAGTACTCGTAGTAGCTCCTGGGTATTTGATACCGGTGCGGTTGCTCACATTTGTAACTCAAAGCAGGAGCTGCGGAATAAGCGGAGACTGGCGAAGGACGAGGTGACGATGCGCGTCAGGAATGGTTCCAAGGTCGATGTGATCGCCGTCGGCACGCTACCTCTACATTTACCTACGGGATTAGTTTTAAACCTCAATAATTGTTATTTAGTGCCAGCTTTGAGCATGAACATTGTATCAGGATCTCGTTTAATTCGAGATGGCTACTCATTTAAATATGAGAATAATGGTTGTTCTATTTATATGAGAGATATGTTTTATGGTCATGCTCCGCTGGTGAATGGTTTATTCTTAATGAATCTCGAGCGTAATGTTACACATATTCATAGTGTGAATACCAAAAGATGTAAGGTTGATAATGATAGTCCCACATACTTGTGGCACTGCCGCCTTGGTCACATAGGTGTCAAACGCATGAAGAAGCTCCATGCCGATGGACTTTTGGAGTCTCTTGATTACGAATCATTTGACACATGCGAACCATGCCTCATGGGTAAAATGACCAAGACTCCATTCTCAGGAACAATGGAGCGAGCAACCAACTTATTGGAAATCATACATACTGATGTGTGCGGTCCAATGAGTGTTGAGGCTCGCGGTGGCTATCGTTATGTTCTCACCCTCACTGACGACTTGAGTAGATATGGGTATGTCTACTTAATGAAACACAAGTCTGAGACCTTTGAAAAGTTCAAGGAATTTCAGAGTGAGGTTGAGAATCAACGTGACAAGAAAATCAAGTTCTTGCGATCAGATCGTGGGGGAGAATACTTGAGTCACGAATTTGGCACACACTTAAGGAAATGTGGAATAGTTTCACAACTCACGCCGCCTGGAACACCTCAGCGTAATGGTGTGTCCGAACGTCGTAATCGCACTCTATTGGATATGGTGCGATCTATGATGTCTCTTACCGATTTACCGCTGTCATTTTGGGGCTATGCTTTAGAGACTACCGCATTTACTTTAAATAGGGCTCCGTCGAAATCCGTTGAGACGACACCGTATGAATTATGGTTTGGGAAGAAACCTAAGCTGTCGTTTCTAAAAGTTTGGGGATGCGATGCTTATGTCAAGAAACTTCAACCTGAAAAGCTCGAACCCAAATCGGAAAAATGCGTCTTCATAGGATACCCTAAAGAAACTATTGGGTATACCTTCTACCTCAGATCCGAAGGCAAGATCTTTGTTGCCAAGAATGGATCCTTTCTAGAGAAAGAGTTTCTCTCAAAAGAAATAAGTGGGAGGAAAGTAGAACTTGATGAAGTATTACCTCTTGAACCGGTGAGTGGCGCAGCTCAGGAAATTGTTCCTGAGGTGCCTGCACCGACTAGAGAGGAAGTTAATGATGACGATCATGAAACTTCAGATCAAGTTGCTACTAAACTTCGTAGGTCCACAAGAACACGTTCCGCACCAGAGTGGTACGGCAACCCTGTCTTGAAAATAATGTTGTTAGACAATGGTGAACCTTCGAACTATGAAGAAGCGATGGCGGGCCCAGATTCCGACAAATGGCTGGAAGCCATGAAATCCGAGATAGGATCCATGTATGAAAAGGAAGTATGGACTTTGAATCACTTGCCCGATGATCGGTGAGCCATAGAAAATAAATGGATCTTTAAGAAGAAGACAGACGCGGATGGTAACGTAACCATCTATAAAGCTCGGCTTGCCGCTAAGGGTTATCGACAAGTTCAAGGGGTTGACTACGATGAGACTTTCTCACCCGTAGCGAAGCTGAAGTCCGATCGAATCATGTTAGCAATTGCCGCATTCTATGATTATGAGATATGGCAAATGGACGTCAAAATGGCATTCCTTAATGGTTTCCTTAAGGAAGAATTGTATATGATGCAGCCGGAAGGTTTTGTCGATCCTAAGAATGCTGACAAGGTGTGCAAGCTCCAACGCTCGATTTATGGGCTGGTGCAAGCATCTCGGAGTTGGAACATTCGTTTTGATGAGATGATCAAAGCGTTTGGGTTTACGTAGACTTATGGAGAAGGTTGCATTTACAAGAAAGTGAGTGGGAGCTCTGTAGCATTTCTCATATTGTATGTGGATGACATACTGTTGATGGGAAATGATATAGAATTCTTGGAAAGCATAAAGGCCTACTTGAACAAGTGTTTTTCAATGAAGGATCTTGGAGAAGCTGCTTATATATTAGGCATCAAGATCTATAGAGATAGATCGAGACGCCTCATTGGTCTTTCACAGAGTACGTACCTTGACAAGATATTGAAGAAGTTCAAAATGGATCAGTCAAAGAAGGGGTTCTTGCCTGTATTGCAAGGTACGAGATTGAGCACGGCTCAATGCCCGACCACGGCAGAAGATAGAGAAAAGATGAGTGTCGTCTCCTATGCCTCGGCCATAGGGTCTATCATGTATGCTATGCTATATACCAGACCTGATGTAAACCTTGCCGTAAGTTTGGTAGGAAGGTACCAAAGTAATCCCGGCATGGAACACTGGACAGTGGTCAAGAATATCCTGAAGTACCTGAAGAGGACTAAGGATATGTTTCTCGTTTATGGAGGTGGCGAAGAGCTCGTCGTAAATGGTTACGTCGATGCTAGCTTCGACACAGATCTGGATGACTCTAAGTCACAAACCGGATACGTGTATATTTTGAATGATGGGGCAGTAAGCTGGTGCAGTTGCAAGCAAAGCGTTGTGGCGGGATCTACATGTGAAGCGGAGTACATGGCAGCCTCGGAGGCAGCACAAGAGGCAATCTGGGTGAAGGAGTTCATTACCGACCTAGGAGTCATACCCAATGCGTCGGGCCCGATGACTCTCTTCTGTGACAACACTGGAGCTATTTCCCTTGCCAAGGAGCCCAGGTTTCACAGGAAGACCAGGCATATCAAGCGTCGCTTCAAATCCATTTGTGAAAGTGTTCAAAATGAAGACATAGATATTTGTAAAGTACATACGGAGCTGAATGTGGCAGATCCGTTGACTAAACCTCTCCCTAGAGCAAAACATGATCAACACCAGAACTGCATGGGTGTTCGATTCATCACAATGTAACTAGACTATTGACTCTAGTGCAAGTGGGAGACTGTTGGAAATATGCCCTAGAGGCAATAATAAAATGGTTATTATTATATTTCTTTGTTCGTGATAATTGTCTATTGTTCATGCTATAATTGTGTTATCCGGAAAGCGTAATACATGTGTGAATACATAGACCACAACACGTCCCTAGTGAGCCTCTAGTTGACTAGCTTGTTGATCAAAAGATAGTCATGGTTTCCTGACTATGGACATTGGATGTCATTGATAACGGGATCACATCATTAGGAGAATGATGTGATGGACAAGGCCCAATCCTAAGCATAGCTCAAAGATCGTGTAGTTTGTTTGCTATATCTTTTCCGAATGTCAAGTATCATTTCCTTAGACCATGAGATTGTGCAACTCCCGGATACCGTAGGAGTGCTTTGGGTGTGTCAAACGTCACAACGTAACTGGGTGACTATAAAGGTACACTACAGGTATCTCCGAAAGTATCTGTTGGGTTGGCACGAATCGAGACTGGGATTTGTCACTCCGTATGACGGAGAGGCATCTCTGGGCCCACTCGATAATGCATCATCATAATGAGCTCAATGTGACCAAGTGGTTGATCACAGGATCATGCATTACGGTACGAGTAAAGTGACTTGCCGGTAACGAGATTGAACAAGGTATTGGGATACCGACGGTCGAGTCTTGGGCAAGTAACGTACCGATTGACAAAGGGAATTGTATACGGATTGATTGAATCCTCGACATCGTGGTTCATCCGATGAGATCATCGAGGAGCAT